>NW_026913092.1:4715000-5090273 GCF_034315485.1 Pezoporus occidentalis | reverse complement strand
CCCAAAATTGGAGGTGCCATGGCCCTTCAAGCAGATTTTTCAACAATCTGAGGGACTTCCTCTTGACATTTGCTGAATGTCAGTCAGACCTAGAGAAACCTCTGATGCAGTCTCCTTTAGTTGCTGGTTTGAACTGAGACTTAATCCTTGTTACTTTCTGAGGTACTGAAAAGATTCACCATTGAGTAACAGCTGACTTACTTCTGTGTTGCTGAAGGTTTATTGCAACAGCAGGAAAAGCTAAAGCACTCTTGGAAAGGCTCAAAATTATACTTTTCTAAATTAACTCTTCTGTGTAATTTGGTGTGTCAGTATTTGCTCTTTCTGGCCTACTGTAAAAAGTCTGAACTTAATTGAATAGGAAAAGAACATTTATAAAATCCTACATATTTTCCTACATATTTTAAAGTTGGTTTTGAATTTAAAATCAATGAACCATATATGTATGTTTTTTAAACTAGGTTTGGTTTTTTTTTTTTTTCTAATTACAGTTTAAATTGATTGTGGAAAATCCGGAAAAACCTGTTGCACCTGGACTTCGAGTTACAGCTTTTGTGGAATATTATCCTAAGAGTAAAGAAGATCTTCAAGATAGACTACTTCTTTTAATAGAAGATGAGATAGTTGATATCCCCCTGCTTGGGTATGGTGTTCAGAAGTTCATATGCTGCTGTTATGATTAACAGTTTAATCTTCTGGAAAGCTTGCTAATACAAGTCACCTATGGCTATGTAATTAATGTGTCAGTTGCACTGAAAACAAGTAGTAAGTTTTCTTAGAAAAGAAAGATTTATTTTCTTTTTTTTTTTTTTCCCAGAGCAGCACAAAGGTAAATAGTTAATTGGGGCAATGTCTTTTAAGATTCTAGAAAGATTTTGGATTCTGGTTTTGCTTCATTCTAATTTGGTTATGATAATGTTGATAACATTTATACATCTCTCCCTGCTTCCCCCCACATTCTTCCATGCAACATATTACACAGGCAGGGTCTATCTACCTTGGCCAAGGAGATGTATCTTCCTTCTCCATTTAGTCTCTAGTACCGTATATATCGCAGATCATGATATAGTTGTTCCTGTGTATTCCTGTCGTGGTTTAAACCCAGTCAGGTAATTCGTTCGCTCACTTCCCCCCCCTTTTCTTGCCCTCCCCCTGCTCTCGGAGGGACGGAGAGGAGAATCGAAAAGAATGCAACTCCCACGGGTTGAGATAAGAACAGTTTAGTAACTAAGGTATAACACAAATCACTACTGCTACCACCAATGATAATAATGATAAAGGAAATAACAAGGGAAGAGAATACATCATCTCACCACCAGCCGACCAATAACTCGCCCCCCCAGCCCGACCAAGCTCTGACCGATTCCTCCAACCCTGCAGTCTCCCAGCCCTTCCGGCTCACTCCCAGTTACATCCTGGGCATGACGTGCTGTGGTATGGAATACCTCTTTGGTCAGTTTGGGTCAGGTGTCCTGTCTCTGCTTCCTCCTGGCTTCCCTTCCTCCCTGGCATGAGGCTCACAAAGTCCTTGGCCAAACCAAAACATCGCTTGTTATCAGCTCTGTTCCCGAGCTGAAAGTCAAAACATTGCACTGCACCAGCTACCAAGAAGGGGAAAAATGACTGCTACTGCTGAACCCAGGACAATTCCTATTTGTGGTTAAGAGGAGATGAGATAGACTTATGCTGATGTAAAATTCCAATTGATTTCATACACAGTTTATGTGAGATCAGAGGTGTGATTGTGTGAAAAATTGGGGCCCTTAAAATAGAAGTTTCCTGATACAAGCATGATCTTTTTGTTATGGCTGAGAAGTACCCAATACAGTTTTGTTGTCATGCTGGCTAAGGCTCTTAAATCAATAATAAAAATAACTTGTGTCATTATCCACTTCTGGCTGTTGTAATAAGTTTTGTTGAAGCCACATAAAGTATCTATAAAAAAAGATGACTGTAAATTGGAACTGGCATGCATGTTTTCTCTCTGCTTTTAGTTCAGGCAGCTGGTAATAAAATACAGTGAATGTAAACTTTAATCTTCTTTTGTGATGTAACTAACTAGTTTTACTTAAAGTTCTTAGTACTATAATTATTTAAAATTAAATAGAAATGTATACATTCTGTTCTGACCAATTGTTTAAAGCTATAATGGCTACTACAGTAGTTAGCCATTAAACAGCTTGATAGACAGCTAGATCTCTTTTACATTTTCCCGGTGTATACCATACTGCTGAAGTGAGTTGCATAAACATTGGTAGGAGAATTAGGAGAAAAGCAGAACTCTCTTCTGCTGGAGTCGTTAACCAAATTTCTTAAAAAATGCAAAGGTATTTTCAAGTTTTGGGAACATATAACCATGTTTTTTCTCTGCAGATTGATTCCGTGCTGTTGCCTGGAAATTGAGTCAGAGATTAATTTTGGTACAGTGATTGCAAACAGTAAAGTAATTAGTAAAGAAATTAGTATTGCTAACCATGGATCGTCTTCAGGTAAATATTTAGTATGTATTACATTATACAAATATTTTATTTCTTTGGAAAATGTAATTTTATGCAAGTAGACACTTCAGCGGCCAAGTGGGTTACGGAGGTTATGAGTGTTGTAGCTAAAGGTGTTAGAAATGGCCCATTGTTTCTATGGGCAGTACTGCTTCTGCTTAGGGAAGAAAAATTAATTTAGAACTTTGCTAAATTTTAGGAGTTCTCTATTTTTTGAGTCCTATCTGAAAGATGAAAAAATGACAGTTTCTTATTGGATTACTATGCACAACATAAATAGTAGCAAATCATGTCTGCCCTTGCTTTTTTTGTCTTGTGATTCTGTGATCCCAATAGCTGTCTACTAAATAAACAACTACAAGCTCCTTGTACTTTCAGAGCTGAAGTCCTCTAGGATGGGAGTTGACTGTTTTTATTACGAGAAGGTAACAAGAAGTCTTTTTATCTTGCTGCCATAGCTTTTTGAAGTCGTAGAGCTTTCAAAACATGCACATCCTGCAACTTTTGTGAAGGATGCTTCCAAGGAATATAAGAAACACAGAGAATGGTGCATAAGAATGCTTATGTGATCCAAGTAATCTATTTGACAGCCTTTTCACCAGACAAAGCTGCAGGCACCTTTCTCCAGAAGCAGGGTGGCAACTATGCGCTGTTTCAAACAACAAATTTAAGGCTGTTGATCGTTTTTTGTTCCTCACTTGTACAGCTGTTTATTAAAACACAAGAGTTTTTTATTTGCAGTAGGCCAAGGTTGTGTGAGCATTCGCTTCATAGATTTCCACAGAAATTTTGTGTCAAAAGAAAATACATAATTGTAGAAACACAAGAGATGAGTTGCAATATTAAAAAAAACCAAAACAAATCCCCCCCCCAAAACCCAGATGACTGTCTAGTGAGAACAGAATTTGATTTTATTTTAAAGATTTAGTATGTAGTTTATATAATCAACTCATACATAGTAACTTCTCACTTTGAGAAATCATGATTAAATAAAGAAAATGAGATAAGCTGCACTGCATATGCATCTATAACTAATATCCATGATGTGAAATTTCTCACATTGTGTACAAGCTACTTCTAGTTATAAACTCTGTTGCATGATACATGCAGGTTGCATGATCGAGTTCTGCAGGATTGGACATGGAAAATTAGAATGAAAGTGGTGGTTAATGAAGGATGTATTGAGAGCAGATAAAGGAAAAGCTGCTGGATAGGTGTTTCTATAGACTCTGTAAATCATAACACAGCAGGTCACACTAACAGGCAGCGCATAAACTGTATCAGCAGGAAATGCTGTATGCCAGCCTGTGACACAAGCATTGCATTTCACATCTTATCCCTTGCACAAAATGAGTCCTCTGTTTTTGTTTCGCGTATCAGGGACTGTCTGAGGTCAAACAGTGAATTTTTCCTACAACATTTGAAACAATTTCTTGCTGTCTTTGATATAATATCAGTTAATTAGTGCTGATGGTTAAATATATTTTTTTCACATTTAAAAAAATTATAACCTAGAAATATTCACTGTTTTCTCTTGCAGTAAATTGTGATGTGTACCAAACAGTGAAAACTATTGTTGACTGCATTATGCATTTAACTTTCTGGCTATAGTAGCTGTCTAGAGGTCTGTATAAACCAGCCTGTAACTTACAAACTGTTACTTACAGCTGCTTTATTGTATAGTCACTTTTGTTTGGAATGTGAGTACCTTTTGTGTTACAACTTGCAAAGTGGCATTGGACTTGTAGGTGTAATATTTAAAGAAATGTTGGAAATAATGATCTACTTTGTTATTCAAAATAGTTTTCCTGTTCCACAAGAAAATGTACTACTTGTGAATATCTGCATTATGTATTTTGTAATTCCAAATGTGTAATAGAAGAATATAAATCTACAACTTTGTTGTGTAACACTGTGTTTATTATTCTGTTTATTTAAGGGACATTTAAAGTATCATACGATGGGGCTGTCCTGCTTAACATAGAACCTATCAGAGGAGCGATAGAGCCAAAATCTAGGAAGACAGTTAAAGTGGGTATCTGTACAGATATACCCAGAATCATCAAAGAAATGATAAAGTGAGTGTATGACTGAGGAAATCCAGCTCTTTAAATTACATTATTAATTCTAGTCTTTGTTATGATTGTTTATCTAAAAAAGTTGATCTCCTAGGTGTCAGTTGCTGTATTCCACATTTATTTTTATGATATTAATTTGATGTTCTGTGGTGATAATATAATCAGTGATGCATAAATTGTATACTTGGCTGTGTTATTAAAGTTCTGTCATAAGTTGTAATGATACAGGTTCTTTGCACATCTCTCATTATACAATTAATCAAGAGCCTTTTGTATCTTTTACCTTTCTACACAACCTGTGCTCCTTTTTGTTTTTTTGCTTAGCTTCTCTAACTTTTCTATTTTTCTATTGGCTTTTTGTGTTTCAGGTGTCTGAAAAACATTATGTTGTCCTTTAGTGTATCTTGTTTTAAATGGAGAGAACTTATTTGCAACCACTAACTCCTTTAAGAATAGACTATTTTTAAATGCCTACCTTGTCTCCCTTCAATTGGTGAATATAAACTTTTTAAAGGTGCCAGAATTTGAAACTAGATTCCCATCTGTAAAGTTGTCCTGGGTTCAGCAGTAGCAATCGTTTTTCTCCTTCGTAGTAGCTGGTGGGGTGCTTTGGTTTTGACTTTTGGCCTAGGAACAGCTCTGATAACACTGATGTTTTTAGTTGCTGCTAAGTAATGTTAACTCTGACCAAGGACTTTCTGAGTCTCATGCTCTGCCAGGGAGGAGGGGAAGCTGGGAGGAAGCAGGAACAGGACACCTGACCCAAACTAGCCAAAGAGGTATTCTATACCACAGCATGTCATGGCCAGTGTATAAACTGGGGGCTGTTACCCGGAAGGGCTAGATCACCGCTCGGTCGGTCTGGGAATTGGTCAGAAGATGGTGAGCAGTTTGTTTCTCTTCCCTTGTTATTTCCCTTATCATTATTATTATTGGTGGTAGCAGTAGTGGTTTCTGTTATACCTTAGTTACTGGTCTGCTCCTATCTCAACCAGTAGGAGTTATATTCTTTCGATTCTTCTCCTCATCCCTCTGGGAGCTGAGGGGAGGAAGAGGGCGGGGGAGTGAGCGAGCGAGCTGTGTGTCTGACTGGGCTTAAACCATGACAAAAGTCCTTTTCAATCCTGTTTTATTATAATAGTGAATAGGGTGTGGTTGGCTTGTGGTGTATTTTTTTTTCCTAGTTTTCTTTTAAAATTATTAAGACATATAACTTAATATTATCTCTTTGTATTCTTCATTTGTGTAGCTAGTTGGAAAAGGAAATGAAAGGAAAGGAGAAAAATTCATTGGAGTGATGGGGAAGAAAATATTTGCATTTTGTACCACAGTTCCATCCTTCTTCATTTGTTATTTTCTTTGGTTATTGAGTTTCAATATTTTGGTTGCAAAACATCATGCTTTCTGCTTTTCCTTTGCTGTCCAGGATTGTGTAGTTATATGTAAATATTCAACACACAGATTTTTAGCCTGGAGAACACAAAGAAGGACTACAGGGCCCTGGGAGAGGTGGTTAGGGGCTCTGGAGCTCAGATTGTCTTTTTGTCAATTCTCCAGAATACAGGGGAGGACCCGAAAAAGGCTAGGAGGATTAGCCAGGTTAATAAATGGTTAGAAGGGTGGTGCCATAGTTAGGGTTTTCGGTATCTTGAACACAGGACCCAAGTTAGTAGGCCAGGTCTACTGGGGGCTGGTGGAGCTGGTCTAAGGGAAGGAGCGGTTTTGGTAGGAGGCTTGCCGAACTGGTCAAGGATGCTTTAAACTAGATGTGCTGGGGGAGGGGAACATCATTCCATCCCAACACACCCAGTCAGTTGTCAGCACCTATAATAAATGCTTGGAGCGATGTAGAGATATTCCAGCCACCCCAGCAAATGAGCCAGGTTCATTTGGAGCTCGACTCAGATGTCTTATACAAACGCCCGTAACATGGGGAGCAAACAAGAGGAATTAAGAGTTGTGTGCACGTTTATGAGGTATGATATAATAGGCATCACAGAAACATGGCGGGATGGGTCCTATGATTGGAGTGTTGGAATGGAAGGTTACAGGCTCTTCAGACAAGACAGGCCTGGAAGGCAGGGAGGAGGAGTTGCTATTTATATTAGGGATAGGCTGGAGAGTATGGAACTCTGTCTGTGGACAGGTGAGCAGTCAACAGAGAGTTTGTGGGTCAGGGTTAAAGGGAGAACAGCAATGAGAGACATTACTGTGGGGATCTGTTACAGACCACCTGATCAAGAGAAATCTGCGGATGAAGCACTCTACAGACAGATAGGAAAAGCCTCATGCTCACAGGTCCGTGTTCTCATGGGAGATTTCAACTACCCTGATATCTGTTGGAGCGACGGTACGGCCCAGCACAAGCAATCCAGGAGGTTCCTCCGTTGTGTGGAAGACAACTTCCTTCTGCAAGTAATAGAGGAGCTGACAAGGAGAGGTGCCATGCTTGACCTCGTGCTCACCAACAGGGAAGGGCTCGTTGGAAATGTGACATTCCAGGGCAGCCTTGGTTGCAGCAATCATGAGATGGTCGAATTCAAGATCCTTAGGACAGTGAGAAGAGCATGCAGCAAGCTCACTGTTCTGGACTTCAGGAGAAAAGACTTTGGCCTCTTCAGGAGCCTGCTTAGTAAGGATCCATGGGATATAGCCCTAGAGGGCAGAGGGGCCCAAGACTGCCAGTTGATATTCAAGGATCACCTGCTACAAGCTCAGGAGTGTTTCATCCCAGGATGAAAGGAAGTGCAGCAGGAGGGCCAGGAGACGTCCTTGCATGCATAAGGAGCTGCTGAGGAAAATTTGAAGGAAAAAAGAGGCTTATAAAAGGTGGAAGCAAGGACAGGAAGCCTGGGGACAATACAGGGATGTTGTCCAGGAAGCTAGGGACCAGATTAGGAAAGCTAAGGCCCAGTTAGAATTAAATTTAGCTAGGGATGTTAAGGATAACAGGAAAGGATTCTATAGGAATGTAGTGAATAAAAGACAGACTAAGGACAACATAGGCACCCTCCAGAAGCTATCAGGAGGACTGGCTACCCTAGATTAGGAGAAGGCTGAGGTTCTGAATGACTTCTTTGCCTTGGTCTTCATGGGCAAAGGCTCTGACCACACCACCCAAGGTGGAAGGTAGACGCAGGGTCTGTGAAAATGAAGGCCTTAGGCCCACTGTAGGAGAGGATCTGGTTTGAGACCATCCTGAACACCCACAAGTACGTAGGACCTGATTGAATCCATCTGCGGGTCCTGAAGGAGCTGGCAAATGAAGTTGCTAAGCGACTGTCCATCATATTTGAAAAATCATGGCAGTCAGGTGAAGTTCCCGACAGCTGGAAAAAGGGAAATATAACCCCCATTTTCAAGAAGGGGAAAACGAATGACCCAGGGAACTACAGACCAGTCAGTCTCACCTCTGTGCCTGGCAAAATCTTGGAGCTGATTCTCCTGGAAGGCATGCTAAGGCACATGAAAAACAACAAGGTGCTTGGTGACAGACAGCATGGCTTCACTAAGGGGAAATCCTGCCTGACCAATTTAGTGGCCTTCTGATGGGGCTATGGAACTGATGGATAGGGGTAGGGCAGTTGATGTCATCTATCTGGACTTGTGCAAAGCATTCGACACTGTCCCACGTGACATCTTTGTCTCTAAATTGGAGAGACATCAATTTGATAGGTGGACCACTGGGTGGATAAAGAACTGGCTGGATGGCTGCACGCAAAGAGTTGTGGTCAATGGCTCAATGTCCAGCTGGAGACCAGTAACGAGAGGTGTCCCTCAGGGATCAGTGTTGGGACCGGTCTTGTTCAACATCTTTGTTGGTGACCTGGACAGTGGGATTGAGTGCGCCCTCAGCAAGTTTGCTGATGACACCAAGATGTGTGATTTGGTTGATACGTTGGAGGGAAGGAATGGCATCCAGAGGGACCTTGACACGCTTGTGAGGTTGGCTGATGCCAACCTCATGAAGTTTAACCATGCTAAGTGCAAGGTCCTACACCTGGGTCAGAGCAATCCCAGGCACAGATTCAGAGCAGCCCTACAGAGAAGGACTTGGGGGTATTGGTTGATGAGAAAATGATCATGAGGCGGCTTCAGTGTGTGCTTGTAGCCCAGAAAGCCAGCTGTATCCTGGGCTGCATCAAAAGGAGCATGACCAGCAGGTTGAAGGAGGTGATCCTGTCCCTCTACTTTGCTCTCATGAGACCTCACTTGGAGTATTGTGTGCAGTTCTGGTGTGCTCAACATCAAGAGGATATGGAACTTTTGGAACAAGTCCAGAGGAGGGCCACGAGGATCATCAGGGGACTGTTGCATCTCCTGTGTGAAGATTGGCTGAGAAAGTTGGGGCTGTTCAGCCTGGAGAAGAGAAGGCTGCATGGAGACCTCATAGCAGCCTTCCAGTATCTGAAGGGAGGCTATAGGAATGCTGGTGATGGACTGTTCATTAGGGACTGTAGTGACAGGACAAGGGGTAACGAGTTAAAACTTAAACAGGGGAAGTTTAGATTGGATATAAGGAAGAAATTCTTCACCATAAAGGTGGTGAGGCACTTGAATGGGTTGCCCAAGGAAATTGTGAATGCTCCATCCCTGGTGATGTTCAAGGCCAGGTTGGACAGAGCCTTTGGTGACATGGTTTAGTGTGAGGTGTCCCAGCCCATGGCAGGGGAGTTGGAACTAGGTGATCTCTTTGACGAGCGAGTTGAGAGTCTGTGGGTGAGAATTAAGGGGCAGGCTGGCAGGGGGGATACTGTTGTGGGTGTCTGTTACAGGCCACCAGATCAGGGTGAGGAAGTTGACGAGGCCTTCTACAGGCAGCTGAGAGCGGCCTCACAGTCAAAGGCCGTGTTCGTTGTGGGGGATTTTAACTTCCCTGTTGTTTGCTGGAAGGACTACTCAGCAACCCAGCCACAGTCCAGGAGGTTCCTCCAGTGTATGGATGATAACTTCCTCCTGCAAATGGTGGATGAGCCAACCAGGAGAGGAGCGCTGCTGGATCTCATCCTCACTAACAAGGAGGATCTGGTTGAAGCAGTAAGGGTTGAGGGCTGCCTTGGTTGCAGCGACCACGAGATGGTGGAATTCAGGATCTTGTGTGGTAGGACCAGTAGAATTGCAAGTAGAATTGCAACCCTGGATTTTAGCAGGGCAAACTTTGGCCTTTTCAAGCAATTGCTAGGGGAAATCCCATGGGCAAGGCTGCTTGAAGGTAAAGGGGCCCAAGATAGTTGGTTGGCATTCAAGAATTGCTTTTTCCGAGCTCAAGATTGGAGCATCCCTACACGTAGGAAGTCAAGGAAGAGGGTCAGGAGACCTGCGTGGCTAAATAGGGAATTGCTGGGTATGCTCAAGTGGAAGAGGAGAGTTTACAGGTCATGAAAGGAGGGGCTGGCCACTTGAGAGGAATATAAAGCTGCTGCTAGAGGATGTAGGAAGGCAGCTAGGTTGACTAAGGCCTCCTTAGAATTAAATCTGGTGAGAGGGATCAAGGACAGCAGGAAGAGCTTTTTCAAATACATGGCAGATAAAACTAACACCAGAGGCAATGTAGGCCCACTGATGAATGGGATGGGTGCCCTGGTGACAGAAGATACAGAGATGGCAGAGTTACTGAATGCCTTCTTTGTCTCTGTCTACTCTGCTGCAGGCAGTCCTGAAGAGTCCTTTACCCCTGAGACCTCAGATGAAGTCAGGTCAACGGAGCAGTTTGCCTTAGTCAATGAGGAATGGGTTAGAGACCAGTTGAGCAATCTGGACATCCATAAATCCATGGGTCCAGATGGGATTCACCTGTAGGTGCTGAGGGAACTGGCGGAAGTCATTGCTAGACCACTCTCCGTTATCTTTATCAAGTCTTGGGAAACGGGAGAGGTGCCCGAGGACTGGAGGAAAGCAAATGTCACTCCAGTCTTCAAAAAGGTCAAGAAGGAGGACCTGGGTAACTATAGACCAGTCAGCCTCACCTCCATCCCTGGGAAAGTGATGGAACACCTTATCCTTGGTGCCATCTTAAGGCATATCAAGGATAAGAGGGTTATGAGGGGCAGTCAACATGGCTTCACCAAGGGGAAGTCATGCTTGACCAATCTCTTAGCCTTTTATGAGGAAATAACACGATGGATGGATGATGGCAGAGCGGTGGATGTGGTCTACCTTGACTTCAGCAAAGCATTTGACACAGTCTCCCACAGCATCCTCACAGCTAAATTGAGGAAGTGTGGTCTGGATGATCAGGTAGTGAGGTGGACTGTGAACTGGCTGAAGGAAAGAAGTTGTAGTCTATGGGGCGGAATCTAGTTGGAGGCCTGTATCTAGTGGAGTGCCTCAAGGGTCAGTACTGGGACCAGTATTATTTAATATATTCATCGACGATTTAGATGAGGGAATTGAGTGTACTATCAGCAAGTTTGCTGATGACACTAAGCTGGAAGGAGTGGCTGACACGCCAGAAGGCTGTGCTGCCATCCAGCAAGACCTGGACAGGCTGGAGAGTTGGGCAGGGAATAATTTGATGAAATATAACAAGGGAAAGTGTGGAGTCCTGCATCTGGGCAGGAACAACCCCAGGTTCCAGTATAGGTTGGGTAACGACCTGTTAGAGAGCAGCGTAGGGGAGAGGGACCTGGGGGTCCTCGTGGACAACAGGATGACCATGAGCCAAGACTGTGCCCTTGTGGCCAAGAAGGCCAATAGCATCCTGGGGTGTATTAGAAGGGGGGTGGTTAGTAGGTCGAGAGAGGTCCTCCTTCCTCTCTAGTCTGCCCTGGTGAGACCCCATCTGGAATATTGTGTCCAGTTCTGGGTCCCTCAGTTCAAGAAGGACAGGGACCTGCTGGAGAGAGTCCAGCGCAGGGCATCTAAGATGATTAAGGGAGTGGAGCATCTCCCTTATGAGGAAAGACTGAGGGAGCTGGGTCTCTATAGTTTGGAGAAGAGGAGACTGAGGGGTGACCTTATTAATGTATATAAATATATAAAGGGGGAGTGTCACGAGGATGGAGCCAGGCTCTACTCAGTGGCAAACAATGATAGGACAAGGGGTAATGGATGCAAACTGGAACACAAGAGGTTCCACTTAAACTTGAGAAGAAACTTCTTCTCAGTGAGGGTGACGGAACACTGGAACAGGCTGCCCAGGGAGGTTGTGGAGTCTCCTTCCCTGGAGACATTCAAAGCCCGCCTGGACACATTCCTGTGTAACATTATCTAGGTGTTCCTGCTCCGGCAGGGGGATTGGACTAGATGATCTTTTGAGGTCCCTTCCAATCTCTAGCATACTGTGATATTGTGATACTGTGATCTCAAGGTCCTTTCCAACCCTAACTATTCTATGATTCTATGTTTATTTTTTTTTTCAGCTCGGAGGCAATTTAAAAGGATAGTTGATTCTATTAGAACAATAGCCATATTAGTAGATTTGTTTTGTGTAACAAGAACAAACATGCTTTGTTTTATAAAAATTCTAGTAATAAAGATTTGTACGCTGTATTTATGGTCCTTTGGTGTTTTGTGATATCATCTAGATCTAGCATTCAGTCAGGAAGAGCAATAGTTCTTTTATGCTTGTTAGATGAAATTTTTCTCCAGTTGCCTAAAAGAAGATTACTGCATATATACCAGAATTAGTAGCTAGAAACAAATGTATCATCTATGGATATCTCTGGTTCTTTTGAGATATCGTTCCTATTTTTTCAAGCATTAAAAGAGCAGTAAAACTTAAAAAGTCCCCGAAAACTCCACAATGTAATGTGTGATTCTTACTGAATAGTAGTATCTCTTTTGGTATCACTTTGTCAAGTGCAACGTCCCCCCGCCCCAGGTTAGGTTGTTTATAGAGAATCAGTGATTTGAATGCTCTGCTTAGGTTCAGTTTTGCATAGGTTTTAATTAAACCAAGTGTATTATTTCTAACACTTTTCTACATTACCTATTGCTGCTTTCTACTCTTACCAACAGAGTGGAGTTGGAGGGTCATGGCTGCACTGAAGTATGGGTCAAAGCTGTTGTGGTTGAGCAAGTTCTTAAAGTTCTAGGAGTGTCTTGTGGAAATATATTGGAATGCATTAACTTTGGACCAGTTTACTTTGGGTCTTCAAAGACTGAACAAATATCTTTATACAATGAAAGTCCTGAGTGTATGGACTGGGTAGCAGTACTGGAAGACAATGCCATTGGAGGAGAGATGGTAAGAAACTGTTCTGGGTTTTATTTCAGTTGAAAACATTTTTTTCACTTCTGCTTTTGCTTTTTTTGTTTCTCAACACTAATCTTCTAGTAGTTTTTACTATGTCATACCATTTCCTGATCCATAGGCTTGCTAAAATTTCTGTCTAATCAACAAATATGTTCCTATAATATAAGCTTGGAATTCAGTTTTTCAGATATCTCTGTTTCACTTTGTGACATCTTAACAGTACTAAGTACAGTCCATGCATCTGTGTGGGGTTTGTTTGCTTGTTTGTTATTTTTTTTTGGAATGCTTTTGCTTGAAATCCTGCTTGGAAATCAAAACATACTTTGGTATTCTAAGATGTTATGAGTCTGTTTTCACTATTTTTCTCAGGCAGTGAAATCATGTGAGTGAGCATCATCTTTAAAAAAGGGAATTCAAAACCTTGTCATGGGATTGCTGTTTAAAAATTGGTTAATTGGTCATGTGATAGGTAGTTATGGCAGTGCTATTACTTAAGTTATGAATTTCTGTGTGATGATGTGTGAATGATATGAAAATGATGAAAATGTATGTGGAAGGAAAAAAACACTACTACCCGCTGAAAAAAACCCCAAACAACCAACCAAACAACCCCAAATAACAAAACCACAACAAAACCAATGAACAAACCCCCCAAACCCCACCCAAATACCAAATACAAAAGGGGAAGTAAAACAGGCTAAACTATTCTACATTTTGATTATATTTTAGGGAACAGATCTTCAGAGGAGTTCAGATGCTGCTTTACAAGACTTAAGCCTCAAGAATAGAAAAAGAGATGTAGATGTTTCCACCTTGATCTTGTGCATTCCTAATCAAGGCACCTTGCTGCCTTATGGGAAGTCTTTGGTTACATTGTGCTTTACTCCAAAGTGAGTGAGTGCTCCAAATTAGACACATGCATGCAAACTGATTTGGCTAAGCTATTTTGTAATGATTTTAAGTTAATGTGTCTGCAATTTTTTTAATCAATGATTTCTTATGTTTTATGTGTCTTCAAAGAAATGCTTGGCATGATACTACAAATGAGGAAGTAAAGTCTGAAGGGATTATCTGGAAGAGATTTTATAATGCATTAAGGGTTTATTTGAACCAAGAATTGGTTAAGCTCTTTTTGCGAGAACAAGAATTTTATTAGATTTTGCCAAGGGAACTAATTGCAGTTCTCATTAAGTATGTTAAGTCTTTAAAGATTGTTGAGAGAATTTTACAGTGTCAGATTAAATGCCTTTTTGATGACTGCAGATTTATTTCATAAAGATATACTATATGTGCAGAATTTTGAAAGAATATATATATCATCACCAAGAGACCAAAACATTTTGGACTAATTTTGTTCCATTAAAAAAAAAAAAACAACCCAAAACCAAAAAACCGTAAAGGAACATTTCTTTTGAAAATAAGGAAAAGAAAAAGAAAATGCTCTCTAGCTATATCCCATACTTAAACTATAATTATAGGTGGTTATTATGCATGTAGTATTAGCTTAGAAAACCGTTGTAGACTGGACAAGATGTCAAATGACTGGTATAATAAGCATACAGGTACTGTCGAGCTTAATTTTGTTGCTGCTCCACTGTCTGAAAGGAAGTATAAAGGCCATTCGTTCAAACTGTATCCAACTGCAACAAAGCCAGACTGGTTGATGAAAAATAAGCCTTGATTTTTTTATGTGTTGGAGTTTGGTGCTTTGTTTTTTTCCCCATCTTGTAATTAGAGATTGTGGATTTTACAGAAAATTTCAAAGAGACTTTGGAGTGCATGACTCATCACCAAAACAAGATTATGTACTGTTTCTGAGATTTGAGGATGTTGGAAATAGACATGTGTGTCTGCAGGCCCTCAATGATGATGATGCAGCAATCAAAGGTTTGTTACTGGAAATGTATAGTGACTATCACTGCAGACCCAACCCTGCATGCAGGCAGTTCAGGACATTGGTCGCTTAAGATTGACCCAGGAGATGACAGTCTTGTTCGGAAACATCCTGAATGACCAAGCAGCCTTCTTTCCAACCGGATTTGCCTATCCCACATTGCCCTTTTAGTCATCATCACGCTTGTAGTAAGCGTGGGTAAAGCCCTCTCAAATCTTCGTTCACGAAGCCAAGCCATCAATCAATAGTGACTATCAGAAATGTGCATATGGATGATAAAACTGTATGTCTGGATTTTTTTTTTTTAACTTCTTCATGTTAACAGTTTTATGGGAAACCTATGTTTGTGGGTTTTTTTTTGTTGTTTTGTTTTGTTGTTTTTTTTTTGTTCTATTTATACAAGAAAATTATTGTAACTTACATCTTTAATGTTTTAGCACCAAAACCTCTTTGAACAGTGAGTAGAAAGCAGGAGGGAATTGTGTGTCATGAATACACCAGCTGCTAGTGAACACCTAGAACTTAATTATAAATATAAATATTTGAAGGACTTAAAAGAGCCCCCAATCATTTGCAAGTCACCAGCATTTTGCTAATATCAGTTTTGTGCATTTTCAAGTGGATAGTTGATCACCTTCAGCTTCCATAATGAGGGAATATGTTACCTAACAGCCATTATAAGTAAGCATGTCTGGGCTATGTTTATAGAAAATTGCATTGTAATTACACCATATTATGGTATTATATTGGTTTTGCAACCATAAAACTACAGTATGACTTTTCTGTGTGTAAGCAAATAGGTGTGCGAGATTTTTTTGTGTTTTTTTTTTTTTGTATTTGTTTGCCTTTTGCAGTGAATCATCCCCATCACATGGACTTAGCTTTGACAGGTTCTGGGCTTCCTGTCATGTTAACTTTTAATCCAGGACCAGTTATTAACTTTTCGGACTGTTTCATGGGTGAACAAACACAAGTTCTGTGCACGCTCAAAAATGAATCCGAGTCCCTTCCAGTAACATTCAGCTTCCGCAAGACTGCTCACTTTAATATTTCTCCTGAAAAAGGAAAAATTGCAAAAAAATCTGCAAAGGTAACTAAGCCTTTCTCTTAGATTCTGTAGACATGCTGATTACAGTGGTCAGCAGTGGAACTCCTTGAAAATAAACCAGAACAATTTCATTTCAGTAGCCATGGCGTTTAATATCATCCAAATGTGTTTTTTTTTTCCCTCCTCATGTAGAGTCTTTCCTGTGCTCCAGGAAGCAACAAGTACTATTTTAAATTTGGAAAAAAAAATAATTGCAGCATGTCCTGGGCTTAAACCATGACACAGCACTAAAGAAACTTTACTCATTTTTTTCCTGGCCTTAAATTTCTTATATTTTACTGACTTGAGAAGACTGAATTATGTTTAAACCTTTCCAGGATCCTTTTATTTTCTTTCAGTAAATCACAGCTACTTGAGTGAGATAAAATTTCTTTTAATGGAAGAAATTTTGCTAAATTTATGTCAAATATGGAGTCAGACACTTACAAATTCACAAACCTGTAACTCAGGGCACAAGAGAGAATAATTTGCCTCGGAAATGGGCAACTGCAACTTTGTGGTGTTCTGATGTGTAGCAGTTTTTTATTTTCTTATATTGTTGATTTATGTGTGGCAGTTGGCATATTCTAAAAGGTCAGTTTTGAACACTTATCTTAGAAGTAAGTGTGGAAAGAAGTGACTCAAACAGAGAATTACACAAAACTTTTCTCTTTCCTTTTCTGCTCATATGTCTCATAACAACTTTTACTTTCCAGGACGTGATGTTTTCATTTACTCCACATCAAATAGGAACATTTAAAGTGAAGCAAGTTGTTGATATAATTGGTACGGCATTTGAGAAAAATAATTTTCAGGTTCTGAAGACAAAATCCTTTCACCAAATATATTTGAGCTTTAATGGCGTGTGCAAATCTAAACGAAAAAACATTCTATTCAAAGTTAATCCTGGTAAGATGCTAAAAAGATAAGTGACAAGTGATAAAATATTTTTTAAGTACTTTTTAAAGTGCTTATACGCAAGTAAAATATGTTTCTACGGATCAAAGAGATAATATAATATTCAGGTTTTGTCAACTTTTCTAAATGCTCATTTACCTTTTGTCCTATTAATGTCCTCATTCTGCTCCTATTGCAGGTTTATAAAGAGGTTATTGGGGGTACCTGTGCTCTATAGGCTACTGATATTTATGCTTTGCTTCTAAGCTTCATTGAAGCATGGAGGGAAAGTGATTTTTTTTTTAGATCCTTATATAGATGGGTTCTATATCTTCATGTTCTCCCAGTCTCTGAGGATGAGTATGTATACTTGTATCTGTATACGGTGGAGGGGGGATAAGGCTGGAATGAAGCTCTTTGCAAACTGTGCCTCCATGGGCATCAGAAGGAATATACTATAGGAATCACTTATAGTTTGGAGGATGGAACATAGTTGTTTAGTGGTTTGGGTTTTTTTTGGTGTTTTTTTTTTGTTTTTTTTTCAGGTCTGGGAGAAAAGGGCAGTGGAAGACTGGATTTACTAATTTATTTGTATTGCTGTTTTAAACATAGATATTTAAAACACACATATAGACAAGAGAAGTGAGCAAACACATGGACTACTTTCTGTCGTAATTTTTCTCTTTAATGTAGACATGCTTTTCTGAAACTAGAGTGAAAAAGATCAGAGGTCTTTTTAATTGTGATAGATTGGGTGTTCTTTGTCAAAAATCATGCCTGTGTTTGCAGCCCTTAAGGCAAGCTTTAGGAAACTGCATACATTGGTGTCATAGAGGCAGCTCCGAGTGCTTGGTCATGTGCATGCACAAGACAGTGAGCCACAGCTGGACATAGTAGGAGTGGTTTGCATTCTAGTATTTGCTTGTCTGTGATCTAGACCAGGGAAAGTGTTTGATTGTTAGTATGGTCTGAATGCCTTTTTCCCTCTTGTCTGAGGAAAACAGTGGGATGGGTGACTGATAATTGCAATGCTAGGTGGACCATTATAAATTAATGGTCCACCATTAATTTTTCTAATACTTTTTTATGCTGACTATTGTTCAGTATCTGTATGAATGAATGAATATCTTTATGAATGAATATCTGTATGAATGAATGAATATGTATGTATGAATATCTGTATGAATATCTGTATGAATGTAACGTGTTTTACTTGAATTTTAAGGTATAACACCAATGATTTCCAATGCAACTGGACAGTTTGTAGCTCATGACACAAGACAGTGTACTGATACAGCACCTGTGGCAATGCTTAAGTCAACCCAAACACAAATTCATACTCACCGGATAAACAGGAATTGTAAGAGTGATGTACTTACGGCTTTTCCTAATGATCGGGCAGCCAGCATTAGGCCTAGTGAACGGAATAAAAAGTACAGGTAAAAATTATGCAAATATACAATGTAAATTTGCACATTCTTATATAGTATATAAGGGATAGAGATTGGTTACTCATATGACAGTTTACTGGTTTTTGTGGCTTTTTTGTTTTTCAGGCCTAAAGTTCCTTAGAATTCAGAGTTCTACTTATGCCTTTTGCACATAAATTTCATGAGTTGCTTTTCTCATGTGAAACTACAAATGCATCTATTACAGTTTCAGTATTTCATTTTTATGGTTGCCCTTATGAGGTTAAATATTAATAATCAGCTACAATAAAAAGAATGTTTGCAATGAAATATATATGTAACAAAATTGATGTTTTCATTCTAATAAGACGAGAATTATTTTACACACATAGTGAAACTTCAATTCTTTTTAAATATTTAGGACTATTTTCACAAAGACTGAAAGATATAATTATATAGATCCAGAGTTTTCTTATACTGACTATGAACGACTGTCAAAAGAAGCACATAAGGAATACTATGCAGACTTCATTTCTAGTTTAAGACAGTGTCGCTTACTGAAAGATACCACTAGGTAAGACTTTGTTTAAAGGATAAATTCTTCAAACTTAAATGAAAAATGTGTTTATATGTGCAGTTAACTTAGTGGCACCAATCATGTACCTAAATTTGTCCCATGCTGAAATACTTATGGTCTTGGGATCTTCATTTAGAATGCCTAAAACAAAACCTGTTTTGTTCAAATGTTTATTTAGACACTTAGAGATCACTCCCTGGATAAAATGTAGGGATGGAGGCCTGAAACTTGAAATTACAATAAAATGCCAAATTTTAAGAAGAGTTGGCTACAGTAAATAGGAAAAATGTGACACTGACTGTGTTGGATTCTCTTTTATTTTTATATGATAAATAGTATGTATTTCCAACTTGTATCTGTAGCTGACCCAGAGTGGCAGATTCAGTATGTAAATTATGAAATAATTTGTGTAATAAAGCAGATAATATTAAAGGATTGTATTGGTCTTTTAGCTTTATTTTAGATATGCTTTGGAACAAAATAACGGAAAAGAACTTACGCCTCTGCTATTTCTAAAAGTTTTATAAAAAGCAAAAAACCAAGGAAACCCATAACCAACCTGTAAAACCTCTAAAGAAGATGAGTAATATCTTAAGATTGTTTAGTTTGAAAGAGCCATTACTTAAAGAAAAAAATAGTGGCAGTGGATTATTCTTGTAATCTCAATTTACCTTACTCTGTTTATATACATCATGATTCAGACAAGGCTTGCAGAGCTTGATTTATTTCATTTTTATACATGTACATGGTATATGGTGTTCTTGAAAGAAACTGGTGTTGTGGAATGGTTGAACTGTTTATATAACTATAAGGCATATATTAAAGTTATATTTTATTGCATGAGGAGCAAGATCAGAAAGGAATGTTTCACAGTTGTCAGATGAATTTCACTATTATCCAACATAGTATTAATTTTCTGAATACTTGGTAGAAAACATCTGTATAAGATCTCTGGAAGTTTCAAATCCCTTGGTTGCAGGTAACATTGATTGAATTTGAACTTTAACCAAAAAAATTAATTGCTCTGAAAATAAGGCTGTAAGTGGTGCAGTTCAGACATATGCAATTAAATGATCCATTGTAATCTTGGTATTTACTAACTTTTAAGTACTTGACTTTTTACAGCTTAATTGTTCTTGAACAAGTATTTTAGACATGATATATTTATATTTTGGTAGCTAAGCAATTCTACAAATGTGCAACAGTTGTTAATTGTTGCCTAAACAATACAGTAAAAGACTTTTCAATGCATTTTCTGAAATTGAGGTATTTTTTTGATAATGAAATATCGTAAATTAGAGTATAATTTGTTTTGTTTAACCATATTAAATAGTTTAATGTGTGGAACATGGGATGCTCAAACTTCTGGATTTCCATATTTTTTTTTTTCTCCTCCCCTATAGGCAGTTTTATATTTATAATAATTCTGTAAACATAGGCCTTCAACCAGCTGAAGGGCTTATGTCACCAAAGATGTCAATCACAGATATTCACAAGGAGAAGACAGAGTTCAAAGTGCTTCCTTTAGATGAGAATTGCCTATTAACTAGTCAAAAAACATCACCAATTGGTTTTAAATCTTCAGTCAAAGATGTAAGTTAAATGTGTGAATAGTAACATAAGAGTAATTTGTTTACCATATAAAAAGCATGAGGATTTTAATCCTGCTCTGAGAAGATGCTTTGTGCTTATCACAGACTTGGAGCGGGCTTAATGCTATGCCATCTTCTACCCAAGAAAAGGAAGATTGTAGTCTAACTTTGACATCAAAGCAGCTTTATCAAATACTCATAGGTAAGATTTTTAATTTGGTTACTAAATATGGTACTATAATAATAAATACACTAGTTGTTATAAAAGCTCTTATTTACAGTAATGCACTTTATGTTCATAACTTTTCAACTTAAATAGAAAATAGCTTAATTTGGTGGCAGTTTACTATCTACAGTAGTGTTTAACTAAAGCTTTTTACTTCTCACAAAATAGCGAGGTATGATTAGATGTGAAAATGTAAAAAGAGCTTTCTTTAAAGACTGCTCATGCTACTGCTTATTAGAAGAGCATAAATGAAGCATAGTATGAGGGTTGTTGATACCCCTATGCCTTGTTATTGGGCAGTATCTGGACTTATATTAATATTGGGAAGATTCATGGGTGTGTCCAGAATTTCTGGGAATTAACAGTGAACTGTGACACCCAAAAAAAGTGAAACTTCTTCAGGATTCTCCTTTAAAATAATTTCAGTGGATTGTTCTGTGATGGGGATTTACACCTGCTAAATTCTGTGAGGCTCTCATCTGTTAACATCACTTGGTATTAAAACTAGCCTATTTTGAGATAATTTTTTTCGGTAAAATTATTTAGCAGGAAATAAAAATATTCAGTATGTTCTGGCCTTTTTTTTTTAAATTTTCAGTGAAGCCAGAACTTGAATAGTGTAGCTGTGCATACTGATACACTTAGGGAAAAGGAGAATAAGATAAATATATTAAGTACAAATAGTACTTAGAGTTTTGTAAGATGTTTGATTAGTGCCATGAGTACTGAAGTTTGCAGTCCAGCATAAAAATTGGTGATAGCCATAAATAAAGTAGGGAGATAATCCTGTCACCACCAAATTGCATGAATTATTAGGCCAAATGGTCAAACACGAGGGAGCAAACAAACAGGTTAAGTATATAAATTCTCAGAGAATTGCTGGTTGTCTAACTATTTAAATATCTGATCAATAAAAAGTATTTGTGATTATTAATAATCCCTTTAGTAATTAGCGCATTGCTTTTGCTGTTATAGAAATAAATGTTGGTGCTGGCGTTTGAATTGTACTACTGAAAGCACACAGAACAGGCATGGTATTTACTTCCAAATTTTAGTGTGAATTTGTTCTGCCACAGGGCTGTTCTAACTGACTAATTCTGTAATTTGAGGAACTAAAATGTTTTGATCATAATGTTTTACTGGTTATACTTATATATTCCAGGTCCTTCTACTATGGATTTTGGTGATGTTTGTGTGCATTCTACAACATTCAGGAAACTGCACATCGTCAATAACTTGTTAGTTCATATATGGGTACAAATTGATATTGAAATCGATGAATTACAGAAGTCAGGTCCATTGTCTCAGGTGGTGCCCCCTCTTACACAGAGTCATGTTCCAATTGCATTTGAGACAAAGACTCTAGGAATGTTTAAAAAGTAAGGCTTTTTAAAATTGTCTTGATTTACATATTTTCTTTGCAGTAGTAAAATAAAAAATCCTGTGGCTGGTTTAAGCTCAGTCTAATTATGATAATTGTTAATGGTATACACTCAGTTATGGTGATATTGCAATAATTAATACAGTTTTATGTTGCAAAATTTTGCTAGTATAGTAATATTTCTTAAGATTTAAAAAAAAACCCAAGAAACTGTCCTGTCAAAAGCCCATATAGCCACAGGTATATCAAGGAAAAATGTTTGCCATTACAATGTATTTGTTAGGAAAATTTAATAGAAAATGCTGTGCTTTTTCCAGCATAGTGTTGCGTTGCTGCATGTATGCTTTTGATGCAGCATGTGGATAAATTTATAGGCACACGGTTTTCAAGCCTTCTGATATGGAGTTAGGACTCTCATTTTCATAATGCTGTTGAAATGACTGTATGAGGTTGATCATCTTTTGGGATGATCTTTACTTTCAATATGATTTAAGTTGTATGCAAAACAATTGCAAATTTCTCTTATCAATCTTAACTGTGTGTTCACAATTGCTTTGTCAAGGATTTTCTTGCTAATGATTATATTTCACATAAATTGGATGTAACAAATACATAAAAATATATATTTTTGTTACAGATCTTTCACTTATACAATAAACAACCAACATCTTGGGCATGTGCTGGTAATTGCAAAAGCAGTGTCTGTTGAACTTGAGCTGTCTGCAAGAGAAATAATCTTAAATCCTAATCCTGGCTACCTAGCAGAAGCAGAATTTAGAACAACTGTCAGGGTATACAATCCCAGAAACCATCCTGCTAAATTTACTTGGAAACCTGTAATGAAAAATAGAAAAACTGCATTTTCTGTACAGCCAGCCAAAGGTATACTGTCCAGTGTATGTGCATGTTATCTTAAATGTCAACAAAGTTAAATGAAACAAACATTCAGCTGATAGTATAAACTCTATTTTTTAGATTTTGGTCAACATCAGTGTATGCCAAAAGTAGTACCAGATGAGAATGTATATCATAGCAGCACTCCCTCTATGAGGCCTTCTCTGACTGCATACTCAGTACAGTTAATTGTTTCTATGCCAGCAGTGCTTATGTAACTATTTTTCTCAGTACAGATTGGTGATTTCAGAAGTGAGGCAGGTATTTAATTGCAGTTAGCAATATTATACAGCTTATCAGGATATGAAATTTCCCAAAAGCACTGTATGTGAAGCTACTAAGACAATGTAGAGAGTCTGAGTGATACAAATAGAATTCAATCTGGGATCAGTTTCCACTTACATTATGGGTCAATATTATTAGAACTGTTGTGAAACTTTAACTTCTACCTTCTTTCCTTTGAATTATAGTGTTCTGCAGGAGTATGATAGAACTCCATTATTAAAGAGCCAACTGCTAACTGAATTGGCATTACACAGTTCAAACAAAATTTGGCTCGATCAGCTCTGATTTCTTAAGAAAAGATATTTCTGCTGATACAAGTTCAGACTCTATTGCAAGCAGGAAAATGTATATGGTCTTTCCCAAATTTGTGATTCTAGTCTGGTTCTATTTTTTAAAATGTTGGCTAAATTTTAAAATTCATGGCTAAAAACTGCCAGTGAACTCCTGAGTGGATTTTACTGCAGGATACTAATAAATAGATTATGCAATAGTCATGAGAATTCAGAAAATAATTCTACTTAATTCTGCATACTGCTCAACACCTTTGAAAAGTAGGCTTAGTCTTCAGTAATAGTAATTTCACTTGAATGTGCTTATGTTATTCTAATTAACAATTTGATAACTGTATGTATGCAATAACATGTAAATTACGCATATTTACTTAGGCTTTGTGGAGGCCTATAGAGATCTGGAGTGTGAAGTTGTTTGGCATCCACGGTACAGCTCTCCAGAAGCAGGAGAATTCAAGTTGTGTGTGCATAAAGGAAACACAATTACGTTGAAATGTTTTGCAAAGGTAAGAATTTGTGTAGGAGGTATAGAGAAGCAAAATGTGTGGTTTTTCAAAACAAGTAATTTCTTAAATCTATTTTTATTATGTATTTAAAAATTATTTTAGTCTCATATGTCTTCTATTTGAGATGTTTAAAAAGAGAATATTGCTCCAAAGACATGAATGGAGAAGGCAAGACAAAGACAATTTGCCTTTTTCTTGCCTTCAATGATATACCTTTTTTTGCACCACAACTTAGTTGTCCTTATATACAAAGTGGTAATTACTATTCTTGGCTTGCTTAGTTTAGGCAGACAAAGGTTGAAAGGTGATAATACTATAGACACATATATGAAGGGATAAAAATCAATCTGTGTGTGGGAAGGTATATGAGACAACAGACTGTAATGTAATTTTGTGTTGGCATTTGCGATAATTTGAAAAGCAGTGCTCTGGATAGTCTTCTAAACAGTGAAATTCATCTTAGGTTAATCATATCACATCTTACATTACATGCCAGGGAGTGCAAAGGAGAAAGACTCATTCTTTCTTTCTTTTTTTTTTTTTTTTCTTTTTTTTTTCCTCACTGAATTGTACAGGCTGCATGCACTAGAACTTCTATTTTGGGAGCCAATAAAAACTTTCCCTTCCTTTTTATGTGCTTGCTTTATCTTTTAGGCTTTTTCCCCAGTAACTTTTTTCATTTTCTTCCTCTTCTTTTGAAGCCTTGGAAATTGCTACATACATGAATGAGAGTGTGTGTAAGTTAGAATACTAGCATTTCTACTGCTATTAAAAACTGTGAAGTATCTTGTCCTGATCACACATTTAGGATGAAAAGAAAATCACACAGCTTATGCTGTTAAATTAAATTTAATTAAAATATTTTTATTTGCCTTGAAATTAGCCCAGAAATATCTCTGGGGTTGTCTGTTCTCTTTGAATAAAGTTCAATATGTTGAGTAAATATTGTCTGACATTTAAACCGTGTTTGTCTATTTGAATACTTCTAATTTATGCATTTCTACAAGTATATTAATTCATTATATAATGAAAATTAGGCTGATTTATGTATTTGCACTTAGTAATATGTAGTTTGCTTGGTTTTCCTTATTTTTTTTAATAGCTTGGTGCTACTAAAGTTCAGTTTGTGGAACAAAGGATACCCTTCAGTCATAGTCCAATGGGCTTATCTACTTGTAAGACAGCTACTCTTCGAAACACAGGATGCAATCATGCTTACTTCCAAGTAAGCTACAATTATTTTTAACATATTTAAGTTCTTGGGGAGGAAGAAGGGAGTTAATTTTATCAGATCATGTTAGAGTTTGTGTTCCCAGTTATTAGATACATGCCTACTTAAATTTTTGTTTGGTTTTCTGAAGAAGCAATATTTATGTGAATAGGAATTCGGCCCTCTGTCAAATTTGGATTGATGGGTAGATGGACCAACAAACAAGCAAAGTGATAATGGTCTAAAAAGTTCTGGAAGTCTCATGAGAACCAGTAGTGGGAGTAGAACCTCGTACTGGCGTAGCATATGTAAAAGCAGTTACAGCTTGGGTGTTTTTATATTTTGAGAGGCAGAGCAAATTGGCTATCATTCCTACTAGCTGTCCAGGCAGTACATGCATAGACCTAGAGCAGACACAGCAAATGTGGTTACTAACATTTGAGAGGAAGATAGGCTGTATTACCAATTGGTTAAGAGATGAGCTGGATGCCAGAGTGTGTAAAGACATAATACACAAATTAGTAGGAAAC
Organism: Pezoporus occidentalis; assembly: GCF_034315485.1. Classification (NCBI taxonomy): domain Eukaryota; kingdom Metazoa; phylum Chordata; class Aves; order Psittaciformes; family Psittacidae; genus Pezoporus; species Pezoporus occidentalis. The sequence goes on along the minus strand of NW_026913092.1, from coordinate 5,064,722 downwards.
CTAACTTCATTTGTTCTTCTGATCACACAGTAATTTGCTCTATTTATTTAGTGAAACAAAAGAGTTTTCATTAAAATCCTCAGAACTTTTTTTTACTACGTTACTATGATACTAAGAAACTTGATTATTTTGATTTTTACCTCATTTTCTGTTTATTAATGGAGCATTGTAATAAGTATTATTACTGCACTCTTGGAGGATAGATCTGAATTAATAAAATCTGCATAATCAATAAGGCAAACACACCCAGCCTTTTAAGCCTTCATATTTACTTTTAAGCCAAGAGATGGCTGCTTGGTCTTGGTCATTATCACTTGTGTAGCTATACTTTAAAACGTTATCCATTTGAAGTGCATTAGAAGAGAACAATTTTTATTTTGCCTCTACTAATTGTGTTTAAACTGGATATTTACTAATAGTATTATTAATGAACTTTACAGTATTAGGATCCTGTGACCTGTCTTCTTACTGTGAGTGTCAAAAAAGAGCTGAAGAATTTATCTGTCACTGAAAATATGCATTGTAAGATATTCTGGAGATTTGCTAGATAGCAAGTTTTAATTTTAATTTGTTCTTGAAAACAACTGGAAAACAACCTGAAAACCGGAATGTGAAGTTTCCAACCAGTGTGCAAACATTATTTTGTAGTAGAAACTGACAGTCATCATGTTTAGGAATTTGTTGCTTTATTTGGTTTACGTGTATTTTTTTCTCAAGCTTCTAAGTCCAAGTTAGCATTGCATGCTATGAATGTTCTTGTGAGAATATAAAATCTTCATTATAGATATACTGGTATTAAAAAATGCCCAAACAAAATTCCAATACCCCAACAAAAACACAAACTAAATCTCTCCCCACTTCCTTTCCCCAAACCCACCACCTTTTTCAGAATTATTAATGTTTTATGTTTGTGTTTGAAGGTTCTTGATTCAAACCCACTGCCTGGAATGATGATCTCCCCTTCTGAAGGGGTGGTACCTGTGGGAGGCTATGCTGATCTCAAAATCTGTTTTAATCCAACTGCAAAAATGAATTTTGATACAAAAGTGGAGGTAATCAGAACTGGAAGAACTTTGTCTTTTGAGTGTTATGTTATCTGTTTATGTGTGGAGGTGTGTGTGCATTTAAGCATCTTTTGGATTTTATCTCCAGTGTTCTAATGCTTGGGGAGGCAGGGGGAGGGGAGAAGAAAAAGGTGTTTTTTATCAGCAGTTGATGGCTGCTGTAACCTATTCTGAATGTTGTCTCAGTCCTCTCTGTTTGAACTGATTGATACTATACCTTTGGCAAGCTCTTGAAAGTGACTTGTGGTTGTCTTCAGAAGATTATATAGGCATATCCACTGCTTTTATGATTTGTATTGGAGCAGGACTGTAACACTGCAGTGTCTTTAATTTCTTGACATTTTTTTGTGGTCATCTCAGAGGTGGATTTACTAGTAGACTTGATTTGATGATGGGAGTGCAATAAACAACAAATCCTATTTTGTTTTCTGCATGCCTGCTTCCTGAACTTGTTCCTGATCAGATAAGTGAGAATGGGTAAAAGTATACTATCATGGGGCTGATCTTTGCTACCTTTTTCTGACTGTAATCCTGGATTATCCATCTTCTGTGGCTGCCTACAGTATGAACTCTAAAGCTAGTATCCCTATCTTTTTTCTACTTCTAAACCAGATTTAGCATTGCTCAAAACAACAGTATCTACTTTGTACCAGGATCTCTGTCAAGCAATCTCTTGTAGTATGCTTTCCAGTCCTCTCATTTGCTGAATAGATCTAAACCATCCACTAAGCTTAAATTTAACCCAACCACTTATCTTCCTCCTGTTGGACTAAACTGTTCAACCTAGTGACACAACTTCCTGCAATGCTTTGTTTCTCTGCTGAAAACTGGTATTTCCTAAAAATTTGTGTGGGTTTGTTTTGTTTTTCTTTTTTTTTTTTTTTTGTGGACAGTTACAACCATCACAGATATGGTATGCCACAGAGGCATGACTGGTTCTTCTTTGAAGCCACATCTCACTGGAATCTGTATATAAATGTCCTGGAAAATGAAGATATTTTCTTACCTCTTTATATTTCCATAACAGAAATGCATTATAAGAGCATAATTATATTTTCATTACAAATTAATGTGAATGTCTTTCTCCCCTCATTGTCTCTGGGGCAGGTTGTTTGGTTGGTGTCTTTTTTTTTTTTTTAAACAAAAAACCAAAAACTTTTTTTTTTTTTTCATGTAACTATGACTGATTTGGTGAGATACTTACATGAAAATGACCTTGTCAATTATCACACTTTTGTCCACTCAGGTAGCAGTGCGAAATTCAGAAATACTAATCCTTAGGATTGGTGGATTTGTAGAGGTCCCCGAAATAAACATTGATGTGGTAAGTATAAAAAATTGGTAGCAATTGCTAAGATTGATAGTGTTTTACTTTGTGTGAATGTCAAAGTGGCTCATCCCTACTTCATATTTTTCATTTTTCCTTATACTAACTTCCTGAGAAAATTATCAGAGAGAAACTTCAGAAGAGAAATTAAAAACAATATGTATATATGCCCATTGCATTAATGGTAGCTGACAGCCTTAGCTTTTGAACTGAACAATCTGGGAAAAGCATGTTAAAAGGGAGAGGATTTCCTTAAGGTGTAGTTATGGGGGAGGGGGGGTGGGGTGGGAATCAGTAAGGAGGAAAGGAATCCTCTGATCTGTTTACCAAGGCATGAAAACTTTTCTGATGGTGTAACAGGACTTATGTATTGGTTTCTTAGCTGTTGCATTTTATGTCCTGGAAAGATTTTGATAATAAGAGTAATTTAAGACAATTGGTTAAAAAAGGCTGTTATTTTGTTAGAAATTGCGAATCTTTGAACAATTATATTTTTTTCACACTCTAGTCAGTAATGTGCTTGACTTCGTAGTGCTTTGACCCTTTTTTTTTTTTTCTTTAAACTTACAGCAGCAATTTGACTTTGGTGGTGTTTATGTCGGTGCTACAAAATCAATTCCCTTTTTGCTGCAGAACAAGGGACATGCATGTACCAGAATAGAGTTTGACTTCCATAAATATAAGGATTTTGAATTGAATGCTAATGACCAGTCAGGTATTTTCTTTTGCTATATCAGAATTTTCATTATATGAAGAATGGATAATGGTAAGAGAATAGCTGTAAAGCTATTTCTGGTATACAGATTTTCCAATTTAAGAAAATCTAAAGCAATTATTTTAAAGGTGCTGCTTAATATAAATTAAGAGTAGATAGTTTGGTTTGCCTGTAAAATAACAATTGCCAAAAGTAAGCATTTGGAAAATGTCAGATTGCCTGTAGGGATTTTCCTCCCCAATTTTTTTTCTTTTCATTTTTTGTTTTTATTTTTCTCTATTGGTTAAGAAGTGTTTAAAAAACAGTTTGAATACCTCTTACCAGTTAAAATTAAAAAATTGAAAAAACCCCAACCAAACAAATCCAAACAACTATACTCATTTTCTATTCATGGGCTCCTGCCCACTGTTTAGACTATGTTTACCCTTCAGTTAGTTCATCATCAGTATAAGGGTCCAGACTTGTCTTTTTCCTAATGGTACAGAGTGTTTGCAGGTTAATCACAAGACCTCTGTTCTTCATGATGCCCGACTCAGAATGACATTGGGGCAATATGTGGAATCAGGTTGCTATTCTTTTGTCTCTTGATATAATTAGTGCAGATTCATATCCTTCACTCATTGTTACTCATCCCTTTTCTACTTCAGTACTGGCATCTCCTTTGCTGTTCCAACATCTTTAGTCATGAGAGAATTTTGCAGCTCTGCTTATATGGCCTCTTGTCCCTGAAAGATCAGAAAATCAGAACTCTTTCTTTTGAAATATAGTATTATAATATTTAGCTTTATCTTTATGTAGAACTATATATGGAGTATAAAAAAAATGTATCTGACAAAAGCAGAAGGGTTTTCTTACCATATGGTGGTAGATGAGGGATCCTAGCCAGTCATCTTAACTTGGAAAAGAATTGTAAGACTATCTGCAACAGCCAGCTGTCCAGCATGGGAATCACCTTACTGCGCATGATTTCTAGATCAGAGTTTGTGCTTGAAACAAGTAATGTAACATCCAGTCAGGTCCAGTACCGTTCAAATGGTGAATATTGGATGAACATTGATCCTGGTGTTCCAGGATGAATACTGATCTCAAAGGAATGTTAACTTCTTTGTTGGAAACCTATGCTTCTCCCAGTGCCTTAAAATTGGACATGAAAGTCTGAGAAATGCAAGTCTTATTGATAAAGTTGTGTAGATCATGCCTAAAAGTAACTTAGAAAAACAGCTTCAGCTGACTATTTTTCTCCTTGTGATTTTAATTTTCTTTATTTAGTTAGCTGGTTTTGCCTAACACTTTTATTCAGAGGTAAATGACAGTGTTTTTTGTTTTTTTTTTTTTTTTTCTGAAATATTACGTTCTCGCAAATCAAAAGCTTAATGAAGGTTGCTGGTGATTAGCACAAAATTACCCTTAGAATCCTTATGAGAAGTACTATATTGATTCCTAACTTTGTGAGAAATGTTTACCATACAAATATATAGATACCTTATGCTGGAAATCACTTTGAAGTACTGCAACTGTGATCAAGTTGATATTTAGGGTAATAACATCTTAATTTTATTCTGAATTTTGTTTGACAGTGTTTGATGACTGTTCTTCAACGCCTTATAAGTATTCAGTTAACTTAAAGGGAAAGTCAGCTTTGCAATGCTTGTTGTCCTTCATGCCAAAAGAGGTAGGTTTATGGGTGGTGATTATGCTAAATTAAAATTGTGGTCAGTGATATTTCTACGGTGAAAGAATATAGACACTTTAGATTCACATTTTAGTGTGTGCAATAGTTTTATAATAATAATCCAATTCTTAAGACAACAAGTTCTGAAATAACCTTTATATAACCTGCTGCTTTCCTAATACTTTTGCATACACGAAGAACACACACTATATCAATGACTGAAAAATGGAAAAGGTAGGAACTTAAATTGAATTGCATTCATTAAATCATTCAACAAACAGACAGCCATTTTATTTTTGGAGTTATTCATGCTTCAACTCATATGACCAAGGGACTACAAAAGTAGAGGAGTTTTATGTGCTGTAAAGATTGGCATAGTTGCTTTCTGACTGAGCTATTTGAGGGAAATAAACTGAAAATGTGAGACTTAGTTGGTTAGTTTTAAATTATGAAAACAGCATTTTATTGGCAGTAGGTGTCAATAGAGAGTGCTACAGCAAATTCTAAATCTAAACCTATTGACTAGCAATTTAGAACTTGAGGATTTGGGGTTTCTACATATTTGGAGAACAGTGAACTGAAAGAAAACTTTGATATTATAGATCAGCTTCAGAACAAGCAGCTGGGGTTCACTTCTATAGCACATAAACCTGTTGCATTAGCTGCATTTTTTCCTTAAAAAATAATATCAGAAACAGCGCATCTTGGAAGGGTTGACAATATCCTTTTCTAATCCACCCGCCCTCCTTTTTAGAACTTTAGTTCTGAATAAAAGGGAATTCTTTTGTTCAAAGCATCACTCAGATAATATTTACATATTGCAGACTGTGTCTAGTAAAACTGTGATTTTCTTTCTCTTATTACTGTCAGCTTAGATTCTGTGTACACATGGAAGCTATTGTGAAATTACTGATGGGGTGAATTTATAGCACATTCACTACTCCGAGACGATTTTTCCTGACAAAACATGAGTTAATAGATTAATAAAAAATGAGCTATTTTAAACCAAACTTATTTTCTCCTATAGCATAGGAGGCCATGGGGTTAGGGAAGAAGCAGTAGATGTATCTTGCATCACTGTCAGATGCATTCTCATAATCAAGTAGTCAGATTTAGACTAGATTGAAAAGTATGTAATTGCTTGCAAAATGGTACCTGCAGAATATCACTAGTGACCTATTGTCAAACTGGAGGGAAGATCAGTAAGGAAAAATGCTGACATTTTCATTTAAGTCTGAAGGGTCAATCACAGAAGTTTATGACTAGATAAAGTTGTTGGAATGATCTATGTGTATGGTATTATACATCGCAAGTTGAACAAGTATTATGAGTAGAGGCAGACATAATAGTGATTTGTGTGAATAGGAATAATGTCAGTAAAGCAAGTAAAATAGTTATTCTAATCAGTGCAGTTAACACTTCAGCTGCAACACCTTTCTCAGTTTGGGTACCACACTTGAAGAAAGAAGTGTGAAAATCTCCCTTGAAAAGTAAGTCCGAAAGAAAACCCTGGAAATCATCAGAAGTCCAGAAAGCATAAACTGTGTAAAAAATGGATCTAACTTCCTATAGTTTGTGGAATATAATTTATATAGGCTTCTTCACTGCAGTAGATTAGTAATGAGTAGTGGGTTTAAATTATGCCAGGATGGATTAGATTAGATATAAAAACTCATTGTAGAGAAAAGAGTAAAATACTGAAATAAACTACTTAAGAAGAAGTCTTCATTATTGAAGAGTCTTAAGAATGGGTTGGAGAAGCAGCACCAGAAATGATTCAGTCTGTCCCAAGAGGATAAGTAATCTGGCAGACAGCCACATTGTAAAATCGTATTCTAGCAGCATGATTTTGCTCCAAAGATGAAATTCTGTCCCCACACAGGCCAGTGTTAAGGCTCATAGTAATTATAATGGTCCTCCTTAGTGGCTGTCTCTTGCCAAGTGTGAAATTCAAACCAATTAAAAATAACCAATACAAAGGAATATAGATTTTTAGCTTAAAATGATGAAATTGGAGTGTGGAAATGCTCTTACAAATAAGAAGGAAAAGATTGATTGAACCTTTAATGAATAGGTATATATTAGTACTGTTCTTACAGCCAAGCTTTGAAACTTAATTAGTTTTGATTTTTATTTTACCAGTAAAGTACTCTGAGATGCATATTTCATTTACAAAAGTAACTTGTTGCAACAGCCTTAAAGAACATTTTCTTTTTCAGTTTAAAATCATAAGTGTTCAACAACATTTTTAATTTTTTATTCAAATTGAAAGATTGTCAATAGAAATGAGAAACAAAATACTGCTCCATAACTGCCAGTTAGCTTCTAGTAAGCCATAGATATAACACTAAATAAGGTAAATGGTTGCTTAAACTGTAATAGCCTTCTGTAAGAAGTTTTCAAATCTTCCAATTTGACTGGATCTGCTTTGTGGCTACTCTTCTTTTTTAAGAAAACCGACCACCCCACAACTACTGTAGGATATATTACATCTATTGATTTCAGATTTCTCTATAGGGTTACCTGATGTCATCTTTTTTTAATGTTTAAATTCTGGGTATAAGGTGTTTGTTTTTTGTTTGTTTGTTTTGTTTTTGTTTTTTTTTTCAGTCTTGAGAGTAATTTTTGGCAAACATAAATTCAGAAGTAAGGGAATAAAAAAATTCAAAAAATGAAATCTTCCTGGGGCACCTTATGCCTTATAACCAACTAATAAGTGTTGCTTTAATGAAGTGTCTTTATTTCAGTTGCCTGTTCGCTCCACATGCTCATAGATTCTGCCTCACTTTGCCCTTGGTACTGGGTAAGCTCACTGCGCAATCAGTGCTTCCCTTCTGCTCAAGTATTATTACTGCCTGCCTGTTACGGGGCAGCTTACTCATTGCTAGGCACAACATGCCCAAATACACTCAGGACTCACAGCCCGTTGGTGAGCACAAGTTAACATCACTGGAAGTGAGTGCAGCATTGATAGCTGGTGGTAATAGCACTGGTAATGTAAAATGAAATTAACTTTGGAAACTAAATATGTTGCCCAGTATGGAATGACTAAAGAGCATCTGGAACTACATGTAACTCCTAGGATGCTGTAGGTTTTCTTTAATTTAACTCCTGCAAAGTAGAATACTAGTAAAAGCATAGTTCTGGTCCAGGTACCAGCATCTCTTGTTGTGATCAGAAAATGTTGTTAGTTAGTGATTCTTAAAACATTCACCACTGGATCCAAGTTCTTTATCATTCTACCTCACCTAGATTCTCCTCTTTTCTCACCAGATTTCTTCCTTCTCTTTCCTGGATTTAAAGTCTTGAAAAAACTCTAAACTTCTCTGTATATTAAACTTTCCCTTTTCAGTTTTCATGGTTGCAAATGCTATTTCCTGCCTCTGTAATTGGAACAGCTGCTTCTCTGATCTCATCACCATTTTCTGGACAACTGCTCTTACCCAGTTTACCTCCAGCTGCTACAAACTTTGTATATCCCATTGAGTCACATTTTTTTCTGTCCACCTTCTGGTTCGACTAAAACTGCCTGCTGTTGTAGTTGGTACTGACAACACTACCCAATATTCCAACAAAAATTCACTATATCAATGCAATTGCTAAGAAAGTAGATACTAAAACTAAGGAAAAAAAAATGAAACAAAATAATTCAGGAGCACTGATAAATTACAAAAGCATGAAATAATTTTAATATGCTTTAGAATTTTATTAAAACTACTTGGATTATTAATGTAAGGTTTAAGTAATTTAGACTTGAATGCAATCTTGAATTCTTCTAAAAATCAACTTGGCAATGGCTTTCCTTCTGGCTTCAAAGCAACAAACAAAGTAAATGCATAAGAACTCCAAATACCTCCCACAATTCTCAGTAAACCTTGCTATGTACAAATATATGTGACATCAAATGATGCTCTTAGAGATGAAGTACATTGCCATGGTTATAATATATAAAAAAAATTTAAGATAATTCTCCCAATATTCTAAGTGGTAAAATGAAGTCATTGTAGATAAGGCTAGGATGGTGCTCATCACAGCCTGGCTCTGCCTTCCTGTTGTTCCAGTGTCTCAGAAGGTGTTAGAGGTGATGGGGCTCTCTGCCTCACTGGAGGAAGTTTAATCTTGGTGTTTGTTGGCCATGAAAGTGACAGCAGTATACAAAAATATATATAAACTGGTAAGCTAGCAAATACTTCCTAATATTCCTTTTCCTATTTATATACAGGCCATATGCTGCTTTCTTTTCTGCTTGGACATAACTTTGAGACACACTTCAATTATGTTTTAGGTTTTTTTTTTCACTGCAATTTAAAGGGGTTTAGCCAGCTGAATGTCTGATAGGCTAGGCAGGGTCCTCTCATTTCAGAGCTGAATAGTAAGAAATTTTCTGGTAATTACACAAAAAATCCAACGAAACAAAACTCCCTATAACTACATGGCCAAATATCTGCAGCACCTAATTACTAACATTATTATTTATTGATTGCTAGCAGTGATTATTTCCATACTGAGTTTTAAATTGTACTGTCCAAGAGGCATAGAAGCATTGTTTTTCTGTTTATAGTTCTCTTTCTGCAAGCTACCTGTCCAGGTAACAGTAAAAAGCACCTCATTCCTGCGGTTTTGTGCTACCACAAAACAGGCAATATGCGGTCACTTTAAATATATGTGCGTCTTTGTCCCTCAGCTGTTCCTGGGTTTCTCCAGGCACGAACATCCATTTGCTAGCAGCAGTCTTGTAAGGAAAGCAAGCAAAACAAAGAGCAGGAGTGTACTGCTTCAAAATTAATTAGTTAATTAATTAAGTAATTTTATTTATTTATACATTTAAACCCTGCTGGAAAATAGCAAATAGTAACATCTTGGAAAAAAAACACAAAATACCCAGCTGTGTAATAATGAAGCCTACAAGGGCCTTTGATTGAAATAAATACGGCAAATAACACCTGTCAGAGCTTATTGCTTAAGCTTCTTGTAGAGAAGTGACAGGTGGTTTTGGGTTTGATTTTTCTGGCATTTTTAATGATGTAATCTTTTTTTTTTTTTTTTAATGAACAGAATTCATGGTGTAAGAATGAATTCTGTGGAAAATCTGCAGCTGTGGAATTACAGGGGATTGCTGGTGCATCTTGTCTGACCATATACAAGGGAGAGATTTAGTTTTACTTCAGTGTTTTGAATGATGGCTTTGAATGTTAGTTACATTATTCATTGTGGAAAGCTGCTTTATCTGTGATATAAAGCAGGGGAGTTTAGGCTGCGTGAAAAATTTATGTTTTAAGAAAAGGCTAATGTTACATCTGAGTGTAGGTTGAGAATGTATACAATATACAGTTGCAGGACATAAACACTTGGTTTTGCAGTCAGGTTTAAATTTGACTCAAACAAGCTTTTTGTTTTGTTTTGTCTTTTCTGATGTAAATTTAATTTTCTCTCCTTGTTTCACTGCTGAATCTGTGTGTTAGTGTTATGAAGAAACATTAAAATCAGTGTTTAGACAAAAATTCAATGACTTCTAATGCTTCAAGATATTTGAACAGTTGGCATGTTACTGTATGATAAATACAAGACTATTATCCTTTACAGATGTTGTAACTTAATTTTAAGTTATGAATTAGCTTGCTGGTTTTCTTGCAATTCCCTGTGAAGTTGTACTGTGAAAACAAGTACTGTAAATTTAGGGAGATGCCACATACTATTTTTGCTGATTAAACTGTATGATTCCTGGATTTACCAGCAAAACTTTTACTGAGCCTTGAGAATAGATGATGTATTGTAATAATAATTATCAAATTATGTTTTTTATAAAGCACAAAATATATTGTTGCATTGGGGTAATTAGAGATAGAAATGAAATAACTGCTTTGAAAGTGTTTTTGAAGATGTTTTTTTTTCCTACTCTCAGATTTCCTTGCCTTCAACCTGACAGCTATACTAGAGTTTATTTTTCTTATGCATTAATTTTTATATAAAATACCATTTTAATTGTCATGGTTGATGGGGTAGTTGTTCACCCTTTCGTTTCTTTATGTATAATGACTATTTAGGCCTGAGGCAGGAAGCTATTCAGTTATGTTCACTCACCAGTTTTGGACTGAGAGCTACCATGCTCTTTGTAGCAAACCTACTTCAAGAACTCAAATAAGTGTCTGTAGCAGGGCTTTCTTGATCAGACTGATTTCTTGAAATCAACAACTTCGATTTGTTTAGCAAGTCTAGCAAAAAAATTTAAAGGTTTTATAAAATGCCCTCTACATGAAAGTATGCAGGAATATCAGTTTTATTTAAAGAATTGTTATCTTCTCATAGCAGGCTCCATATGCATGTCCTTTTCTGGCATATTTTGGAGATATTCTCTATGAAGGCATTACAAAAAGCTCATTTGTCTTACATGACAAGTCTTTTTAAAGCTTCTTTTGAAGTATTTCTATTACTAAGACAACCACTTTGTAGATGATGCAAATGTGCATAATCAAGTGTAAATCAGGACAGGAAAAATATTTCTTCTAATGTTATAAACAAGCTTGAATGTTTGTGAAAGAACTCTCTCTAAGGCTGATTGCTTTGTGTTCCTCCCTCTATTCTCTGGTTTATGAAGTTAAATGCAGCTGCAGAAAAATATCTCAAAAGATAAATAACTGTAAATTGTCAATAGATTATTTAAAAAGCAGCTGTAAGTCCAGCAATAGTATAAGGATTTTTTTTAATAGTCATTAATTTTTTTTTAGTATACAATCTCCATAATAGAAACTTCTCTCATGCAAATTTTAGAGATTAAACACAAATAGCATTTCTTTTCTTAAAATGTGTATAAAAAGAATAATATTTATTCTACTTGCAAAGTTAAGTCAAAAAAAAAAAAAGACATTTTAATTCTGTTTACTAATGTGTGTGTGTATGTGTAGGAATCACAATGTAATTTCTCCACATATAGACTTTTAAGAGAATTTTTCATTTGTATACAGGTTAATGTGTATATTAATGAGGTAAAGGTGAATGAAACAAAAGTTCTATGATTTTTTTTCTCAGTTATATAAAGACATTTCTGAAAGTTATGCTGGCTCTGAATTTACACCATTGTACTTCAAAGCAAATGTAGGTTTTCAGTGAACGTTATATCTTACATGTAGTGAATGTAGTTCACTTGCACACATTAGGTTTTGTTTGCCAGTTCTTAGCAAATAAAACCCTTGTTGCATAGTAAGACTAAAACAAATTTTCCTGGTAGTGGGGATGGAAAACACACTTTGAATAGCTGCTCTGAAAGAGGGATAAAGGGATTCTACTGTTAGTTGTCTGACCTAAACATGTTAAACGTAACAGCCTTGATGAAGAATAATTGCAGTGCTAAATTGAACTTATTTGCATATCAAATGATGTAAGGATATCTAGTATAGTTTAAGCATTTGAATCAAAGAATCAGAGCAGTTTGGGCTGGAAAGGACCTTGAAGATCATCTAGTTTCAACACCCCTGCCATGGGCAGGGACACATTCCACTAGACCAGGTTGCGCAAAGCTCCATCCAGGATGGCCTTGAACAGTTCCAGGATTGGAGCAGCCACAACTTCTCTGGACAATCCATTCAAATGGCCATTACCAAACTTAAAAAAATTAGTGTCATTATATTGTTACATATGTCGCACACACTAGGGATGGAAAGTATTTCCTATCTCTTTTTTCTTTTTTTTTTTTTGGGGGGGGTAGTTTTTGTAGTTCTTGTAGTAGTTTTTACTGTAGTTCTTGGTGTTTCAACTGTTAAATCTGCCCCTGTGGGGAAGTACCTGCTGGCTATAGGGAGCTGTCAAGGCTGTAAGTAGTTCTTAGAAACTGAGCTGTGCATTGAGATGTGCAGTCATCTTTTCTCTGTTGTCCTTGCAGTGATCCATAATGCATAGGAGATAAGCTGGTTATTTATGCAGCATTTTGCATATTACACGTCTGAAGATATGTGCTGGGTACACTATATCCAATATAGCAAAATTTTCATACAGCTGAAGGAGTGTAACAGAATCTTTGTGTTGTGTCTGTGTTGCGACTATTGCATGAGATGTTTGATCTAGCAAGTCTTGTAATCTCTTTCTAGTATTGGTTCACTTTACGTATGTAAGTTCTCTCTTACATATGCATTTTAATTGCTAGCAGGGTTACAAAATAAACATGTATTCAGCTTTTCTCTATAAAACTTCTCAAGTTTTTGGAAATAGTTGTGTTTTTTTTTTTTTTTTTGAGGTATTTCAGTCTTTAAATGCAATGCTTATTATTTTCTACTATAGAAAGAGATAGTTGTTTCTCCAAAACAGTAAAGAGCCACTGTTAGTAATGTGAAATCATGTATTTCACACATACTTTGAAGTGTAAAGAACTTCTCACACTCTGAAAAAAATATCCTTTTCAGTCTAATTTTAAATTATGTGGTTTTATTCCACAAGAACATATTTTGAAGATGTAATTTGATGAAGTATTTTATGTGGGTGATATGCTAAAAATAGAAGGGTATCTAAATAAAATCAGGAGTTTTTTACTCAGTCTTTGTTTGACACACCTCGAGCTTTAGTTACTAAAACTAATGGCATTCACCATGTTAATTTTGAAAATTCTATGTTATTAAATCTAATAATTATCAGATTTGAAGTATCTATATCAATCAAGGTACTGTGGAGATCTCTCTAAGAAAACTTCCCCTCATCCTGTACTTTCCTCCTGGTAAGCACAAATGCAATATACTCCACAGGGCTCAGTACACATCTCGCTTACCAGGAGTTCATAACTGTGTGTTACAAACTCTGCTGGACCTCCAAACAGTGTAAGTGTTGTGTACTTGCTTCTCATTATCTAAGCCCTGTGATAATTCTGTTAGAGATGGTTATATGCCTCATGTCCTATCTTAGGACAAAATTATATTTTTCTTTCATGTCATTTTATTCACTGCCACGTATGTGAAAGTGAAGCATGATGCACTATTTTCTGCAGTTTTGGAAAGCTTTTAAATGATTCATAACTTCTATATATGGTTGGTTTTACTGCAAGTTTTAGCATCATGCAGGTTTTATAGGCCAGAATCCTTTCTGGAGATTTCAGTGGCCTTCAGGATGAAAATAGAATTGAAGGACTTCAACAGTGATTTCAGTGCAGAAGTTTTGTTTTTAATTCCACTTCTTTTGTAATGGCTATCTGTACCTTCTTTGTCTGGAGAACACACTGCTCTAGCATGTTGATCCTTGGAAACAAAAAGCAAGAGGCAAGAAATGCCTCCTTTGGAAGTGCACTGTGAAATCAATTTGTCCTCTCAAGTGCAGAGACTGTCAAAAAGAGGAATTAGTATAAAACATGTTATCCTTTAAATTCTAACCCCCAGTTCTTTGGGGATGTGATTGCAGAGACAAAAATCAGACTCCTGGAATTTTGAGATGCTCAATGACAATGATGTTAAGTAGAATTTCTATTTGTGGGTTTTTTTTTGTTTGTTTTGTTTGTTTTTTTTTTCCCTGGGGTATCTCAATTTTTAATTCACGCTTCACCATGATCTCAGAACCCATTTTGTTTATTCTGGGTATGCTGTCACAGCTTTTTAGAAAGGCTTTCTTAACTTACATATCTTTGTTTTTCCCCTCTTTGCTCATGATTATGCATTTTAAACTACTGCCCCCATCTTTGTTGACTCAGGAGAGTGGTTGGAGAGGAACACACCACAGTGATTTATCAGAAGCCTTGTCTGTAGCTGTGCTGATAACCCTGCTACTTGTAGACATATAATTTTTCCACAGTGGTGGAAAAAAATGGCAGGCCACTGCTTACTTAAAGGGTTGATACTGGCAGCTGATAAACTATCATCTTTTACTATCAAGATCAGGTCCTAAATTAATTTCAGTATTTCTTCTGAAATGGTAATACCAAGCAGATGGCTCAAGAAGTACCTACAATTTCTTTGGGAAAGTGACCACAGTGATGTTTTTGTCCTTTAGGTGGCGGCATATGACTTCACTCTTCCAGTTAATACTCCTCTGGCTGAGTTCCCATTGGCACAGACAGCTCGTGGATCTGTAACTTCTGTGAGATCTATGCAGCACCTTCTTGGTGCTTCACCACAGATGGTGACTGTGGCTGTTCCACTCTGCAGAGTTAAAGCAGTTGGTAGGTAAACTAGGGACTTATGCACATGGTGGATACTTATGTGTGTAGTGATGTTTTTGCTTGTAGTCTGATTGCAGAGGATTGCTAGTTAAGAAAAATTTCATTGAAAATTGCATAATACATAAATTTTCTGGATACCTGCAAAATGTTAAAATTTTTATTTGTATTTTTAAACGTGTAAACCTGAACTTTACATAATTATGATGTGCTGGGAAAAAATAATAATTAATAGAACCATTTAAGTTTACTAAAACTCAAGTTTTGTTTCTATTGATTCATTAGTATTTCTAGACCTTAATCATGCAGGCCTTAGTATTTACAGCAGTTCATCTGAAAAATGTGGAAAGGTAGTATGTAATTCATACTCATTTTTTTCTTTACCCTGTCAAAACTAGGAGCTCTAGATATATTTAAAACTTGAAAATGCCTCTCACTGGCAGTGATCCAATTTGAGAGAGCAGGTGGTAGTGTAGTTCATTTGCTTTGGTTTGCTTTTGTATGCAGAACTGCACCCTTCTTCCGGCCTGTCAGTTTTTAATGGCCAAAGTTACAGGCCATTTGCCTGCAGCAAGAAATTGATATTTTAGATGACTCTTCTCTGCTTCTCTTGAAAATAATCCGTGGTTCTCTTTAGTCTCCTGTCTGTTCCTTATAGTCATGTAGACCTACACATTGTGAATTCTTGAATCAACTACCTTTTCTTATTCCAGTTTTTAGTGTATAGTCACTGTTCATTTGACTTAAGTTCAGAGTGCCTTCCTAGAATGATGTTTGTGTAATATTTGAACATCTTGGGAGCACTGAAGCAGGCTTGGCCAATTAAATGCATAATGTAGGGTAAAAGCAACTCCAATTTTTTAGATTTTTATGATTGGCTTATTATTTTCTTTGTCTTTCTCTGTAGGATTTTAAATTAAGTCTTTCTTTTGAGATCTTTTAAAACACCAAAGAAATGTGGGAGACCTTCTTTAGTTTCTGTGATGGAAGTAAATCAATATTAAATATTTCTAAATATCTTTAGTTTAAGAACATGTAGAATAAAGGTAAATGCATGTGAGACTATTACAAAGCATGTCTTTAAAAAGATCATGAATCAAAATGACAAATTACTAGAACAGAAGTTATGTAGCCTGGAGAAAAAGAAAATGTTTATTTCCTTTTCCCTTTCTTTGTGGAATAATGAATAAATTAAATCAATAGGTATTGCTAATAGATTAGAATCCTATGTAAATGTTATTACAAATTTGTGCTTCTGCCACATAGAATTTCTTGGAAGTACCATTGCTATTACTTGTAGGTGAACAACAAATAATCATAATATTAAAGTGATTATATAATATTTTCAATTCTATGAAATAGTTGAAAAAAATGTGGCTTGTATTTAAATTTAAATATTTGAATTACATTCTTACTGGGAATTTTAGTGGACTGGGAAAAGAGAGAGAAGTCTAACAAATGTCTTAACCACTCAGTATGTCACATGATCATACAGATGCAGGTAACTAGCCAATTTTTTTTGTACTGTTAAAGAGAACTTGAGAATTTTATTATATTTATGATAACTTAAAATTTATATCTGTTACTGATTCATTATTACAGATTATCACTTTAAAAACTAAAAGTGGGCTAAAATGCATCTTGCAAATTCTAGTGCTTCATGGCACTTTCCATTAAGTATTTTATTTTCTTCCCTGTGGCAGTTTTTGTGGGTGACTGGGATTCAGACTGCACAGAACAGTGCAGTTGCTACTGAAATCAATAGATTATATCTGGTATTTGTACTAGGGATTTTTCTGAGAAAAGAATCACAATAATCTCAGAGGGGTCAACTGAGACTTTTAACTTCAATGTAGTCAATGTGTTTTCGATTTATCATGGATCTTTCTTCTTTTATTTTATTTTTAAAAAAACAAAGTTTGTAGACAGTTTCAGCACCAGGGAAGGAAGGAATGTCTCTTAAATACTTGTAAGACTTTTCCCTTGGAAACTGCTTATCAGTATGTAAGAAAGCACTGAAAGAGTAAAAAAGCCCAAAGCAAAATAGAAAACTCAAGGGGAAAAGTACAAGCCCTACCTCAGCCAGACTTAAAGGAAGAGGACATATTATAAATCTAATTGACCCCATGTGAGCTGTTTCTTTTTTTTCATGGGGTGGGTAATTTCCTGCTTAGTCTTTCAGTCATGCCATGTTTTTCTTGTGCAGGCAGTTTCTGTGAGAGGTGAGGAATTTGTGAATGAACAAGACATAGTTGCATATTGGTAAAAGCATTCCAGCAGATTAGGTTCCTACTTCAAAACAATATTAGTTTATATGCCTGTGCTTTAGGAAATATGGATAGTATTATTGCTTACGTATTGTGAGATATGTGATGAGGAAATTCTTTGGGCTTTTAGGAGAAGAGAACTGAGCAATACCCTTCATCATGAAGTCTGAAACGAAATTGCAGATTTTAATAAAAGGATACTTTAGACTTTCTAGGTTCATTTTCAGCATTCAATCAAGATGCAGAATGAGGCTATAGGAGAATATACCTCTGTTTTTCCAAACTGTCACTTTAAGCTTTGTCCTTTGTGACACTTTCTTTGTTGCAGCTATATGAAATTAAGAAAAAATGCAATTTATTGCAAAATATTTCAAGCCTTTTCTGATTATTATTGTCACAAATGCATTCATCTGCAATAGAAAGATCATGTAGATCTCTGTTTATAGCATCTTTATATGAAGAAGAGATGCTGTAAGTCTGGTAGATGTAAAATTTAAATAATGCTAATGTGACTAAAGAATCATAATAGGACAGAAAGTAAAATCACAGTAATTTTTTATATAGCATGGGAACAACAGAAAGAAAATACAGCTTTAAAACAAGGAGAGAAATATTTCTTCTGCAGAAACAATGATTTTATGAAGGGACTTTGAGGAAATATTTGTCAAAATAATGCTGTATAAACAAATTATTTTTTTTTCCAACAGCACTTAACTCACCACTGGAGTTCTCCACAAGGGAACTTAAATTTTCACAACATTCAAGTGGCTTATATTTCAACATTGCTGAGGAAAGTCTCAATTCTCAGGTATGTAATCACAAGTATTGTTATAGTTATTTTTGGCTATAGCTTCTAATTAGAAATGACAGAGAAAAGAATACAGATTTGGGACTCAAAATTCAGTCACGTTTCAAATACATGGTTAAAATATATGAGTTTTCCCATTCTTATTTTGTTCAGTTGTATTTTATGTTTTCCTTTTGATTGCTAGAAATTTTTCCAAAACTCAAAACTGGTCTTCTCCTGACTTCGTGATATATGGTAAAGTGTGGGCACTATGAAACAATGACCATGAATTGTGTAATAAATAGCTTCCTCACAAAGATTTTTTGCCTACACTAGTAAACTGGGCAGTGACAGTGCAGGAATGCAATTAGGGTGCCATGATGGCCAATACAGTTAAATTGCTGTCCCAGTGTGTTGCATGGGACAGCTTTAGGATAATTGAATAGGATAATTGAATTGAATAGGATAATTGGCCAGCACTATTCTGGTTTGGAACATATAGAATTTGACTGTATGAATGCAAAACGTAATAGACCGTAATTTATTGTTTCTAATTCCCAAAGTCTTTGTTTAGAAATTGTACAAAATTATTGTTGGCAAGGATGAAAACACTTGAAACTTTTTCAAGTATCTTCAGAAATCAATGATAATACAAAGTCAAGGTCTTTTCCTAGCTATGGATCTGTTAGGAGATGAAAGAGTAACTCTGAGATAAAGGAAAGGAAATTTTTTTGTTTCCACTCTCATCAAATGAAGTTGAAATAATGGTTTTTGAAAAGCTATTCTGAACTTCTTGCTTTTTCCACATATCCACCTGTAAATCTGGATGTCATGAGCGATGCATTTAGTGCTTGCTGTGCTTCCTCAGGAAAACCTCTTAATTTCTGAGTGGCTAAGCACTCCAACCATGATCTGTTCATCTAGTTACCTTGTATAAATGAGTTTTTTTATTCTGGAGAGAAAGTATTGCTCTTTATGAATTT
This sequence comes from Pezoporus occidentalis, assembly GCF_034315485.1. Lineage (NCBI taxonomy): Eukaryota > Metazoa > Chordata > Aves > Psittaciformes > Psittacidae > Pezoporus > Pezoporus occidentalis. The sequence continues at coordinate 5,045,781 of NW_026913092.1, read as the reverse complement.
GGAGAGTGACTGGAAAGCATCTAGTCTGAGCTGATAGGCATACTCATCAACTTACATTTGTAAAAAACTGGGCTTCATTGCTTTCTAGTGCTTTCTTACTTTTGTTCTGATCTGATTGCAAAAACAATGCACAGGATAGAGCAATATGAAAAGTATCGTGGTGTTTGCTGCTTTCTTTCTTTCATCATTTCTTCCTTTCTCTTCAAATATTTACAGAAGCTTGATCTGAAGAATGTCTCAAGGCAGCAGTTGACATGGAAAATAAATCGTGACAATGTAGGCAAAAATACAGAAGATGATATTTTTAAATTTAGTCTGCAGACTGGATTTCTTGATCCTGGACAAAAAATCAGTATTGCTGTAGTCTTCTGCCCTTGTAAGTAATTTCCTGAATTTTTCACAGATATGTTTAAATGACTTTTTATGGTGAATCATAACTAGCACTTGTTTCGGTTAACTTCCAGTTGAAATGACTAAATAATGAACTGAAATGCCAAGAGAAAGGTTTGTTGCGGTTCAGAGAAAATAAGACAGCTGCAGAATGAAAACAAGGCATGGAATCACCTGATAGCTTTATTTGAAAAGTCTGTTTTGCACATATAAAGCATCAAGTTTTGCACATATCAAACATCAAAGGCTGGGATATCTGAATTGTTTTAATTACTGGTCCTTCACTTGCATTTAGGTTGACTTAGATACTAGAGCTTCCCAAGGGTATTTGGAATGTGTGCAGGCTTTTTTTCAAAATAGCCGTAGTTTAGATAAGAATGAAAATTTTTTGCCTCAATTAAATGCAAAATCACATAGCCATTGCATTTTCTGAGCTGTCTGCTTGGGCAACAGACCGTAAATAAAAAACATAAGATAGATTTCTAACAAAACTTGAGAACATGCAGGAAGATAGTAATCAACCACATACACCAGAGAGGAATGACAGAACATGATTATTAGGATTCCACCTTTTTGCCAATCAAGTGTTCACGATAAAGAGTAAAGTAACACTGTATTTGACTTAAGTCCACAAGGATATCCTACTAATGCCTACAGAACTCAGTCATTTTGACAGTTTTAACTGGCCTACTTTTGAGACCCCAGCATTCTCAAGGGGAAGAGAAGTTCTTTTGTCAGTTGGATCTGATCCCAAGTCAGCAAGTGAGCATCCCTATCCTAAAGAAAGATGTTACTGCTATTCTGTATGGTAGGACTGAATTCTATTACCTCAATTCAATATAATTCCAAATAATTAAAAAAAAAAAAGTATAAGAGCCCTGGCATGATTCTGTATGATAAATTGAGAAGACTGTATTAAATGTTGTCCTGCAAAAATATGAATATGCAAGAAGATTATTTAATTGCATGCATTGCTTGGAATCTCTTGCTGTACTTCAAAACATTTTTGCATTGTATTTTATGCCTCATTGGTAGTTTTGTTTTCAACTTATGAATCACATCAACTTGTGATTTTGCTTCATGATGTGGAAAAGTAATTAATACATGATGATTTTGTTTTCAGAATTATTTAAAAGGTCATTTATTTTAAATTCTTTTATTCTTTGTTTGAGTAGCAAATTCCTACTCTTCTAAAATAGTATTTCTCTGTGCTTATAATACCTGGAAAGTTTTTGACCCAATCAGTATCTGTAGTTGCAGTTTTTACACTTCTGAGCTGTCCACGAGGTATCCATTTAGAAATATATTTTAAAATTACTGTATTATATATTGCTACAAATTAAACTGCTAGAAGAAACTTAAAAGACATTTACTACTGGAAGGCTGAGGAAAAATATTTACAGCATGTTTCCGGCTTTGATGCATCACTTCTTTGTCTCATTTTCCCCTATATTTCTCCAAAGTAAATTGCAAACCCTCTGTTTTTTTGACTCTGAAACATTTGTTTATGAAATAGCCATAAAAATGTGTTCAAAGCAATAAGGATTTTTTACCACATGGGTTTTATTTTGTACTTCGTGTAATCCTTGGTTTTGGAACCAAATGATGTGATCTCATCTTCATTTTATCTATGCAGGTGCTCAATCAATTTTTAATGATAACAGGCATAGCTTATCAGAATAAAATACCCAGAGATGAACATGTTTTGATAAAGGATTTGTTTTGGGAGCAATAAAAAATCCAAGGATATTAGGTGAATTGAATGAAAATATTGTTCCAGGGTGTGAGAAAATATTGAAATATAAAAATCAGGAAGACTAAAATAGTAGGAGCAGGATTACAAGAAGATCAGACAAAATGCAGAGAGATATCATAGGAGAAAAATCTGGAAGTTAGCTCTTTTTCAGATTTCCAGTTTTACAAGGTTTTAGAAATATGGACTTGGAATGACAGTTCACTTAGGAAGCATGTAAGGATCTAGTCAAAGCACATCTGGAGAGTGTGTCTAGACAGAAGAAAGCCTTTGCATAAACTTTTGAATTTTGAGAAACTGTTAAGATACAACTCAAAGGAAAAATAAGATAAAGAAGTCAAGAAGCAGAAACATGTTATGGCCCCAGGTCTTTGCAGTAAGAATGTAGAGGAAAGAAGAATGGAAATACAGCAGGTTGAAAAGTAGAAAAAAAAAACAACAAACAAACTTTTAACTGTCTGTTATTCCTTGAGGTGCAAGAAAAAAACACACCATATAGTTTACTTTTAAACTTTATATTTCATTCAAACATTTTTTTTATCCTTTCATAAATTTCTACTTTGCTTGCAATAGGGTATTTTTTTTCCTGCAGTATTTCAGGTAATAAAGCCAACAAAGTGTTGTAATTTTGAGAAGGTATTTTAGTAGATATTTTTACAGCATGTGCCTATAATTAGAGTAATTGTGGATCATACAGAAATAACCATTTGTGAAAAATACATATAAACATTTTTGTCTGCTTTGGATTTCAGAAACATATTCTAATAGGAGACATAATAGCTGTATTTTGCATTGATTAGGTTAATATATATAGCTTTGAAAAGAAAATTGCTCCCAGCAATATTAGACTTGGATAATAAAAAGAACTAATTTGTATTGGCAGATACCTGGTGATCTTTAGGGCCTTGATGAGCACAGGGTCTCATTTACTCCTTCTTCTAAGTAGCACTCTGGCATTTGAGAGAGGAAATAAAAAAAACCCAATTCTAATACTGTTTTGTGAAGCAGCTGGAGAGGCATCATGTGATAATGAATAGTTAAAATGATCATCCATATGATGGCTGTGTTCTGTTTAGGTATGAACATAATGATAATGCATTAAAATTGCTTGCATGTTGCAAAGACTGAGAAGCAGAGAGCAGCATACGAATAAAAGCCAATATTTTGAATTACTGAGTAAATTGCATGTTTAAATGCAGATGTGTATATTCAAAAATATGATTGACAAAACAAATTCAAATGACAATTATTCATAATTTTTTCTCTGTTCTCATTTCTTTTATTTACAGAAAATCATAAATAACTGTAAAAATTAATTGCTCCTGATTTGATGTTCTAAGTATTTTTCCCAAATTTATAGCCTACTTGTGCTATACCTTCACTGAATATAATTACTCTTTCTTGTAAGAGAACATTAGATACATCATAACCCACACAGGAGACCTAGTTAATGACTATGGTGCGCTAATTACCTCACACAGTATCACAGTATCACAGTATGCTAGAGATTGGAAGGGACCTCAAAAGATCATCTAGTCCAATCCCCCTGCCGGAGCAGGAACACCTAGATAATGTTACACAGGAATGTGTCCAGGCGGGCTTTGAATGTCTCCAGGGAAGGAGACTCCACAACCTCCCTGGGCAGCCTGTTCCAGTGTTCCGTCACCCTCACTGAGAAGAAGTTCCTTCTCAAGTTTAAGTGGAACCTCTTGTGTTCCAGTTTGCACCCATTACCCCTTGTCCTATCATTGTTTGCCACTGAGTAGAGCCTGGCTCCATCCTCGTGACACTCCCCCTTTATATATTTATATACACTAATAAGGTCACCCCTCAGTCTCCTCTTCTCCAAACTATAGAGACCCAGCTCCCTCAGTCTTTCCTCATAAGGGAGATGCTCCACTCCCTTAATCATCTTGGTTGCCCTGCGCTGGACTCTCTCCAGCAGCTCCCTGCCCAACTCTCCAGCCTGTCCAGGTCTCGCTGGATGGCAGCACAGCCTTCTGGCGTGTCAGCCACTCCTCCCAGCTTAGTGTCATCAGCAAACTTGCTGATAGTACACTCAATTCCCTCATCTAAATCGTTGATGAATATATTAAATAATACCGGTCCCAGTACTGACCCTTGAGGCACTCCACTAGTTACAGGCCTCCAACTAGACTCCGCCCCATAGACTACAACTCTCTGGCTTCTCTCCTTCAGCCAGTTCACAGTCCACCTCACTACCTGATCATCCAGTCCACACTTCCTCAATTTAGCCGTGAGGATGCTGTGGGAGACTGTGTCAAATGCTTTGCTGAAGTCAAGGTAGACCACATCCACCGCTCTGCCATCATCAATCCACCGTGTTATTTCCTCATAAAAGGCTAAGAGATTGGTCAAACATGATTTCCCCTGGTGAAGCCATGTTGACTGCCCCTCATAACCCTCTTATCCTTGATATGCCTTAAGATGGCACCAAGGACAAGGTGTTCCATCACTTTCCCAGGGATGGAGGTGAGGCTGACCGATCTATAGTTACCCGGGTCCTCCTTCTTGCCCTTTTTGAAGACTGGAGTGACATTTGCCTTCCTCCAGTCCTCAGGCACCTCTCCCGTTTCCCAAGACTTGGTAAAGATGATGGCGAGTGGTCTAGCAACGACTTCCGCCAGTTCCCTCAGCACCCGCGGGTGCATCCCATCTGGACCCATGGATTTATGGATGTCCAGATTGCTCAACTGATCTCTAACCCATTCCTCATCGACTAAGGCAAACCGTTCCGTCGACCTGACTTCATCTCAGGTCTCCGGGGTACAGGGCTCTTCAGGACTGCCTGCAGCAGAGTAGACAGAGACAAAGAAGGCATTCAGTAACTCTGCCATCTCTGCATCTTCTGTCACCAGGGCACCCATCCCGTTCATCAGTGGGCCTACATTGCCTCTGGTGTTAATTTTGTCTGCCATGTACTTGAAAAAGCTCTTTTTGCTGTCCTTGACCCTTCTTGCCAGGTTTAATTCTAAGGATGCCTTAGTCCTCCTAGCTGCCTTCCTACATCCCCTAGCAGCAGCCTTATATTCCTCCCAAGTGGCCAGCCCCTTCTTCCATGACCTGTAAACTCTCCTCTTCCACTTGAGCATACCCAGCAATTCCCTATTTAGCCACGCAGGTCTCCTGACCCTCTTCCTTGACTTCCTACGTGTCGGGATGCTCCGATCTTGAGCACGGAAAAAGCAGTCCTTGAATGTCAACCAACTATCTTGGGCCCCTTTTCCTTCAAGCAGCCTTGCCCATGGGATTTCCCCTAGCAATTGCTTGAAAAGGCCAAAGTTTGCCCTGCTAAAGTCCAGGGTTGCAATTCTACTTGGTATTCTACTAGTCCTACCACACAAGATCCTGAACTTCACCATCTCGTGGTCGCTGCAACCAAGGCAGCCCTCAACCCTTACTGCTTCAACCAGATCCTCCTTGTTAGTGAGGATGAGATCCAGCAGCGCTCCTCTCCTGGTTGGCTCATCCACCATTTGCAGGAGGAAGTTATCATCCATACACTGGAGGAACCTCCTGGACTGCAGCTGGGTTGCCGAGTGGTCCTTCCAGCAAACATCAGGGAAGTTAAAATCCCCCACAACGACCACAGCCTTTGACTGTGAGGCCGCTCTCAGCTGCCTGTAGAAGGCCTCGTCAACTTCCTCACCCTGATCTGGTGGTCTGTAACAGACACCTACAACAGTATCCCCCCTGCCAGCCTGCCCCTTAATTCTCACCCACAGACTCTCAACTCGCTCATTATCTGTCCCCGGACAGAACTCGGTGCATTGTAGTTCCTCCCGCACATAAAGAGCAACCCCACCACCCCTCCTGGCTGGCCTGTCTTTCCTGAAAAGGACATAGCCCTCCATGACTATATTCCAGTCATGTGAACTGTCCCACCACGTCTCTGTAATTGCCACCAGATCATAGTCTCCTGACTTAACACAGGTTTCCAACTCCTCCTGTTTATTTCCCATGCTGCGCGCATTGGTGTACAGACATTTCAGGGAGCGAGCTGAGCACACCGATTTCACCCTAGGATTATAGGAGGCCTCCCAGTCTTCATTAATTCTGGAGCGCTGCCCCACTGGGGCAAGCCCAGCTACAACCCCATCCCCCTTCGAATCTAGTTTAAAGCTCTCCAAATGAGCCCTGCTAATTCGTGCCCCAGCATCCTTTTGCCTCTGTGAGACAAACCTTTCTCACTTGACATTGTCCAGACTGGGGCCCTATAAAACCAGCCATTATCAAAGAATCCAAAGCCCTGCCTGTAGCACCAGTCTCGTAGCCAATTGTTCATGAACTGAATCTTCCCATTCCTTCCCACATCATCAGTGGAAGATGGAAGGAGTGCGGAGAAGATCACTTGAGCCCCAGACTCTTTCACCATCCTCCCCAAGGCCCTGTAGTCTTTCTTCATCCCCCTCAGACTGCGGGAAGCAGCTTCCTCCCCACCTGTCTGGAAGACCAGCAGCGGGTAGTAGTCTGTCAGGTGCACCAGGTTGGGGAGCGCCCTAGTGATATCCCTGATCCAGGCTCCAGGCAGACTACACACTTCCCTATGATGAGGGTCAACTCTGCATATCGGGCCCTCTGTTCCTCTCAGAAGGGAATCCCCTACTACAATGACCCTTCTTTCTTTCTTATCAGAGGCAGTCTTGAGGTGCAAAGTCGACCCCCTTTTCCTATGTGGCCTTGTGGGCTGGCCTTGCCCCACATTCTCACCTACCTTTCCTTCAAGATCCAGGGCCTCGAATCTATTACGGACGGACACCTGGGGAAGCAGGGCAGGAAGGGGGGAGGGTTTCCCACGACGTCGAACTGGAACTCGCTTCCAACCCTCGTCGTCTTTTTGGTCCCCTACCTCTGCGCAACAGCTACAGGGCAGGGGCTGTCTCGGGCCATCCCCCTCTGCCTGAGAAGGCAGGGGGTCCTTCCCCTTTTGGGGGGTATCTCCCTGGAACCGTTCTGACTGGCATGCCAGGGAGTTACTCCACCAGTCGATCTCCCTTTCACACTCCCTGATAGTCCTCAGCGTCTCAACCTCCTCCTTAAGTCTTGCCACCAGGCTAAGCAGATCTTCTACCTGCTCACACCTCACGCAGGTGGAATGCTGTCCTCCCTCCCCCGGCAGCAGCAGGCTCTGGCACTCCCTGCACCCAGAGGCCTGAACAGCCACGGTTTGGGACGGGGTCTCCGTCTGAGTTGCTACAGTCGTCTTACTGCAAGCTCTCTTTCTGGAGGCAACCATATTGGTCTGCAGTCTGGGACACCAGCAACACGACCTGCTTGTTCCTCCCTGCACCCGGTGGGCAGCGACCGGTCGCTGCCCTCTCTGAGGCCTTTTCAAGGCAAGCAGCAGGGAGTGGGCAAACCTCCATAGGTTTGTACTGCAAGGTTGTAGAATGTGGGGGTGAACAAACCTTAAAATGAACTTTGAGTGTGCATTACAGTGCAACATTTATAATAGAGTGCTAAATACTATAGTAAGGTACAGTATTAAATTAAATTCAAGAGTTTATTAAATGCAAGTGTGGTAATACGATGCTACCCATTAAAAATAAGTACACTAAATTTAATAGAGATGCACAAGAACTGAAGGTATATTAATATGAATATATTCTGATATTCTGCTGTACTATACTACAATGAATTAAAAATATATGAGAAATTTTACTATATCTTATTGTGATATGAAAATAAAATTACCTGCAGCATAGTAAGTTACGATAAATCTACGCTCTAGAATCCTGTATGGAAAAATATGCAGAAATGCACCTGTGAGTTACCAGGAGTTCAGTGACCCTGGAAGATGTGATGATTATGTGATGGTACAGATGATCATCATGACCTCCATCTCCTAAGGTTTCTTTCTGCAACGATAAGATATTAAATAACTACACAGTTTAACAGTTTCTGTGGAGAAATTATGAATTTGTTTTTAATCAGGGTTTTTTTTTTTCATTTTTTTTTTGTAGAGCTTACTTGTTTTAACTACTGGTGACTTTTCTGCTTTGAAGTCTGTATTTCAGTGTATGCATATTCTTCACTGACACCCATTTATGCTGAAGGTGTATATATGCGATAAAGCTTGAGCTGTTGGAAAGGCAAAGGCACTAAAACTAAATTGAAAGTGTTTATTTAGGAGACAAGTGGACAAGTTCAGGAATTGAATAACATTCTAATACAAACTTAAGAGGCTGAGATTCTGGGATTCTGAGAAGAGCAGATGTTGATATTGCTTTCGTTCCACGCACTCTCAAAATACCAAACCCCATGCTATTACATAGTTAAAATTTCTGAAGGAATTGAGAATATGGAGAGCCTTAAAAAGGTGGCTGTTCAAACTAGCTTTTTCTCTGTCTTTAAAGTGGACTGAAGCAGATGGAGTGAAAAGTATGGGAACTTGAAATATTTCTTCTCCAAAAGTGTTTGATTAGTATTGACAGGAGAACTTGCATGTTCTGATAAGTACATTCTATAACGGACTTCTGGCAGAAATGTGATCTGTTTGTGTTTCTATTAACAAGGAGTCCGCATGAAGTATAGTTCCAGAATATCATGCTAGGGAGTTAGGCATTCTGAACTGGATGCCTAACTTGCACTAATTTTCTAGTGCAAGTTAGACTGAAAATGAAGCAGCTAATGATCACATACACTTGTGCTTTGAGAAACTGTGTTTCTTTATTCATTTTTTTTTTTTCCTAAGGTAAGGCAATGAATACTTATTTCCCCTCATAAATGTATCTAGAAAATACAAAGGAGAAATTTCCCATATAATTCCACAGATTTTGTTAGCCCTTGGCAAATTTAGATTGGCAGATTTGTAAATACTATCAAATCTCCCTAAGGAAAATTTTCACATCTGCTGGACTGCTTGTTGTTTGCCCTATAGAAATTAATGGTGGTGTATAAAAATATCAGCAGCCCAAGCTTTGACAGTAGGCATGAAAAGTGTGATTAATAGAATAAACTCATAACTTCAGCTGTTAGTTCAGGACATAATTATTAATTTCAAAGTAGTATATTTAACATGAAATGTCCTGAAAACACTGGTCCTAGGCATTACAAAGTAATGAAAAAAAGTTAATGAAATCATTCACTTTTTTGTCTATGCGTCTGTTTAAAAAAAGGACAATATCTCAACATCCTGGTGTTTTTGACATAAGCAATACTTTATTGGCTTACATATTATGCAGAATTTTGATGTTAGTAAATGTGTGGAGCTGAACAGAGAAGCACTGTCCTGCCTTCTGAGTGAGTCATGGATTTTATTGCAAATGCATGTGATCATATAGTTACTGGACTTTTTAGAATTGTTATGTACAGTATGGATTAAAAGTTTATATGAGGAAAACTTAAAAGTATTCTTTCCTAAATTTTGAAGGCTTAACTTTGGAAATATGTTAAATAAGAATATTTTAAGTTGTGAGTTAGTGAAAATTTCATATTCTTTGGTACTGACATACACCCCCCTGGTTTTCTTCCTTCATGGTGTTCCATCCCTATAGCATTTATTGGTTATGGCCTTTCACTTTACCATATATGATATATATGTATGAAGATAGGACACCATAAGTATGGTTAGTTAAAGCACACTTGTAGGACAGTAGACTTGTCTAACTTGTACATGGGAGTAAATTTTATAGATCTTTTCTTATAAGCATGTCAGTTTTCATACCTCTCCATGACTTTTTCTGATGCTCTCTCAACTTTCCCTCATAATAGGGCTGTGTGCCAGAAAACAGATGTGTTCTTGTATCAAAGCCTATATCCTGGTTTTAGCTGCAACCAGGACAGTCTAGAAGCACAAGCTTCTTAGCCTTCTCAGCAGTATTGTCTCCTAAATTTGATTTCCCTGTAACAGGGAATTAGCCAGATGTTGCAAACACTGCAACAAGTTCCCATTTAATGTTTTTCACTTTGACAGCTTTCTGTTTTCTGGTCTGAAACAAAGGGATCTGCAGGCCGTATTCTAATAAGACATCTGTGAAGCGCCTTTTTTTGTTATCCTCATGAGGAAATTTGCTCTCATAAGGAGGGAGTAAGGCAAAATATTTTGAAGACACGAGGTTTTCTTCTTTGTATATGTAAATAATGGCAGCTTTTTCTCAGGCTGTGAAAATAACTATCTGAGGTAATCTCAGAAGAGCTCATAATGTTTATTTTGTTTGCAGTGACACGTGCTCATACAGACAAATAAAATACAAAATTATTTGTTTGGTTATCTCTTTCCTCCTTAATTATTCAGTGAGGATGTTTTCATACTTACTAACCTGATGACAGAAGGGAATCAAACAGAAAGGTGTTTTTCTCAAAAATGAAAAGATGACATTTTTGGGTTGTCCTACAACATATCCTGCAGGTTTATTTCTAAGTACAAGAAGTGTTTGTTGCCCTTAAAACTGTGTATTTTGCTAGCTGTTCAGCAGGTGGGAATGAATGAAAATTTAGCAAATGATGCTGAATGATTTGAAACACTATTGTGGAAGAAATCACCTTACTTCCTGTGTCAGAAAATGTGCTTTACCATCCTAGAGAAAAATGCCTTACAGCAGATAGCAAGATAGCACAAGGGGCAGAACACAAGGACATGGGAGATGCTCTCAGCAGAGAGCCAGACCTGTCCTGCTGGCTTGTGTGAGGCTGACTTTTCAACAGTACAGGTTTTGTGGTCATCTGTTAAAATGTAGCGGTTGCCATGTTCAAAGGCACCAACTTTTTCTTGCCTCGGAAGCCAGATGCTTCTGATATTTATTCCTTTATAAAATTAGAATTCTCTGTATTCATTAGTGTAACTTATGACTGCAATTCTTAAAATTCGTTACATTGATGTTATATAAAAAGAATATTAGTACAATAAATTAAGAACTCACAGTTTGAAAAATTTCGGTCAAATTAAACAAAATATGGGCAAGCCTATCCAAACTCTTAATTACACATGTTTGTGGTTTTATATATATATATATATATGTATACTGTTTTTTTTTTTTTTTACAGCTTGTCCTGGGACATACGTATCTGAAATGTCACTTTGTCTAGATGATAATCCATCACATTACAAAATAACATTGTCTGGCACTGTGAAGTCACCAAAAATATACTTTGATCCCCCCTTTTTAATGCTGATGCCAGTCCCTCTGGATGTAAAAACTGAAACAGCCATCAGTATCATTCCACAAGATTATATAAGGTAAAAAAAACCTCAAAATAAATTTATTAATTTGTTAGTAAAGGTTAGTATTGGTTTTCTGCTCAGTAGAGGAGTCTGCATATTTAAGAGAAAATTCATGAAACTAATATTGCTGTACATTCAACAAGCTCATGTTCTGTCCTCAAAATATTCCTGCTTCATGAAGTTACCATCTTCTGAGAGATTTACTCTGTCATATGCTTTTAAAATTACTTTGAATAGCACTAAACTGAAAAAGAGAGTTCTACTAGGATTTTTTTGTTAAATTTAGCTGATACTAAGATCATTGTTTTATTTGTTTTTTTCGCATTGTGATCTGATAAAATATTTCTATTGTTTTCTAATCCATAGGTTATAAAGCACTGCTTTGAAATCTAGATGTTGTTTGGACAATTGGTGGGGTTGCGGTTCTTTTTTTGTATTGTTTTGCTTTTCTTTTCCTAAGCAAGATTTTACTACCAAAGAGGAGAGCACAAATATTTTGATCCTGTCACTCAATATAATAAACTATCTATATATTTTAATTTTTTCTGTAGATCACCCACTTTATCCTGTTACTTGAATTGAAAAGAGAGCCTTTTTGTAATCTTCATATTATATAGCATAACTCAGCACCATGCCTATTCCAATATGATAGAGATCTTAGTATTTTAATCTTTTGAAACAGTCTTGTGTTTGTTGGATAAGATACAACTTTTGTATTTGCAATTAGGAAAGAGCAGTAACATTAGTTTGTTATGCTTATATACGTATCATTTTAATACCTGAAGATTTGCAGCAAATCTCTTTAAGTTGCTGTACATTAATGAAATTAGTTTTCAAATTATTATTGTTGTATTTTGTTTGAGTTGTAATATCAAGTTATTTCTCTAATGTCAGTAAATTAGTACTGAACTGAAGGATTTCATATGGATCTGGACTGACTGCCCTTCACATTTTAGAACTGGAACTTAAAGTAACACAACTGGGGAAAGCATCTTAAGTATGTTCATGAACTTCCCCTTAATATTTCTATTTCAAAAATTGCCTTAACTGTTGTGCAATAATGCAGTTTAATAAATATCAGTGAAAGTTTTAAGTTTAGGAAATCTAAGGTAAGGAAGTAATATTTATGCTCTTAGTAGAAATTGCTCTTCATTTATATGTTGAGCTATTATGGGTCAGTATGAAACATTCAGACACATGTGGAAAACAAACTAGCATATAAATGGTAAAGGAATAATAATCCTTTAGTTTAACTTGATTTATAGCTCAAAACTCAGTTATTCTGCATGTAACTGTGAAAACATTTCATAAATGTGTGAACCTGTGAAATAAACTTTATTACTGTCATCCTGTGAGCACAAACATAACTACTGTTTATTTTTAACTCAGGCAATCACGAATTCAAGTTGAACTTCCAGAGGTTGAACTCGAAGATGGTGAAAGGATTTACCCTTTTTCTGTACAGTTCTCAGGACAAGATACCGTTCTTTCTTCAGATGGCACAAATAACGAACTAATTTGTTGTATCAGCTTCATATCATCTAGGCCAGTGTCATTTTCAGGGAATATCTGCTTCATTGATGAAGAAGAAAACAGGTAATGTGTGCAATTGAAATTCATTTTGGGCATGGTCTAAACTGACAAAATTGGGTATAAGACACAGGACTCATAGTGGTTGGAAAAAGGCACACAAGAGTCATTCTGGAAAAAAAAAAGAAACAGAACTGTTTGGTTATTTTTTTTTTGTTGTTGTTGTTGTTTTTTTCCCCAACTAAATTACAATTCAAAACCACAAAGTTTAGCTTTGGTCTCTAAGGTAAGATTTATCTAAGTGGCCATCTTAAGTTCTTGTGTGCCGTTTATATCTACTGCTAATTCTGATGTTTATTTTCCCCCTCTCAGATTGCTTTGGTGCAACATGGTCTTCATTCAGCAAATCCCAATGTTTTCTATTACAAAATATTTTGCATTTTGAAAAATACCCTGTTAAAATCTTCCACTCCATTACATGCTGGATTTCAAGATTGTCTGATTTTGGATTGAGCCAAACTGTGAAATTTTGTTTCATTGAGACTTTCTCCTATGTTTCATTTTTTAAAACAATGTTTGTGACTGGTTTAGAGTTCCCTGGCATCTGGAAGAGCTAGTGGTTCTCATCACCTGTTTGCAGTTCTTTACAAAATTGCAGGGGAGTGGTCTTGCAAAGGATTAGTTCATTAGTCCATTAGTCAACAAAAGCTTTAGTTGTTCCTCTGGCACTAAAGAATTCAAGAGGAGACATCTCTGAGTAACTTAGCAAGTACTGTCTCAAAGAGTGTCTGGTTATTTTAAAGACTAATCTGTAGAATGTGGAACTGCCCAAGAGTACTTCCTTCTTCCCTCCTGTCCTTCCCTCCCTCTCTCCCTCCCTCTCTCCCTCTCTCTCCCTCCCTCTCTCCCTCCCTCTCTCCCTCCCTCTCTCCTTCCCTCTCTCCTTCCCTCCCTCCTTCCTTCCTTCCCTCCCTCCTTCCTTTTCTCCCTCGCTCCTTCCCTCCCTCTTTCTTTTCTTTCTTTCTTTCTTGAGGATATTTGCAATTTATTCATGTGATCTATTATTTATACATGTGGTTTATTCATTCCTGAGCCTCTGAGTTTCAGAGTAAAAGGAAGGATACTTCGCAAGGGGGAGTTACACTGGGAATCAGAATTTCATTTTGCAAGGAACCAGCAAAGGCCATGTTCCAGTCTTATTTTGAAGGGACATCCCTCCTTCCTTCTATCAGTACATGCCATTCTTTAGTCTTTTGCTCTCCATGTTATCTGTCTTTTTTTCCCGTGCACTCTACTGCTACCTTTTTACTTTTTTTTTTTTGTGTGTGTGTGTGTGTATGTATGTATGTCCCATTTCTTTGATGTTTTTGTTTATTTTTTTAAATGTCATTTTTAACTCATCTTCTATCATTATATCTTAATACTTAACTTTTCTTTCTGTGAATTTGTGTTCTCTGTTTTTAAGCTTTCTAGAGCAGGACAGCCTGTTATAAATTTGTATCCTCAGCTGAAGCATTTCCTGATCGCTAGTTCTTTCTGCAATGTCTGTAATAACGTTACACTTTGGGTGTATTCCAAGGCAGGAATTGGGAACTATTACGTGATTATTGTAATAATGCTTCTGTCATTTTTTATTTTTTTCTTTTTCTTTTTCATTTTTTTTCCAAATTTGCAAGGGGCAGGGCAGTATCTTTGACTAGCTCTATAGGGAAACGGTTCATGAATAAAAGGGAGGCCAACTCCTTATCTCAGTGAAGGCGTTCTTTGGAGCGTAAGATAAAAAAAGAACCATTTTAACAGCCAGGTAACCAAAACTGCATAGATGGATATTGCTCATCTTTTTTTTAATGTGTAATGCTACGAATCAATAAAAGTACACTAGGAATATATTTCGGCTTCAGACCACGCTGCTGTATGAGAAGTATACAAGATACTGTCTTGTCCTATATACTCCTGATATCTGAGACACAGGACTGGGTAGCAAAGTATGGAAAACTGTTGCTGCCTTCTCCTTCCCTCTGTGCTGGGCTCTTCAGTGTTTTCTGCACTGCTGCAGAGGGACTTCCAGGACATCGGTATCAGAAGTGGGAATTATGAAAGAGAAGGCGTTACGGACATTGCTAGTTATTTATTTATGTATTTTATATATTTCCTCAGATGCAATCCTGCACACTAAGTTAGAAAGCATCTAAAGTTTTCAAAAGTACTAAAATTTTTTTTTAATATAATCATCTGAAAAATATTTAGGAATTTACACAGTCTGATTCCTGTTAGACCTGATTTCCTTAAGGACAGAAAACCTAGGGTTTGATAGCAATTTATATGCAGTGTTCATACCAAAATTCATTTCTTTAAAACACTGTTTAGTGATGAAGACATATGCAAACATGAAATTCATACATCTTACTTTGATTTTATAGTAGTAGGCTGCTTTTTAAGTAACAATGTTGAAAAGCAATGCAGAAGGTCCCTCTGCCCCTACTAAATGATCAAATCTGTTATTGAATGTTCTGTGCAAAAATAACCATTTTCAGCATTTATCCCTTTGTTCATCTCTTCCTTTGGTGGCATGAATCAGTGTATACATGATGAGGAAAGATAAGTATTATTGTGATTAAAAATAATACCTGCAGTTACTATTTTGGTGTAAAGCAACTATTTTGAGGGTTAAATATCTTCATCCTACAGCTTAGAATGTGCTTTTTACTGTGTGTAAAACTAAATTTTGTATTATTTTGATGCAAGGGTTGTGGACCTTTCAGTTACTGCTGCTTGCCTTGGATTAGCATTAAATATTTGCATGTATAGTTTGTCAGCCAGGAATCTGTTTCTTATTCATTTTATTTAATTCTAAGATTTAATCATGGTGTGGGATGTGATCCATAAATTTGAGCTGAGTCTTGCAGTAATTATGAGAAAAGGATAACTTAAGCTTATGATGAGTTCTAAAATATGCTTCTGAGTAAGCAAAATATTTAGTTATAATAACTGTTTTGATATGATGCACTAGCAGCTTCTCAAACCTTGTTACAGAGAAATAATACTTTCTGCTGTGTAATAAACTTTTTTCCTATATTTGTTATTAAAAGGAAATAAAGGATACCATCTTCAATTTAAAGGCTGTCCTGGGTTCAGCAGTAGCAGTCATGTTTCTCCTTCCTGGTAGCTGGTGCAGTGCAGTGTTTTGACTTTCAGCCTGGGAACAGAGCTGATAACAAGGATGTTTTGGTTTGGCCAAGGACTTTGTGAGCCTCATGCTCTGCCAGGGAGGAGGGGAAGCCGGGAGGAAGCAGAGACAGGACACCTGACCCAAGCTAGCCAAAGAGGTATTCCATACCACAGCACGTCATGCCCAGGATGTAATGGGGAGTTAGCCGGAAGGGCTGGGAGACTGCAGGGTTGGAGGAGGTATCGGTCGGTGCTTGGTTGGGCTGAGGGGACAAGTTATCGGTTGGCTGGTGGTGAGATGATGTATTCTCTTCCCTTGTTATTTCCTTTATCATTGTTATTATTGGTGGTAGCAGTAGTGATTTGTGTTATACCTTAGTTACTAAACTGTTCTTATCTCAACCCGTGGGAGTTGCATTCTTTTGATTCTCCTCTCCATCCCTCTGAGAGCAGGGGGAGGGCAAGAAAGGGGGGGGAAGTGAGCGAACAAATTACCTGACTGGGTTTAAACCACGACAAAGGCAAACTCAATGTGGTTTTGAAAAGTCATCTGAGTAACCTTAAACCTTAAGATTGTGACATCTATGCTCGCAAAGCAAAAAAATTCATGGTCTGAAATGTCACATAATTTTAAAATTGTTGCTGTATTTTAAAACATAGTAGATAGGTATTTGTTACAGAATAGAACTAATAACATTGTCTTGACAATGCATATGTGATTTCCTGTCAGGCAGTTGCATGTGTGTGTGGGCTGTAAAAGCCTGCACATAAGTAGGTGCAATAGCACACCATCCAAAACAAAGGGATTCCATATGTGCTATTTGTCAGTGTAGTGATATTATTCATATTGTCTTTTAGAATTTTTTTTTCAGTCATAACCAGAAAGAATACTTTTCTTCAATTAGGAAAGTCTAAGTGCCTTTTTTTTTCTAATCCTGTCCATACTGTTGTTCTAAGTGAAGTATTTGATAATTTATCCAGACTTGGGTTTCGTTACTGCTGTTAATAATATTATGTGCTTTGATATTCCACTCTGTAGTAATCTGTAGCTGCAATTTCTTCTTATCTGCATTTCCTCATTCTTCCAGCCCC
The DNA here is from genome assembly GCF_034315485.1 of Pezoporus occidentalis. Lineage (NCBI taxonomy): Eukaryota > Metazoa > Chordata > Aves > Psittaciformes > Psittacidae > Pezoporus > Pezoporus occidentalis. Next base: position 5,028,664 of record NW_026913092.1, on the reverse strand, counting down.
TTCCCCCATGGGAGATCTATGCAATGCATTCAAACTTCAAACCCAATTCAACTAATTAGCTAAGCATTTGAGCAGTTTGTTTCAAACTGTGTAACTAATGAATTCAAACTGTTTTGTTAATTTGAGCCTTCTAGGAGACAAATCTTTCAGCAAGGCAAGATTTTGAGGCCTTACAGATCTTTCATGATAAAACAATGAAACTGTAACCTTTTATAAAACCTATAAAAGCTAACTGATCTTGGATAGGTTCCTGGTTTGTTTAATAGGCTGTGAAATCTCATAGTATCAGTTGCAGAGGATGTATTCATTTGTCAGCTATTCTCTCTTTATATTTCAATTTTCTAAGTAATAATATGTATTTTTAAACGATTTGAACTAAAATTTTGAACTTCTACTCATAATCTTTGTTCTGGGGTGTAAATAAGTGAGTTAAAAGGTTATTTTCATATGCTGGTAAAATATCATGTCCTGTATTTAACTACTTAGAAGAGAAGGCTTAACTTCTAAGCAAAACTAATTGTAGGCATATTTAAAAGCATGAGTACTGATGAGATGAGTGATGTGTTTTGGTCTTTTTTTTACTTAGGCTGTGCAATGTTTTGCTTTTCATGTCTAAAACCTCAGTAGGATTGATTCACATAGTTCATATTAAGTCCATCTAAGTAATAATGTCTTTTTTTTCCTTTAAATCAAAGTGAACACTGATAGAGGATAGATACTGTTGAATTTGTCTGTGTTACAGAAAACATTAGAAAGAAGATAGGCAATCATATTTTGTAGCAAAACCATGCTATATGTAGCTGTAAAAGAAAACTTGAGATACATGATTGTCATTTGTGCAAGTAATTGTGTGCACAAATTCCATTAAATAGTTCATAAGAAAGTGCATCAATGTTTGTTTAGTGACTGTCTTTAATGAGAATTTGCAGTTTATTTTTAATGTTATTTTTCATCTCTATTCTTCCTTTTTGCTTCTTGGGCTCCAAAACAGAATAAATGACATATCCCTGTATGCAGCTGATAGTACTATGGAAGTAAAAGATAACAGAAAATTCAAGAATGTATTAAACAAGTACTTAATAAATGGGAAGAAATATTCAGCTATGACACTTATTTCCTTAAACCTGAAAAAATAAACCAAAAAAACCCTCTGCAAACATGCCATGTTTTTATACTTGTTAATTGTTATCACATTTTTTAATTTGCTGGTTAGATAAATAGTTTAACAGGAAAAAAAGGTTTCTGCCATCCTGAATGAAATGGCATTTAACTTATTCTTTGTAAAAGATAAGTAGTAAACAACAGGTAAATGATTTGTTGTACAATCAGAGAAAATGGTGCTTTGGGCACCAAAGTACCAAAACTCCTCACGTGCTGTGTAGCTGAATTGCTGTGATCATTGGTGACAGAAGTGTGCTGAGGTCTTTGCCTCCCGTGTTCTACAGTTCTCCAGTTTCTTTTCCTCTCCCACTGGGAACCTGGGGAAACTCATTAAGTTTCTGATGTTTGTGGTTAGAATGTTAGAAGGTGAGGACATAATGCAGCTGAGACACCATCACTAAAAGGTACCCAGTTATGAAGTGAGATCTCTGTGTCTCATAGAGGGAAAAAGTTTTTTCCCTTTTGCTGTTGAGAAATGTGCCTAAACCATGCAGCTCTTTAATAGCACTGCGTTCAAATTTCAAATGCATGTATTCTGCTGGCATATCTTGGAGAATAAGGGCTGTCAATTTCTTTTAATATCATTTAAATTTTGAGAGAGCAGGGAGGTAGAAAACATTTGAGTTCTTGATATTTGCATGCTTGTTTGCTGCATTCATCTGACCTAATAATATATTGGCATTTTACTTCAGACAGTTGGGAGTGCTTTTGAACATCAAGATGACTCAAAATCATTAATCACTCATGTTCTTTTCTGTGCTTGTGCCTTTCTACTGTTTTGACGGTCCCTGCCAACTGAAATGTCTGTTATTCCTGAACAAAAACCTGACATTATTGCTGCTACTAGAAAAAAGATGGCTATTTTCCCAGCTAAAAGTCTTGTATATCATGTGAAACCATGTGCCTGTCATTATTCAGTATTATATTATTTTGATTGCTGTGGAAGTCTGAGTTCCTGTTGCAAAGGATAAGGGCTCCTCAGTGTTGGGGAGCTGTTCATTTGTGAACAGAAGTGGCAGAGCTTGCATGGGTCATCTTTTTCTCTTCATTCCAGTTCTGTCATCTCTGGATCTGTGCAAGGATTTTTTTTTTTTGTGGGGAAGGGGGAGGGCAGGTCTTTATTTATTTATTTTTAAATTACACCTTCTTTTTCCCTTTCTACTAGGTTATTCCTTCTTAAAGACCTGTAAAATGCCTCACACTCACATTGTTTCCCCTTGGCACTAATCAGTTCCACAAGCAGTATGTTTTGTTTCCTAAACTAGCAGTGAGAGCTTCCCTTAAATATTTTTGTAATTTACTCAAGCAATGTTGTTAAAGAAATTTGTCAGTTAGATCCTAATGGTTTTGGATTCTTTTTCTTTGGAAATTGTTAGTGATCCATGGCAGGGGGATTGGAACTAGATGATCTTAAGGTCCTTTCCGACCCTAACTATTCCTATGATTCTATATACTGCATCTGTTAATACCGTTGAAGGGTTATTTAACTGTGCCTGTATTTCTAGAGCATTTGGGATACACTGATGGAAGACAAATCACTTGTTTCTATTTAGAAAATGTCTGTTACTTTCTGTTGTAAAACCAGGAACTTTAAAAATGTTTTTGTTTTCCTTCATTATTATCATATACTATATCAAAGCAGGATAAGCTAATTACATCACATAAATAAGTCTGTAAGGTCTCTTGATATCTTTTACTATTAATCTAAATTTACATTAAATAGGAAATTATCCTTCAATATATAATTTAAATAATAGAAAACATATTCTTTTCTTCTGTGCAATGTATATTTTCAATATGCATAATTCTTAATATACCAAAGCAAGACGGATATCAGCATGCTGTTTGAATTGTTAAAATACATTCTTCTATTTTGACAGCTTAAACAAAACAGTTCATAAATATTAATGTTAGTTAATTAGTTAATGTGTAGTAAATAACCAGCTGTGTAGTAACATAGGACAAAGCTCAGTAGAATTACCTGTCAGTTGCAGTGAGTTAAGAACATAAATGCAGATGGCTAACAGGGATCCATTGCTGGCAAGTTTGCGTGTTGACTGCACCCTGAGAGACTGGGGGGATGTACAAAAAACAGGTTATAAGGTGGATTGTTGCACATTAATATGGCTATGGCCATATTAATGTATTCACACTAGTGAACACTGGAGCATGTACATTAATTTGTATCAAATTATAGCAATTGCAGTCAATATCTCATTTTTTTTAAGTTGAATCTATTAATTTCTAGATATTTATTTTGATATTTCGGTAAAGTCTTATAGAATGTTAAATCAAAGTAGGAATTACTTTTCAAGAAAACTTCCCCTACCAAAAGTTACAGGATATATTTAGCAAGTTAGCTGTCTCCTCCTACAGCTAAATGTCAGCTGTAATTTTAATTCTTTTTTTCATTTCAGAGAGTCAGAGGTTATTAGGTTATTTATTTAATGAAATCTTTGCTAGCTCTTGAGCTTTCAGATTAATAATACATTCATGCTCATAGTAAAACTATGAAGTGGACATACTTTACTAGTCTTCACTATATTGGCATGTGCAGTCCCATCTGTGTACTCTCCTGCTGACCCAGAATAGGAGAATTATCTGACACCTTAATTCTGTCTCTTAAATTCTTGTACTGAAGTATCTCAATTACCAAAGCTAAATTGAAACTATTGCTTTTTGTATTTTATTTTGAACAGGTTCAAAATTCAAGTTGCTGCAACAGCAGAGAATTGCCTTCTTACTTTATATCCATATTTTGCAGTTAACTGCTCTGATGAACAAATTATCTTGAGAAGCGGTAAGCAGTTAACACTCTACTTCTTTAACTTATATCATGTCCAGTGCTGTTAGCAATGTTTTTAGTATAATAACAGGGATGTTATCATTAACATAGTGTTTATCATCATTAATTACAAGGGGATAATGCAATTAATTTTTTAAAGCAGTTTAATAGCTTCTGTTTTCTTGTTGAAAATGAGGAAAATATATGTATGTATGATTAGGTAATGTTTATTGAAAAATATTGGGCAAACATAAATCCTACGGAATGTTTTGTGAAGTTTTTAAAGTATGAGTAGAGAAAACAGCCCAAACAATAATGAATAAGTTAATATAATTAAAATGATATTGATAGCGATCCTCAGTTATTCCTAGGGCAACAGTTGGATCTATATTGAAGAGAGCAGAATAGCAGGCCACACAACGTTATGATAGAAAGTGATTGTTACTTGCCTGTTGGGAATAGTTTTCAGGTTTTTTTAATTACTGCCCTTGAAGGCTGGAGGTTAAAGTCACATTTTTATGGCCAATAAAAGCCTGTGATCATAGATTAGAAATATTTTACGTGTGTTATTTGGGATATCTAAGAGTAAAGAGAGTTTGTACTTTGAAGTTGAAAAAGGTGTTAGCAAGAAGACAGGTAATGATATACATATATTTTTTTTTCATATATAAGATAGGTATAGTTAATATATTATTCATGGACTATAGTACAATTAAATGAAGATAGCAAAGGGGAAAATATCTCTCATAAATGTGTGATTTTTTTTTTTTTTTTTTTTGTGATCAATAGATCATTTTTGCAACTTGTCTTTTGAAGATACTTTGTAGGTTTCCCTTGAGCATTAAACCAAAAATGAAGTGATGGCTTTAGAAGAACTGATCTCCCATTAATAACGGATATTTCTGTCCTGTATTGATTGCCTATTGGTTTGGTCCCACTATCAGTTTTGAAGCAAGTCACTTCCACTAAATTGCTTGAGTCTATTTTGTGGGTTTTGTATAGATTATTTAATGTGACCAAACCATATCTGTACAACGCAGTGGCTCGGAAAGCTATTCAGGGGGGCTTTGCTTCCACATATCTGACACAATGCTCTTGTGTTATTTGCTCCAAACCATGCTAATAATGGTGCCAGTAATCGGAAATTAAAGATAATCATACATAGCTCTTGCTTATTTTACTGGTGCATTTACTTCTCTAGAAATTACACTGGGTTCCCCTTCTACTCTTGTTCTGGAGACTGACATCAGAGATAGCTAGAATAGGGTCCTCTAATCCTATCAAAGGCTGACATATGTTCTGACAGAACTGATGGATTGATAAAGCATACATTTGAGTTTGTAAAATATGTGTTGTTGAGTCTGAAAGAGCTTGATAATAGTATGCGGAGACTCATTACAGAGCTGTGACCAAAAATTCCTTAAGAATATTTTGTTCACAACTTAGAATTCTTGAATTAGGTCTGTTCTGATAGGTGTTTTTTCAGCAAGTGTGGAGACCCAGGCTATAAAATATACAGTTAATAGAAAAAACTATGCAAGTTTTTTTGTTGTTGTTGTTTGTTGTTTTTTTTTTTTTGTGTCAGGTCTAATAGCCAATATAAGATTTTCATCATGAGTCAAATGAGAACTGTTACTTCTTAAACTGAAGAATGAAGTAGAAAAATACAGAAGCAGATATCTGTTTATAAACTGTTAGAGCACAGAGACAATAAAATATGTTTTCTCAAATGCAGCTTGTAATCTTGTTTTATAGACAGCAAAGGCCACAATAGTGAAGTTGTTCTGCATCCATTCCTTACTTCACCATCACTTGCCCGTAGTATTTCCTCAAGTACCTTTTGTGCAACCACTGACACAAGCTATGAAGATTCTGAATCAGGTAGAGTGCAACTGTTCCTTTTAAACACTTTGAGATGTTGCAACTGTTTTTCAGCTTGTTGTTTTAAAAAGGTATTTTTCACATCTGTAAACAATTCTTTTGTATGTATAATCGATGTATACTGGGGAGGCTGATCTGTCCTGTGAAAACATGGTAAACCTGGCCTAGCATATAGATGCAGGTAAAGACTCTCCTTCCTGTGAGCAGATTATGTTTATGGGAAACCAGTCAAACCACTAAAAAACAAAACCAAAAACCCCCTCCAAGAAGCCCCCAAAACCATGAAATCCAAACAATATCAAGGTCCTATTTGCAGTAACATGTCCACAGAGAAGCTAGCAGAACAATTAAATACTACACAAGCCTAAAGCATTTGTTGCAAAGAAGGGCATTGTTTCTGTGGGCATGAACTAACCAAACATATACATCTGTAAATCTAGATTCAACTACTAGGTTGGAAAAGACAGTTAAGATCATAAAGTCCAGCCTTTACCCCAGGACTACCATGTTACTAAGGGCCTCATCTACATAGTTTTTGAGCACTTCCAGGATGGTGACTCCATCACTTCCCTGGGCAGACTGTTTCAATGTCTGATCACTCCTTTGGTGAAGAAATTTTTCCATATATCCAACCTAAACCTTCCCTTCTGCAGCTTGAGGCTGTTATTTTTTGTTCTATCACTTGTTACCTGGGAGAAGAGAGCAGCACCCACCTCGTGCGGCCTCTATTCAGGTAGTTGTAGAGGGCGGTAAGGTCTCCCCTGAGCCTTCTCCAGACTAAACAGCCCCATGTTCCCTCAGCCATTCCTCATAAGACTTATTCTCCAGACCCTTCACCAGCTTTGTTGTCCTTCTCTGGACCCACTCCAGCAACTCAATATCTCTCTTATAGTGAGGGGCCCAGAAACATGCTGTATTCTGCAAATGTTTAGTTGTATGCTCAGGTTAGACTTCCACATTTACAATGCATTTATGGAGTACTGTTTAAATCTAACCATTGTCAGTGGGGTCTCAGTTAAGGTGCTGTTCCATAGGAACTAAGAGTAATAGATCTTCTGTAAGGTTGTCAGATGACTAGTATCTGAGTCTGTTGACATCTCTCTTCTTTCAGCTGCTAGTTTTCTAACTAGGAAGTTAGAACAGCTGAAGTTGCTGCTGTTTCATTCACTGTTAGTACTCCACTCTTGCAGATCTGCTGATGTTTGTGTGTCATTCGCTAAGATGAATTTACCAAGACAATACCTGATTTATCAAGACAAATAGGGGTAGTAAAACAGATTAAATAGTAGCTCCTTGCCAACATGATTAATTTTTAATGGAATGGTATAAGAGTTCAAAAGAGCAACTAGGTTTCAGATCTGAAAAGGCAATAACCTCTGGCAAAGGTGGCAGTGACAAGATGGGGCAAGTAATCTTGTGAGCTCACAGAACTGCGCAAACTGAGGTCTGCATGGTGATCTTATAAAGTCTCTTTAGAATCATAGAATCATAGAAAAGTTAGGGTTGGAAAGGACCTTAAGATCACCTAGTTCCAACCACCCTGCCTTTGGCAGGGACACCTCACACTAAGCCATGTCACCCAAGGCCCTGTCCAACCTGGCCTTGAACACCACCAGGGATGGAGCATTCACAACTTCCCTGGGCAACCCATTCCAGTACCTCATCACCCTTACAGTAAAGAACTTCCTCCTTCTATTCAATCTAAACTGTCCCTGTTGAAGTTTTAACCCATTATCCCTTGTCCTATCACTACAGTCCCTAGAGTACTTTCCCAGTATCCTTATAGGCATCCTTTATTTATATTACATAGTTTTTCTTCTTAAATTCTAAGAAGATTTTTTTTATTCATTATCTAAGGTATTAGTTTTATTTTTTCATCATTTACTGAAATATTAAAACTGCAACAGTGGTGTTAAATCACACCTTTGAGTTTGGAATCATCTAAGATTTTTTGTGATATGAGGGGAATGATTGTATTTTCAGTTATTTTTTTATGCAATACTGTTGTTGTTGATGTTGTTAATAACTACTACTTGTTAAAATATATAATCTAAGTTTTGACCAGGTCAGAATTTAGGAGAAAGGAGGTTGAACAGAGGGGAGAAAAGTCTGAAGGCTTATAGATTGGGATGTAGGTTTAGCTTTACTTATACATTACCTGATAAGCTGAACATAAGCCAGTTACTGAGCTAGCTATGTGACTGTGAGGGAGAGGAGAGGAACTAGTGTGGACTAGCTGGAAAAGCTGTGCCTACTGGAATTGTATGTGTTAAGACTGTTTCTTTAAAATTGCTGTGGTTTTGCAAGCCATGCCTGAATCTATTTTTGTGGATTGGGTAATATTTTTTTCTTTAAGTGAAATTAGAGTCCAAGAATATAATTTGTTCTATTTCCAAGACATGTACATGTTACATAAATTGTTTACTCTTGAAAAAATTGATCAGTAGTTGTCTGACAATTTTTTACTTTCTGAAAGCAATTATGGTTTTAAAAATGATAATTGTTCTTGTACTAGATGAAACCAGGGAAATAAGGAATCTTTCTGGATATTTTCTTTTTAATTTTTCTGTATCATTTAGAATCTGATTCTTCTGAGAGTGATGAAATGATGAGTGAAGAGAGTAGTGAAACTGGCAGTCAAAGAGAAGAAAGAGAAAATAAATTTTCATTTTTTCCCAGTGAAGATCAAGAGGAGTACATCTTCTTTCAGAAAACCCTAACTGCTGTTAAGAATTGGTTTACTCTGTTTGGATGGTCTAAGGGACAAAATCCTATTTCAATACCATATTCACTGAGACGGTAATTCATATATGCTTAGAGCTAACTTATGTCTGCCTGATAAAATGTTAACATATATACTGAAGTGTTTTGGATATGATCTGATATAGATATGATAAATGCATTCTAATACACAGTTGTATATTAAAATTGCCTCATCTCTGTGCTGTTTATATGAAAATGTTATTTGGGTGTTATTTTTCATTTTCTAAAATATATTTTGAACTTTGATGCTCTGGTATATTATAATGCAGAGTATGTTAAATATGCAGTTCAAACTATATGTTACCCTTTTAACTGCAATTGATTTTTCTCCCAGAATGAACACAGTTCTAGCAATTTTCCCATCTTTGGTGGCATAGATAAGTGTCTTAACAATGTGTCTTCCCCCCCCCCCATCTCCCCTTCTACTTTAAAAATTAAGAAACAGATGGGAAAGGAAATTTCATAATCAACATTCTTGCAAACACCCTGGAAATGTATCAGTCTTAGTGGCATCATTTAGTTGATCTTATCTATCTTGCTACTAAATAATGAGGAAGCTAGTCTTTTAGGACAGAAACACATAGACATTTTATAAATATGATAGAAATCAAAGTTATGTTTTGCCGAAAGCAGTGACAAACATATATTTATTAAATATTTCACATATATTTATTAATTATTCCATGCAGTGTAAAATTCTTACATTATTATAAAAGTTCTGTAAAACAAAAAAAGTGATATACTTTCCAGCCTTCTTGGTGCTTTTTTTACTTCATGGTTCATTGTATTTACCATCATGATATAGTGTTAGCTTGTTTTGTGCATTTTTCTCTCTTAGTGATGTGTGCAAAGTCCAGACAACATCTTCACAAGACAAGGTTTTTAAACAAAACCGTGAGAAAGATACTAAGACTGTTTATGACATGCTATTCCATTTGAGTGGACAATTGTTACCAGACATTACATTGAGCCAAGCATTGGTCCTTGATCCAACTGAACAAATGTTACAGCTCCACTGCCAGCACTCTATGTTGCTTGCTTTCCTTAAGTAAGTAGATGTGTGATAAAATATGCATGCATATTTCTGCTTTTTTATTAGCATAGTTCAGACATAATTCCAACTGATCAATATATCACAGGTTTAGGGTTTCCTTTATACTTTTGTGATCTAAAGTTTGCATCTTATAAATTTTTTAACACGGGTTCCTATTTACCAAACTTACTAAAAATTTCACCATTTTTTTCACCAAGGTTATCCTCTGCAGTTTACACTAATTGAGGTGTCCTGTGATAGGGCTATATGTAACACAAGAATCTCACAGGAACACTAGAATTCTGTTATTCTATGTCATTACATTAGAACTCCTCATAAATTAATTTTCACAGAATCACAGAATGGTTTGGGTTGGAAGGGACCTTAAAGATCTTCTAGTTCCAATCGCCTTGCCGTGGGAAGGGACATCTACTAGACCAGGCTGGTCAGAGCTCCATCCAACCTGACCTTGAACACATCCAGGGAAGCAGCAGCCAAAACTCCTCTGGGCAACCTGTGCCAGCGCCTTACCCCCCTCAGAGTAAAGAATGTCTTCCTAATTGCTAATCTAAATATCCTCACGTTGTATTGTGTTAAATATTTACATTAATAAGGAGAAGATTTTTAAAATGGTGTTCCACAATAGCAAAATGCAGCCAATTTTGAGAACATTCAGTTATATAGAACCCATCTTTTCTGATGATGAAGATTGTAGATTATTCTGTTGTAGATAATATTCTCATGTATCTACCAAGTAAAAGCACTGAAAGAAAGATAGGATACCTGAAAAGATGAACATTGTATAGCTTCCTCCTTTTATAATTTTGGAAGATCTGAAGTTTTAAAGGGATTTCATGGGGCAGTGGAAAATGGGAATTTCAGACATGGTGGGTTTTAGAACCAGGTTATTAATGTTATTTTGGGACCTTGATTAAAATCTTTGTGTCTCAAAAAGCCCTACTGGGTAACTGTATGAAACATGAAATTTCAATAATCTGAAAAGATAATGTCACTGTTTAAAATATGGAGTAAAAAAATTTTCTCTTACCAGCAAAATATAATTCTGTGGGAAGAGAATCAAGTTATCATGATCCTAGTTTCAAAATGTGATGATTTTTAATGTTCAAAGTAAATTGAATTTAGACTGTACGGTACCAGAAAAATATGATCAGCTCATTTGAGTGAGAGACTGGTTACATAACAAGAAAAGTTCATCTGATTATTATTCACATTAGCCATGTTAAAATCACAGAGAATAATGTAAATCTAGCCACAGCAGGGTAATCTTTCTGACCTGAAAGTCACGAAAACTTTCTGTTCCCCTGAGAAAATTAAACTTAGGAGTTCTTCATTATTTTCCCCCCTTTCCATCAACATTTGTTTAAACTGTGTCATTTGAAATAAAGAATAGTCTTCATGTGGAAGTTAGCTTTTCTTGGTATTCAGTCTAATGAATTTGCCTTTCATTACTTTTCCTATTGAATTTTGTAGTCACTTTAGAACAGATGGCAAGTCAGTTTAACAATTGACAGTGTTTTGAAATCCCTTTGGTCACACCCATGAGACTTTTGACATCAGACCTGCAGACAGATGAAACATCGTCAAATTTTAATTCTGCTAATGTTATGTAACCCTGGTCTTTTGACTTTCACATGGAAATAGGTATTACCTGTTTTTGTTGTTTTGTGCCGTAATAAATAATCTATGGAGAACCAGTTCTTGTAAAGAAGCTGGTCTGTCCAAACTTGTTTAGTTGTAGGCACATGAATTTCATAAATAGAAACTATCAAAGCAATTAGTAGCACTGGATCATTAGTCCAAAGTGCACTTAAATGAAACTCAGAAGAGCTTGTACATAGGCTGAGTAAGTTAAAAAACTTGGACAGCTCTTAAAAGGAATTATTTTGCTAACCTATTAACTTTTCCTGCTTTATGATTTCAGATGCCACGGAGCATATCTTCCTCATGTTATGCCAGAATTTCTGCTTGAACCCGATGATTATAAGAAATGGATTAAAGTACAGCAAACTGTACTTCAGGTAGGTTTTTTTTTTTTTTTTTTTTTTTTTTTTGTTTTTTTTGTTTTTGTGTTTGTTAGTTTTGTTCCATTTTTTGTTCTTTTTTAACAAGGACCATGTGCTAAGTGTCAATCTTTCAAATATTAAGAAGAGTCCACTGAGGACCATGAATATTCCTACTGTGGTGACTGTTTTGGGTTGCACACATCTAAGCATGTGCATGAAATTGAACTGAAATTTAAACTGGCACCAACACTTACATTTTTCATCCTCCATTCCTTTTGATGCTGCTGATACCTGTACTTTATTTCCAACAGATATATTTTCTCAAAGTAAAATTAGATTTACTATTTTCTACTGATTTTACTGTTTATTAAACTATATCATTTTTATTGCTTCTCTGTCCTGATTGTTGCTTTCAAATCCTGTCAATTCTGTATTGCACTGCTTGTTCCTGGGACAGCTGTGAACTGTAAATGGTTCTAATGCTGCTGATCGCTGTTGCACTATAGTAGACATTATCAGGCATTTATGCCATTGATTCATTATTGTCCTCTTGTGAATTTTCTATCCAAACCGCTGGAATAAATATAAAAAAATAAGTCCCATTCTTTTATCTGAAGGGTCATATATCTGAGCTGAAAATAGATGAGAAAATCTCAGAGATCTACAGCAACAAGCAGCTATTAATTCTGAAGGACAGTGTATTTGAGACAATGAGCAAACGAGCTTGGACAGATGTGCTGCTGCAAATATACAAGGTAAATTATAGATATATTTATCAGTTAAATTCTGAAGAACTGAAAAACCTTTGTTTTTAAAAAGATCTGTGGTATATTCAAGCTTTGTTTTTTTATTTCTTTCTAACAGAGAAGAAAAAAATTGATTGAGAATATTTTAATTTTCTTAATTCTGAAATGTTACCAGTGTGTTATGTTTTCATTAAGAAATTCTGTTAGAACAGTGTCATGGTTTAAGCCCAGCCAGCAACCCAGAACTATGCAGCTGTTCGCTCACTCCCCCTCTTTCCTACCCCAGCTCCTGGAGGGATGGGGAGGAGAATCAAAAGAATGTAACTCCCACGGATTGAGATAAGAGCAGTCCAGTAACTAAGGTATAACACAAACCACTGCTTCTATCACCAGTAATAATAATGATAAGGGAAATAACCAGGGAATCTTCAAGGGAAGAGAATACAACCGCTCACCACCTTCCGACCAATACCCAGACCGACCCAAGCAGTGGTCTAGCCCTTCCGGGTAACTGCCTCCAGTTTATATACTGGGCATGACATGCTGTGGTATGGAATACCTCTTTGGCTATTTTGGGTCAGGTGTCCTGTCTCTGCTTCTTCCTGGCTTCCCCTCCTCCCTGGCAGAGCATGAGACTTAGAAAGTCCTTGGTCAGACTAAACATTACTGAGCAACAACTAAAACCACCGGTATTGTCAGCACTGTTCCCAGGCTGAAAGTCAAAAACATAGCACTGCACCAGCTACTAAGAAGGAGAAAAATGACTGCTGCTGTTGTATTTTTTAGAATTAAATGTTTTGGAACGTGTATTACAGAAAAAAAAATCCTCCACCATTTTTTTTTGTTATCCTTCTTAGAAACGCTTTTCCCTGGAAATACTTAGTTGACTAGACATATAACCATGATATTTATTGTTTTAGATTAGAATAGAATTCTTAAAGCATTTTATATAATATATATTCCTTTTAAGATATAATGAACTTGGTCAGTATGTACTTCTCAAATTTTATTTGATTTTATTTTTACTTATGTTAGATAAAAATTTTGGATGGCTAAATCACATTTTCCAAAGTAAATTTGAGCACTTAAGTGCTCATTTAAATCTGTGGTCTTTTCTAATTTTCTAAGAAGTTGATATCATTAAATATTTGTTTTCAGGTGGCCTGGTTCAGCTTTGCTGTTGCCTCTTTAAAAGTTTTAACTCTTTTTAATCCTTTTTTCAGTTTTGGGGATTTTTTTTCTTCCATGTGTGCATGTGAAGTGCAGTCTTTTAAAATAAACTCTGTAGCCTTTACAATGTCTGAGAGCAAAGCATCACCATGAATTTACAATAATGTAGGTTCAGGTTGCATGTCTTAGAAAGAACATATCTCAGATGGTAGGGAAAACCAAGTTTTCCGGGCTCCGTTTTTTCTGCCACTTTCCTTTTGCTAGAACTACTGGAGTAGGGTGATGCTTCCAAACTCTTGCATCTATCTGACTGTTGGTGTAGACACAAGAGTGGGACAGAACACATGGTTGCTGGGGACAAGAAAGACTTCAGGTTTAGATCAACTTACACCTATTGTGAAGATGTGCTCTTCATCATTCTAGTTCTGTTTCATGCATGAGAAACATTTTTCAGCTTCTCATTCATTGTTCCTCCATATTTCTGTCCTCTAATAGTAAATTTTTGGAGCTTCTTAACATCACATTCATATTTTCTGTCCCACCTACTAATGTCTTAGGAATTAAACATCTCTGCTTTACTATTTTGTTGTAGCTTTATGAAATTTGGCTAACATGGTATTCAATTCAATATCATACAGCATAAGCAGAACTTTTAAGAAAACAAGAGAACTTGGAACTAGTCCTGTTCACTTTTACATACCCTTTTGTTCAAAGCCATTTTTTTATTAAGGGTGACCATGAGTGCTGCTGAAGAAGGTTTATTTATTTATTTATTTTATTAAATTTGTAAAGAAAACATAGGAGCAATAAATAAAAACAGGATCTGAACTGTCAAGGCAGCAAGATTGGTTTGCATAAAAAAAATATTTATTTGTGTTACTGTTGAAATATTCTGAAGTTAAGAGAATTTTTCATATCTTAAAACCAGTTTCATTAAAATGAAAGTAGAGACAAGCTTTTTTGTGATTACAATAGTCTGATTTCAAGCAATATGAGATAAAGCAGAATCCTTACATAGCATGCTGCAAATTTCAGAAAAAAGTTAAATGAAATTATCTATTTATCTAAAAGAAGTTTTGTTATCCAATTTTATTTTAGAAATAAAGTGCTGTTATTAGAAATATTTAATATTATTCTTTATCCACTGAAATGTCATCTCATATTGCTTTCATACCTGTACTTGGTGCATTATGGCCACATATTTGTTATGAAAACTTCTGTTGCTGCAGAAGTTCCAGTGGAAAAAATGTACACATAAATCCATCTCAGAAGAATGGAAAATTAATTTTATTCTGAAGAAAAGGTAGAACCTGTGGGGAATAAAATGGCAAATTCATCAGTCAAAGATATACTTTTAGGTCTCTTTTCAAGCAAGGACTAACATATTGATGGTATTTTGCAAATCTGAAAACACTAGGCTAATGGAAACAGAGAAACACTAATAGCAGAAGTGGTAATTTAGCCCCTGGGTCAGGCCAGATTTTCATTAAAGACTATCTATCTTTAAATTTAATGGGCATGTAGTAATAAGGATGCTTCTTATAGTTATAATTAATAATATTTCCCAATCATATAGCTAATTAATTTATTTATTTAGTTATTTTAATAAATACAGTGGGCTCCAAAATGTCATTGTTCTGGTGAACAATGCTCTGGTTCCTTGACAGGATCTCAGTAGGAATGTAAGCATGTGGGCATCATAGGATCATAGAATAATTAGGTTTGGAAAGGACCTTAAGCTCATCTAGTTCCAAAACCTCTGCCATGGAAAGGAAGGCCTCACACTAGACCATGTTGTTGCCCAAGACTCTGTCCAACCTGGCCTTGAGCATTGCCAGGGATGGAGCATTTGCCACTTATTTGGGCAACCTGTTCTTACCTGAACTTCCCCTGTTTAAGTTTAAAGCCATTCCCTCTTGTTCTATAATTACAGTCCCTGATGAACTAGATTAGGATGGATTGGATTCTTCTTTTTATAGTAGTATATAAAAAAATTGTCTTTAGAAAAACTTCAGAGAAAAAAAAGAAATGCAGATGTAAATGTGGAAACTGTGAAGCCACATGGCTGTAGCTGCATCATACTATATGTAAGAGTATATAGTAAGAGTACTTCTGCAGCAAGTGGAGGGATTAAAGTTTTAATGCTTTGCCTCAAGAAACTGAGGCTTTCTCTAATAAACCTGTTAAAATCTGGTATTGGAAATTAATATGAAGAGAAAAAAATATAAAAGGGGTGCAAGCTGTTTTCATTCTGATTAGATGAAATGAAATGGCATTTTCTTTATATACCTATGTGTCGGGGAATTAGTCGTTACTGAGAGTTCTTTAGGGACTGAGAAACTGGGCCCAATCCGTATTTTAAAATAATATTTTACTGGATTTGCATTAATTGATTAATTGTCAATTGACATTGTCAATGATAACTTTTTTTTTTTTTAACCAAACAATTAGTCCTTAAACTCATCCTAATTTATCTGTGAATATAATGGCACTGTGGAGCTGATCCAGTCTAATTAGCATTTATGACCATGGTCCTTGGTAGTCTAGTCACTGGCTAAGGTGATCAGGCCTGAGACCTCTTTGATGATGGAGGATGAAACCAAAGCTGTTGACTTCATCATCATCCCCAAAATAAGTTCAGTGTTTTTCCTTCAAATACATTTTTCTATGCAGCCATTTCAGTTGCTGGGGGAGGGAAGTGGGGAAAAGGAAAATATTGTGTAGAATTTTTACTTTTAACTTCTTTATATTTCTTATATATTTTAAATACAGATGTTGTTTTGTTTTTTTAATATATGTTCATACAAGACTGAATATCAAAAATTTTGTTGTAGACATTATAATGTTTATTTTTTCAGGAGAAACAGTCAGTGTAGTTTGGACCTGATTAAGCAACTGGCTCATGAAAGATACCATTTCAAGATTGTCTGTAGATTGCACTGGAGACTAGTACAGGGATTAGTGCTTTGGATAGAATATACGCAGTAATTCTTGGAATCCAGACGAATCCAGTGATTTCATTCAGTTCCTCAAAACTTGCAAAAATATCGGAAACTAAAAATTATTTAGAATCATAGAATATCTTGAGTTGGAAGGGACCCATAGCCCAACTTGCTGCTCCTACATAAAACTAAACCATGCAACTAAGTGCGAGGCTGCTCTCCAGCCTCTCATCTCCCATTTTAAATGTATGTACAGGATTACTCCATCTTGGGTGCGAATATGGCACTTGCTCTTGTTAAATTTAATACATTTTATGATTGTCCAGCTTTCTAGTCCATCCAGATCTTTCTGTAAGGCCTTTCTACCTTTGAGAGAGTCCAGAGCTACTCCTAATATAGTATCACCAACAAACTTAATGTACGTTCGATCTCTGTGTCCAGATCATTCATACAAACACTAAAGAGCACTGGCCCTAGAATTAAGCCCTGGATGACTGGTGACTGGCTGCCAGCCGAATGTAACCCCATTTACTAAAACTCTTTAGCCTGACTTGTCAGCCATCATTCAGCCATCGTATTTTGGACTTGTCTAGGTGTATGCTGGACATTTTGTCTGGAAGGATTCTGTGAGAGACAATATTATAAGCTTAGCTAAAATCCAAGAAACCTACATCTACTGGCTTCCCTTGGTCAACTAGATGGGTGACCTTCTTATAAAAGAAAATTAAGTTGGTTAAGCGGGAGTTTGCCTTTGTGAACTTCTGCTGGTTATGAGCAATGACTGCATTGGCTCTCAAACGGTTGTCAGCAACTCCCAGAACACCATTCTCCATAATTTTACCAGGCACTGAAGTGAGACTGAGAGGCCTGTAATTGCCTGTGTCTTCCTTCTTCCCCTTCTTGAAAACCAGGGCAACATTTGCCAGCTTCTAGTTGGCTGGGACCTTTACAGATTCCCAAGACCTCAGCAAGTCTGTTCTCTTTTGTGTTATATATATAATGTATATAATGCATGCTAACCTTTTCTAAATTAGAGAACCTTTTGAGTTTGAAGGGGGGGGGTGGGGGGTGGGGGTGTTGCTTAACTCTAAATTGTTCTTTTTATATAGTTCATGTTTAAAACCTTAAAACCACTTTTTCTAATTTCAGGTGTTTGTTCTTCCACATGTTTTTGCACGTAATATCACTGATCAGCTCAGCTTGGAAAATGTGCAGAACATGCCAAGAATAAAATCAGAACCATTATCCAGTAATATATATTCTCCATATGAACGAACCATCCTCACCTGGTTGAATAAACACTATGAGAAGAATCGAAAAGCTGTGTGGAAAGACTGTCAAAAAGGTGAAATAATTATTTCATTATACTATTCCATTTAATATTGTTTTTGTAGACTTTTAGAATTGCTATTCATAGACATATCAGAGGAATTGCCACTGAAAGTATTTTCTTGGGATAAGTTATTGCCTGCATATATGTATTTCCTTTCCTTGTGTTTCTGTGTTCCAAGATAAGTGTCTATTTAATAGCACTGTTTGTGAAACACCTTCTGTATTCTGTGTGTCCTTAGAGTTTCAAACTAGGCATAAAGGGTGAAGCATGTTGAACCTTCTTTCTTCTTTCCATTAACTATCTCAGGAGGGAAGTGCTAACAGTAATCACTTTCTCTTTGGTTTCCTGTTTATAGTCACATGCAGTTGTTAGTATTTATGCTTATAGTGGTGTGTTTGAGAGCTAGCTGTTCAGAATTTTTAGAATAATTTTTGTATTGCCTTTATTCTAATGCCATTTAGGAAAATAATGGAGACCAAGGTACCAGATTATAAATCTTGCCCTGCTTGCATGGTCAGTTTCACACCTCATGATTGTTTAAGATAGACAAAATGACCTGTTCTGTTTAAGACTGACCTAGGCAGTTCTGGTGTTCAAATCTAATAGAACTTTTCAACCATTAGTAATTATTAATTCTATATCTTTGTATCTTTGTATAATTTCTGTCTTTTGCTTCTTGACTCTAACTTCGTTGTCTCTTTCAGCATTAACTTTGGGTGGATAGTTGACACTAAGAAAAAGCAGTCTGATGATGGTCGGGCAAGGACTCCAGAATGGTTCATAAGCCACACATGAAAAAAATTGTCTAACGCCATTTTTGTCTTGAGTGATTTCAGAGCTGTCTGAATTATGGATAACCTATTTGCATATAATCTTCCACAAGTCTCATTCGGTCATATTCTCTGCCTTGCAAATGCTTTGAATATCCCTTTGTTTTTCTCATTTTAGTGTGCAGAAGCAATTTATACTAGATATTCTTAAATGGGTTGAATAATTCTGCTGCTAACATATACCCCCTGCATCCAATAGAAATAGATTTCTAGCTGTCAAGTCATAGTTTGGGTCTGATTTTATGATTAACTCAGGGAGCTTCCTGAGCTAAAGTAACATGCTCTACACTAAGTAGGTGTATTTGCAATGTATTGTTTTCTTACTTACTGTGTCTAGTGCCTGCTTTAGTGGAGCTGTCTTGCAGTCAATTGCACGTACTCTGCTCTGCTTGGTGTTATCCAGGTCCTGTGTATAGAGATAACAATTTGCAGAGAGAGTGGCTACCTTAAAGATAAAATTTTGTGGCCAGTCTTGTAGCTCACCATAAATGCCACATGGATATATTCCTCAGCTCTACTGTCCATTCTCTTTATCGTAGGCTATAGTAGTATGTAGATGATTAGGCACAGCAAGCCTTGTTCTGGCCTGTGGGGACTCAGCAGATCTAGTGGACACTTCTGTGCAAAATCCTCCAAATATCTTGGTCCAGGTGAAATATCTACTGATGGTGCTTTTTAAACAGCCAGTTATTGAAGGTGTAGTTTTAGGTGCCAAGAGTACGTTATAATATTAAAGTATTACAGTAAGTTTTTTTAAAAAAATGGGGTTTCATGTGGTTATCAGCAATTGTTAAGTATTTTTTTTCCAGTTACTTATTTTTAAATGGTCCCCAAATTTAGCACCCAAAAAGGACAAGTTAATTACAATATTGGGGTTCTCAGTACTAATAATTAATTCTATTAAGGCATGCTAATAGGACAGACAACTCAGGAAGTTAGTGTATCCATATGTGCATACCTGTTTGCAGATGAGACTCTGAGTCACAGGTAAAGATGAATTTTGTGGTTACTGCCAAGGAATGTTTATCTGCATTAGAGTTCTCCCTTACAATTTCAGTTAATTATGTTTTTCTGCTTTCAGAGAAGTACAAGATTGGAATGAGAAAGCAGAGATTATATATGCTTTCTGTCTGTAGGGAATTAGATACTGCCTCGCTATATTGACTTGCATATAGCTTTTTTGGTTCATGCATAGTATATTCTGTTTGCTAGGGGGCACACAGAAATACCTCAGTGTATGCACATAAGCAAACCCTCTTGCTTCTATTTCCATTTATCTGAAAACCCTACATTATTGAGCATTGCTAAAGATACGACAAAAAAAATGGGAAAATTCTGAAAAATTATGGAATTCATAGTCATTTAATAGAATGAAAGTTCTTAACTGGGTGATCTTATCCTGTTCTGTTCCACAATGACTTGCCTCAGTATGTCTTTGAATCCTCTGTTCTATCATTTCCTTTCCTTACTTTTTTGCCTTTACTGCCTCAGAATGAATTGATGTCTGATACTGTGCCGTTCCCGCAGAAGAAAGAGTGGGATAGAGAATCTGATTACAGAGGACAGAAAAGGCTGGGGTCTTAATGAGTTCTTCACCTTGGCCTTTATTGATGAGACTATCACTGAGCAACCCTAGGCCCTCAAGATGAATGGGAATCTGGAGCAAGAAGGACTTTAGCCTAGGTAGAGGAGGATTAGATTAGGGAGCATTTAAATCAGACAAACACAAGTCCATGGGACCAGATGGCTTACACCAAAAGATGTGAGGGAGCTAGCCAATGTTATTGCAAGGCCATGCTCAGTAATCCTAGAAAGGTCAGGACAACTTGGGGGAAGGAGAGAGAGATAACCCCCCACCCCCAGCAAACAACAGTGATGCACAATGCAATTGCTCACCACCAGATGCCTGGCCTGTGCCAGAGCAGAAAATGGCCCCTTCTGACCAACTCCTCCCAGTTTCTACACTGAGGATGATGTTCTGTGGTATGGAAATACGTCTTTGGCTATTTTCAGGTCAGCTGTCCTGGCTGTGCTCCCCCCAAGTTCTTGTGCCCCTCCTTACTGGCAGAGCATGGGAAATTGAAAAGTCCTTGACTTAGACCAAGGACTACATAGCAACAATTAAAACATCGATGTGTTACCAAACATTGTTCTCGGACTTCAGCCAAAACACAACACTGTACCAGCTACTAGGAAGAAAGTTAACTCTTGTACCAGCTGAAAACAGGACAAGCTTCTTCCAGCTCAAGCTAATCTGTTTGGTGATCCATTCCTACTAAAAAAATGAAGATCTATCCAGGCCACATTTCTCAGTCTTTCCTGTGCTACTTTAAGCTACTTAAAGTGAAATGTGACAATGAGCAAGCTGGAGTTTCTGCAGTGCAGAGAGGCTTTAAATATACATCTTTATTACTTCCTTCTGAAGTTGAAGATACCTGTCATTCATCAGTGCTCTTGCAAGAATTAATATCTCAATATCATAGAGAGAACATTAGCAAGGAGTTTACTACCTCCACATCTTCTGCCCTTACTACTACTACATAGTAAGCGTTTCAAAAGCCTGACATATGTTTTGGGAAGCACCCTTATAATATGTCTTAATGACCGTAAAATGGAAAGCAGTGTTGAAACTTGAGACCAAATGCTGTAAAATTGTAAAATGCAATTTTGCCTATTTTGCTAAGACCTTAATTATACATGAAATATGAGATTCAGTGCCCAATTAAAGTATTATATGGGCAATAGTAATGATAAGAGGGGAAGCATGAATTGAGTGTAATAAATTTTAAGTTTCCCTTCTACCATGTCTTCGTATTTCTTTTATTTGACATTTCTCTCTGAAAAACTAACTACCAATAGCATGAAGAAAAAAAGAATAAAAGAGGGGTCAGGGAAAAAAAAGTTGCTGGAGTTTTGGAATGCCGTAATTCAAAACGTGTAAAAGTAGGAGGAGTCCTATATTAAAAAGATTCAAAGAGTTCATATTTGAAACCCGCCTAAAAAGATCTTTCAAAAGAAGAAAATAAAGTCCAAAATCTTAGGGCTACATATAATTGCGTACATATTTGTGTGTATGAATATTGTGGTTTAAGCCCAGCCGGTAACTCAGAACCATGCAGCTGCTCACACACTCCTGATTCTGTCTTTCCCTCCATTCCCAGAATCATGGGGAGGAGAACTGAAAGAATGTAAATCCCAGAGGTTGAGATAAGAATAGTCCAGTAACTAAGGTATAATACAAAACTTCTACTACTACCACCAATAATAGTAGTGGTAATGGAAATAACAAAGGAAGAGAATATAAAACTAAAGAGGGAAGGAAATTTAAAAAAAATAATAAACACAAGTGATGCACAATACATTTGCTCACCACCCACTGACCAACCCCAGCCCCACCTGAGCAGTGACCTGGGCCTTCTGGGCCCAGTTTATGTACTGGGCATGATGTGCTGTGGTATGGAATACCCTTTTGGCTAGTTTGGTCAGGTGTCCTGTCTGCTTCCTCTCAGCTTCCTGTACCCCTCTTCACTGGTAGAGCGTGAGAGACTGAAAAGGCACTGATCAGGGTAAGCATTACATAGCAACAACTAAAGCATCTGTGTGTTATCAGCATTGTTCTCAGACTAAAGCTGAAACACAGCACTGCACCAGCTACTAAGAAGGAGAAAAATAACTGTTACAGTTGAATCCAGGACACATATACATATATGTGTGTATGTGTGTGTGTGTGTGTGTAGACAGATATGCTTATAAGTAAAAATGTATATGTGTATATACATATATGCTGACCCTCAAAAAAAGAATGTCCTTATTACGTAAATAAGAATAATCAGGTGAATATTTAGGGAGAAATTTTGTTTCCTTACTTGCAATACATTTTGAGATTCCTAGACAGCTATTCTAATTTCAGCTAAACCAGGCACTTTGCATTGTTTGTATACTAATTGGAATAAATAAGCTTTCTGATTGTGTAATTACTGCTACTTCTGCAGTGCATGCCAAATGTGTAGATTGAGTATGGTATAGCTGTGGATTTAGTAATACAACTTCAGATATTTTGTGAGGAGAAAAGATATTTCAAACTCATTGATTGAAAAAGGTTCTGGTAATTCATTGTAAGGATCAAACAGTGAATTTCATTGAGAGCAGTATTTAACTTTTTTTTTTAACTAAATAAGATAATGTGAGTTTGCAGTATTCATTCAGAAGCCGGGTATGCTGTAATGAATTGTTGTGATTTATTGTATTTTAAATCAAAGCGATCTATCAGTGAAATGCCATGATAAAAAAAGTGTCAAAGGTGAGATGTTAACCGAGAAGCTTTTACTACAATTTAGTGATTTTAAAACTTGTTCTCTTTACAAATACAAACTTTCTCTTGAAAAGAAACAAAATGGAGACTGATAAAAGTAACACCATTCTTATGTGATGCATAAAACCTAAGGAATTTTTCAATTTAAGTTATTATTTAGGATAAGATTTGGCATAAATAAAAAAGAATTGCATAGATAGCGAAAGGCTGTTGAAAAATTTTATGAGCAGCAGAAAGATAAATGTTCATGCCTCAAGGTAAATACCTCTGCAACAGATGGGATAAAATGAAACATATTCCCAGTGTATCCGTTTTTCTGTCACTGCCTCATGTGGTGCTTCTTGAACTTTTCTGCTTAGAATTATGAATTGACAGTGGTATTAAATTTATCTGTCCCTGATCATTCAGCGGTTCTTAAAAGAATAATTATCAGTTTTGTTGAGCAAGTGGTGTAGCATCCTGCCTGAAGTAGGAACTGTAATTTGCCTGCAAGTCTCTAATAAAAGGCTTCTTGTTTTCCATGTTAAGATAAATGTAGCCTCACATGCTGTATGCGCTGAAGATAGATACATTATAATTCTGTTTATCCTAAATACATTTTAGAAAAAACATAATAGCCTTTTTCAAAAAATATTCAAAGGCATATTTCTTCTCATCTTTCTCATGATCTGTATTGTATACTCCAGTACCATAATTTTAAACCTTGTCCTACTTCTAATGTGAGCACTTACAGAAAAGTTTATTGCAACATATTTCTTTTGTAAATGTTTGTGTTATTCAGTACCAGATGTAAGCTATTGAAACACAGCTATAGGCATTATTGTAGCTATAGATTAGTTCCACCTCCAGAGATTTTCAGATCCCAGAATAGGAAGTTGTTATACAATATTATAAACCATTATTACTGCAGTAATTTACATTAAAAAGGACATACTGTGACAGTTTAAAGGTCTGCCTAGCTCAGTATTCAACCTCCAATAGATGTTTAAAGATGAGTAACAGTGCAAACATATGGCTATACTTTCTTTATACATAATCTTTGACTTCCTGATTTGAGATTCAAGACGACTTGAGATGGGGGTGGTATTTCTTAAAGGTTGTGGTAGATTTTTGTTCTGTGAATTCATTTAATTGTATTTTGAACCTGTGCAAACTTTTTGCGTTACACCCAACCGAAGCAGTAAGTTTAAAATCTATATAGTAGGTAAAATATTTTGAGCTTGCTGCTTAATGCTGTAATTTAATACTTCCTTTACTGACAAATTTTTGTGTTTTGCTGAGCTATTTACAAATGTCTGGTTCCCATTCTCAGTGGCATGCCTACTTATGTAGACCATTGTCATATAACTATTCAATTGTTACTTATAGTAACATAGTCTAATTTATGTATTTCATACTCTTGATCATTAAATGTCATTCAAGATTTTTTGTGAATGCATTAGCTTTATTTAGAAAGTCTTACAGAATTCAGCCTATTTCTATGTTTTTTCCTCAGTAATTCAGAATTTGAAAAAAAAAGTGGCTATATAACAGAGAATTTATTATCTCTGAAGATAGCTGTTGTGCCTCCTTAGACATATATCAGTTGACTTTGCAACTGACAGCAAGATTTAACTTTTTATTGCTCGTGAAAAAAGTAGAACAGCTGCACAAGAAATAGAATCATAGAATAGTTGGGGTTGGAAAGGACCTTAAGATCATCTAGTTCCAACCACAGTACTTTCTTTAGAGATTTCCTGCTGTTCTTAGTTTTTTACATAAAATAACTCTTAAACTTAGTAAATTAAACCAAATTTGATTCTTTAAGAGGTTTAACACTTTGTATAAGACAATTTTGATCTTTCTAGATAGTCTTCTTATCCACATAATATTAATACACCATACTTCTGTGTTACAATTTTTTTTCCTTTTCTATTGGTATTTTTCTGTAAGGATTAATGGTGATTTTTTCATGGTAATTTTTTTCCACAGCGAAAGTAAATATGGTGTGTGTGGGGGAAGAGCTGTTTAGATTTACTGTTTTTTGGGGAGGGCTAAACTGTGTTCTACTAGAAAGAACACATTTGGCTGTCTATGTAGTATAAGACTGTATAATTTCTTTTCAGAACTGCTTTTCAGAAAAGGAGCCAAACAGTTTAAAGGATTTCATTTTCACTGTTAGCTGTTTTCCAGTTGCAGTGTATTTTGGATTTGTGTCCTGGCTTTTGGACAATAACTTGCTTGGGTACATCAGCCTGGCTGATGTCTGGAAGTACTTAGGAGTGTATAAGGTTACCTTAAGAAATTTAATAACTTTCAGTATACAGCAGCCTACTTTCTTAGTCAGTGTGGTTTTGATAGTTGTTTTTCGTAGGCTATATAACATACCCCAAAATAGTTTTAAGTTGAAAATCCTTAATAACACTGATTGAAGTGTTACATCTAAGGCATAGTGTCATCTAATTTGTAAAGAGCAAGTTTTACCATTCTTCAGTATCCAAATGCATAAAGAATTTACCCCTTTCTCATTCTTGAACTTTCATTTCGGTTACTGTATTCTTTCCAGAAAGGTAGAGGCTTTTAAAACATGCATGATTTGTGTTCCTACTTAAATATGTTGGGTCTTGTAGAATGAAGCTGTTAAAAAGGACAGACTTATAATAAGGATCTGAAATGTGTAACCTGTTGAAACACTTTATGCCTCCATTCTTTTGAATTATTTCTGTGTCAACTAGTGGTATTTCCAAATTCTTCTTTTGCTAATGAAGATAGTGGACTGTTCTGAAGACTGTTATATTGCTATGATAACAGTTCAGTGTTACAAACATTTTTTATCTTTTAATGGTAGCAATTTTGGAAGAAAAGAACATTTCTTTTTATTATTACATTAAGACTATGTATTTATAATTTGTAGGACATTTTTGATCATCTCAGATTCTGTAACATATAGGCTTGTTTGGTTTCTTTTTTTTTTTTTTTTTTAATTTAGGAAGCTTCAGACTTGGTTAACAATGCACTCTCTGGATGTATAGTGAAATAAACCCTATATAATTTGTCCTATATGAGCAAGCATGATCCCAGTCTATCTGAAAAACCTTGTCAGTGGCTGAAGTCCAAAGGGTTCCCTAAATTTGGGAGCTTGGACCTGAGACAGTAATAAAAACAAAGGAAATTGAGCAATAAGTATGTTTTCAATAGTAATTGGAAGAAAACGACAAATAACATGAGAGAAGACATGACTCAGCATTTGAATATTTGTGAGAAGATTGCTGTCCTTAAAAAAAGATCAGCTTCTGCGTGTTCATGCTTCACAGAGTGCATATTATCTGGAGAACAAAGTACTGGTAAATTGGTATAGACAGTGATTTAAAACATTGAGTTGTTGGTATGTCAAGAACTTTTTTTAGAGATTATCTAAGGCTGAGATTTTTCACATTACTGTATTCTTCCTATAGTTTAATATGATGCTTAAGAACACAGGTCTGTTGTCTAAATGCCATGTTAAATATTTAAGATATAGAATGCTTTAAATAAGAAATACTAAGAAATAATCTCTATTTACTTTCTTAATAAGTTTTATTTTAAATAAAAACAGTAGAAATATAAAAAAATAATCTAACCTTCTGAGGCATAGGCTTTTGGAACACAATTGTAGAAGTAGTGATCTATGCTGCAGGAACTGAGCTGTGAGCTTTCATTTGTATTGCATTTGTGACAAATAAATTAATATGACCTTAAAGTAAATCAAGAACCTTTTCCGTCTTATGTGCTTAAACATTGCAACTTTAAAGGATTCATGCATATTTTTGTGAGTTTCAGTAGCCCTACAAATGTTATACCTATAAAAATAATTTACATGTTTAGGTTCCTAATCTGTGAGGTTTAGTTTACCTGCTTTCTCTTCCCTTGTGATAACTCTTCCATGCTGCATCAGAGTGTATGATTAATAGTTAATATTCTAGGTGAGATATTTCATGTTTTCAGCAATGGCTCTGGAAGAGAATTATGCCTGGGAAGTTCTACATGTGAATGGATGTTTCTTTTTTCTATTCTTTCCTCTACTCAGTCATTTCAAATTGTCATAATATCTACCTAGAATAAAATTAAGCGTCCCATGGGAGAAGAGTCTAATTCACCTTGCTCTGTTTTTAAATCAGGTGAAGTACCACCAATGAGATGGATAGTAAATTTTGACCGAGATCTTCTAGATAGTCTGGTATTAGCAGCACAGCTGGCAGCTTATTGTCCATATTTGGTAAGGACTTTTCTTAATATTGTGCAATTTTTATACAATTTATAAATGTAAGTGGGTTTATTCAGGCCTTATTTTCCTTTGGAACTGTTTGCATATGTGGTTTTTAAAAAGAAAAAGAAACAACACCAAATTTTAGCAAGTCTAGTGGTTATTTCAGTATCAATTTTAGTTCAAAATTTAGATTTTGTGGGTTGTTGAAAGACTGAAAATACAAATACAGTAATTTTCCTAGTGGAAAATCAAGAGTTTGATTTCTGTCTTCTCTAGATTGCTACTCACTTTGTAAGGATGTATACTAAGCCAAGAACTCCTGAACAGTTTCTGCACAACTCTTTGATACTTGTGGATGCTATGCAGGCTATCAGTCTGGCTATAGACATAAAGGTAAATGATTTTGTACTAGCAGTTCTTATATACTCTTTTTTTTCCTTCACTTTTGTGATAGTAATATTGTACATGAAATTAAGGTGAGGTTTTAGCAAAGCAGTTTTGTTTCATGATGTGCTCCTGTATGATGGAAATGAAAATACTACTTCATATAAATACACTTAATTATAAGCAATTTCCAGAATTCCTTGCTTTGTAGAATCATATATACACAACTAGTTGAACATTATGATTAATTCAGTTCAGATTATAGCATCATCAATCACACAACAAAAACCTCAGTGGAATTTATTATTAACATTCCAGGGCAATTTAGACAAAATATATTTAAGAAAAACATCATGCACTTAAACTTGAAAAGGAGTGGTAAAAAAACCCATGACTGTCTGGTGACACTAATGAAGATACATGAAGGTTTGATGCACACAGAAGTCTGTAGCTTTAGACTGCTGGTGAGAGTAACACTGTAAGTTGTCAGCTTCTGACGTCCCATTTTGGGAATGATATGATGTTGTTAATATTAGCTTCTTGTTCAATCTAGGATCCATTTAGAATCATTTTTATATGTTTAATAATGTGCTTTACATCTCTTTTTTCATTAGCCTAGAGCTCCAAATTTTCTATATACAATGCCTTTTACATATGTTAGTGTCGTGGTTTAAACCCAGTCAGGCAACTCGTTCACTCACTTCCCCCCCTTCTTGCTGTCCCCCTACTCCCGGAGGGACAGAGAGGAGAATTGAAAAGAATGCAACTCACATGGGTTGAGATAAGAACAGTTTAGTAACTAAGGTATAACACAAATCACTACTGATACCACCAATAGTAATAATAATGATATAATGATGGCTTTACTATGGCAGGCTAAATCAAGAAAATCCACAGTTTTGCATACTTGTGACTGACAGGAAGCATAAAAAGATAATCTAGGTAAAACAGTCAGAATGAAGTCATATTTTGTATCAGAGGCTGGATGTCAGATACGCGAAAGTAGTTAACCACATTAAAGGTGGAAGCAGAACTCCAGGATATTCTGTTTAATTAAATTTGTGTGTTTTAAGACTACAGCATCTAAAATGCTACAATGTTATTAGTTCAGCACATTTTTTGAGGTATTGGTGTTTTTATAGATGGGAAAGTTCATCTCCGTACGGAATAGGAATTTAAATCTATATAATCTATTAACATCAAAGAAAGGAAGAGATCTTGGATCTTTGAGGTCTGTATTTTAATTCCAGCTAAGGCATGTTCTACAACAAAATACTGGGGAAAGTCAAATGAAAGAAAAAGAGAAGGTAGAGGGTACTTTTTACATAGATTTATTGTAATTCATATATGCTTTTCAAAGACTATTGTAGAAATTTCACAAGCTTTATTCAGCAATAAACACAGCAAAATACATGAATTCTGTTGCTAATTTAGGATTTTTCTGATAGTCTTGTCTCTTAAATTTAGCAAGCTAAAATAGTCCAACAGTATTGGCAAAGTTCTTGATTATAAGGCAATCACTGCTTCTGAACTTTCAAGGAAGCTTTGCAGTAATTAATACAAGGATGGTTGTGACAGCACAGGCTGAGACACATGTTAGGTCTGGAATAGATGGCACTTTCAATCCCTTAAAAAAATCTAAGCTTCTACAGTAATAAGTTTAACAGTCTGGAAGACTTCAGCTGCAAGTTTTAAATTCTACTTCTAACACAGTTCAGGGCTTTTAAATTCTTTTAAGGATTAAGGCGTAGGCTTAAGATGGAGTACTTTAGGCAAGAAATTCTTTGTTTCCACTTTCTAATCATGATTGACAGCTCAACCCTGGGGTGTTAATGGTGTCTTTCTATGTATTTTTTCTTTGTGTTTGATATTTTTAAGTTTGAAATGCTTTGATTTGAAGAAGATCTGACTGAAAGCCCCCTGAAAAATACTGCAAGATGAGATGGTGGATAACAGTGATATGGAAGGAATGTATGTGACAAGGATAGATTGGGAGAGAAGATGCAGTGATTGGGTATAGAGCATAGAGGAACTCAATTTGCTACTGATTTAAAACTGGGGCCAACAATACCGACATTTATATTTGGGATGAACTAAAAGGGAGGATATTTTCAAACAGCCTATAGAAAATCTTGTGAGTAAAGTCAGAAAGTGTTAATAAACTAAAAATGAATGTGGCTGTTTTGTTGAAATGGAGGGAGGAATTCAGCATTGTTGTGGAGTAGGAAGCAGTGAAACTGGGCAATAACACAGCCACATGAGTAAGAAAGAGGGCTAGATGGCAACCCCAAGACTTGAGTCTGAAATGAAGGAGAGAAAGAAGATGCTGTCAGCAGCCAATAGAGAAGAAAGAAATGCAGCAACAGAGAAATTTTTTAATTTCCAGTATATGGAAGAATTTTTCCTTGAGGAAGTCTACAGATTGTTGTATGCCCTTAGAAAGCTAATTTCCTGGCTGTCACTTAATGCTTTAGTTGTATTTTCATTGTAGTCATCTGTGAAGATGATTAACACTTTTATGTCTGCAGTTTCTTGCATTTTAATAAGGAGCTATTAGTTTGGTAAATATGGCAACTTCTTGATAAAACTAAGGAAACGGATTTCTTTCTTAATTCTGTTACTTGAATAAAATTTATATGAGACTGCAAATACACAGATAGAACTCTGCATCTGTCTATCCACCAATCTATAAACTAAATGCAAATACCTTGGTTTGCCTGAGATAGAAATTTAATATTGTGGTGTTCTTAAATTCAGAAATAGAAGAGGAAAAAAAAAAATCACTCTTATTTGTTAGAGTAGCAATTATCTTCTCATACATATCTTCCTAGGGTATCCTGAAAAAAAAACTTGGAGGACTGAATCTTCCTAAGCATTCTTATAAAAGTGAATGCAACAAATATTTACTTTGATCTCTAAGCTTGATAAATAAGGGCATTAGATAAAGCACATTTGTCTGGAATTCAGCTCAATTGATAATATTGTGCAAACCATCCAATATTGTCCCACACAACCTCCTTGTCTCTAAAATAGAGAGACATTGATTTCACAGGTGGACCAGTCAAGGGATAAAGAGCTGGCTGGATGGTCACATTCAGAGTTGTAGTCAGTTGCTCAGTGACCAGGTGGACACCAGTGATGAATGGTGTCGCTCAGGGGTCCATATAGGGTCTAGTATTGTCTCTGTTGGGGACATGGACAGTGGGATTGAGTGCACCCTCAGCAAGTTGGCAGTGACACCAGGCTGAGTGGTGTGGTGGATCCTCTAGAAGGAAGGGATGCCATCCAGAGGGACCTAAACAGGCTTGAGAGGTGAGCCAGTGCAAACTTCATGAAGTTCAACAAGGCTGAGTGCAAGGTCCTGCACCTGGGTCAGGGCAATCACAAACATGGATTCGAAGAATTCTCCTACCCTGTTGAGAAAGAATTGTGGGTACTGATGGATGAAAAACTAAACATGAACTGGCAGTGTGGGCTCACAGCCCAGAAAGTCAACTGCATGCTGTGCTGCATCAGAAGAAGTATGACTAGCAGGTCGAGGAAGGGGATTTTCCTCCTCTACTCTGATCTTTAAAGACCCTACCTGGAGTACTGTGTCCAGCTCAAGGGCCCCCAGCACAAGAAGGATATGGACCTGATCAAGTGAGTCCAGAGCAGGCTACAAAGATAATCAGGGGGCTTGAACACCTCTCCTTTGAAGACAGAGTAAGAGTTGAGGTTGTTCGGCCTGAAGAAAAGAAAGCTCTATGGAGACTTTATAGCTGCCTTGCAGTAATTAAAGGGGCCCACAGAAAAAATGGACTCTTTATCACAGAATGTAGCGATAGGACAAAGCTTAACAGTTTTAAACTGAAAGAGGGTCAATTTAAATGAGTTATTTTTAAGAAATTCTTCACTATGAGGGTGGTGAGACACTGGCACAGGTTGCCCAGAGAAGCTGTGGCTGCCCCATCACTGGAAGTGTTCAAGGCCAGGTTGGATGGAGCTTTGAGCAACCTGGTCTAGTGGGAGGTGTCCCTGCCCTTGGCAGGTGTGTTGGAACTGAATGAACTTTATGGTCCCTTCCAACCCAAGCCATTCTGTGACTTTATTTTGTGATAGTGTTTTCACTGGCATGAGATCTATGGAAACATGAATTGCAACAGGCAAGTGATCTGTTTAGCAATGTCTATTTTTAGACTCACCTAGGTTATACTTGTAGGCACCCCATAAACCTGTTCTGGAAATAAAAGAAAAGGAAATGTATGCTTTTTATTTCCATCAGAGTGGCTGAAAATTAGTTGGACCAGATAAGAGTCTCACCTGGGGTATATCTAAAGAGAAACTGGATATGCATGGCATAGATGAAGTCTCTTAAAAAGGATATTCATATGTGTATTCATTAGAAAGATATTAAAATATAGACTTTTAAGCTTTATTTAGACACCAAAATGACTACTTGATCTTTTATCCAGACTTGCTGACTGTTCTATCCTCACATTGACTTCCAGCTTATTGAAAACTTTGCTACTGCACTTGTATAAGCAAAGCCTATATAAACTTAGGAACCATCTTTTGCTCACACACACTGTTGTTTCCTGTATGTTTACCTTTTAAGTTCAATGTTTAAGCCTGACCAATCTGGAAATAACTAATGAAGATTAGATGTATAGTTTTCTGTTTCTGAAATTTAATATATTATTTTTATTACCTTCTGTTTGTTTATAGTTTTGCCATAATTTTCAATGGTCATTTGCAATTGTTGGTTTAAATTAGTTACCTAGGTAACATGGCCACTGATTCCAAGCATTTTCTATTTTCCATTTTTTGTGGCCTGTTAGCTGTTCTTTGGCATAGGATGTCTGTTTTCATCATTGATTTGCAGTGGGGAAAGCCCTTTTGCATAATTTTTGCATCTATTGAATAGTTTGCTTTGTTACATTATTTAAGTAATAATTACATGTTCAGAAAAGCAAAGTGTTATTGCCACAAGAAGTGGTTCAGTGATCTGCTCCTTCCTGATATCTTTTAATAAAGTTTTTCTCTCTTCTATCTGTCAGAACTTTGGCTTATAGTTACTATGATTATTTCAAATTTAAATCACCTTTTTTTTTTCCAGCTAGGTGGATTGATATTTGTTTATAATATATTCTATTCTAATATCAATCCACTACACTGCTATGCTAATAAAACGGAACTGTCAGCATTCTCTAAATATCATGAAATGTCTTAGATGCGGCTAATGCCATTTATTTTGTGCATTAAGTTATAAATCTATTTTCATAAAATTAAGAGCCATTACTTGTAAGCAGTTACAACCTGTTTTCTGAGGAGTAGTACCAGCAATACTAAAGACCAGATTTTAATAATATACAAGTGACTAAAACCATGGAGATTTGCTTATGGAATTAATATCACAGACCTGATGGTTTTATAAAAGTCAAATAACTTTCTTTTTGTGATAGAACTAATTTACCAGCCCTTGAATTTTTTGTCCATTTTTATATAGTCCTAACTTGATGTTTAGCATTTGAAGTACAATAATTAGTCCAGTTTCTCGGCTTCAGCATTTTCTTTAACTAAGCAACATTAAAGCACAAATGAAAAGCTACCAAGCAAGCACAAAACTCTTTAAATGTGAGAGGCCTTTTCATATTTTGAAAAATTCTGTCATGGAAGAAGGTGGCTCCACTAGATTTTCAAATTTTTTGCCTTTGATGCTCTTTTTCCTCCCAAAATTATGTCAGAATGCAGCTTTTGTTACTGAAGAAAACCTTTGCCAGTTGCCAATCCATCAGTCATCAAGAAGCAGCTGTTTGAGGGTGGAGCTATTTGTACTTGTGGTCTGTGATGCATCATTTTTCTTTCTTAGAGTCTTAAGACTTAAATCTCAGCTACTTTTTATGGTCCTATGTTTCAGGCAGTAGATTTCAGCTAATACTGCATTTTAATAACCTTAAAAGAGGAAGAAAGTGCGACAAGCAATTTCTAATTAAAACAAATTAATAAACTGTTAATGACAGGCTTATTTCTGTATATAAAGAATGAAACAGGGAAGAATTTAAAATGATGACAGAGAGGTGTTCAACAATAATAAATAAATCCTTAAGCCACTAATTTCCAGAAGCTGACAAATTATGTCAATGTAAAGACTGCTTTATGTTTGCCCACCTTCCTTTATTCTTTTCTCAAGCAACTGCTGTGTTGGCAGAGGCAAAATGATGGGATACTGAGCCTCTGATATTCCATGGAGATCAGTAGCATTTAGATCTTGTGGATCGTTGTTCGCTATCATTACAACTGCTTTTCTATTCTAACAAGGGACATTAATGAAGCTGCTTTTAGCTATAGCTGCAGAAGGAGCTAACTAGAGGAACAAGGCCTTTCCGCAAAATCTGAAGATAGACTGGCTGTTGAGTTCTGTCCTTTGGGATGTACATTTACTTTTTCACAAGGTGTTTTATTGCATCTTGAGCATTTATTAATTAGGAAGTTGAATAGGCTGGTTTGTAGAAGCGCTGCAATGTAGTATAAATCTTTAACTTGGAAATAAAAATTAGCTCAGGTAGTTAAGATGATAGATATGTCTGCACTAAAGGCAGTCCAGAGGAGGCCAAAAAGTTTTCTCCCCTTTTCAGACCATATGGCTAAGAAATGTGATGTCTTTTCCCAAGTTCTTTTTAATATTTGGGTCACAGAGTAACTGCAGTTATCCAAAAACTTCTGATAATGAGATTGAAATTTTCACTTTTGCTTCAAGGTTCCTAATGAGAATCCACATAGGACTAGTTCTTCCCATGGAGTTGCTTTATTGAGCTGACTGTTTTACCCTTATGATCTCCCGCTGATTTTATTTTTTTTTTTTATTGCTAGAATTTTCTGTTCTTCGAAATGACAAAAAAAGGAACTGCTAAGTAGTTATCGATTTTTTTTTTTTTTTTTTTTTTTTTTTTTTGTATGGTCCTTGAGAAATATACATGGAAAAGAAAGAAAAACATAACTTTAAATCATATTTGTATAGTTAATCATAGTTTAGGAACACTTAATTAAGTCATATTTTTTTCAGATGTTTCAGGAATCTGGATATTTATTCTTCATTTTATCTTCTTAATACTGAAGAGGAAAATATAATCTGTACAAAAATTTTACTGGATTAAGAAAATTACTACATATTTTGGTTATAATCTAAGTGTGTAGCATTTTTTTTCCATTCAGTAAAATGCAGAATTGGCTCATGTAAAAGCAGACATATACAAAGGTGGAATATTAACTAATGCAAATAAT
The DNA here is from genome assembly GCF_034315485.1 of Pezoporus occidentalis. Taxonomy (NCBI): domain Eukaryota; kingdom Metazoa; phylum Chordata; class Aves; order Psittaciformes; family Psittacidae; genus Pezoporus; species Pezoporus occidentalis. The sequence continues at coordinate 4,993,812 of NW_026913092.1, read as the reverse complement.
ATTTCTACATAGACTCTCATCAGTGAGCAGGTGACTGACTAAATAGCTGCTTTGCTTTCATTATCCTACTGTTTTAGAAATAATAAACATTCCCTTGATTAATCTGCTGGAGAGTACTGAGGTTCTGTAATAGATAGTTCATTATGAAAATTGCCTCATAAGACTCAATTAAAAAAAGATTTGAACCAGTTTTTTCCTCTAAAGCTCCATTTAGGCAATAAACATCATCTCATGTTGAGGACAAAAATACAGTTGGTCATAAAATACTGTGGGTCTGGAAGTGTTGTCCTGTGAAAACTTGGTATAATGTAGTTCATAGAAGAAATATTAATGTATAGGAATATCTGTTATTCTCAGAGATCCCTGGAAATTTTTGTAGTATTCATAATAAATATCAAAATGAGTCTTTACTGACAAAGTAAGAAAAGAAAATTAAGCTGATACAACTTTATCCTCATAGTTTTAAGAGGTTTTGGTCCTGAAAATGTATGGCGGTAAGAAAATTTACCCATGAACACAGTGTATTTTTATCTAGAGAGAGAACTTTTTTGTGAAATATTTTTAAAACTTTGCTCTTTTTATAGGAATGGTTGTAACAAAAACCTGTGCTCCTTATTCAAGATACTTCAATTAATGTCACATTTAATTAGATGGACTGCATTTATTTACTTTTTTTTTTTTTTATATAAATCTGACTTAATCAAAAGTATCACATTACCATTTTTATTGCATTTTTACCTTACCCAGAAAAGATAACCAAGGCTTCCCCTGGAGTATCATATTCTCTCTCCATGCTACCACAGCTGGAGGCATCTAGCAAATTTCAGTTAGAATTGCTCTATTCTCCTGAGGGATCTCACAGAATCACTGTACACTCTTCTACTGTGAGTTTTTGCTTCATATCTAATAAGTTCAAGGCTTGCAGGTTTCTTGGGTTGTTACAAGGCCTTCTCTATAAAGGTCTGCTTGAGGGAAGTATGTGCATGCAGAAAAGCAGGGAAATTGTATACTGGGTTTATTGATAGCTTGCTAGCCTTGAATCAGCAAATATGTTTGCTCTTACAGTGCACACAAGTTTTTTGTGTACATGGAAGATATATTTATGCAGCTGTCGTTGATGAGACTATTGCTCATCTGAAGAGATTTGTATGTTGTTACCAACTCGTGATTTTCTGGTGCACAGTGTGGGCTAATGTGCCTGGGAGATGTTATTACTTGCAGTAGTTTTTGGAGGATGAATGAGGGTGAACATTGAGAGCACACTGTTAATTCCATGCAACTCTTGATTTCCCTTGTTGCCTAAAAGCTACAGATGTTTTTCTAGATCTTTTTCCATTGATATGCCTGCCATGTACATGCTTATGAGACAGATTGAGATCCATATAGCATGCATGTTTCTAAATTCAACTGGTGGTGTAAATAAAACCTGGTGCAAATAAAGCTCTTTTAGATAAACAAAAAGGCTTGCCATTTAAGATAGTTTTGTTTAGTTTTGCCTTTTTTTCCCTCTTTATTAGGACAGTGCAAAAATAGTGTTGTCCTCCTACGTATGCTTGTACTCCAAAAGAATGTAGTATCATTTGATACTTGTTTGTTCATGTCCATAGAAATAGATGCAAAACTTCAATAGTTGCTGAATAGAGAAAGCTTTTTCTTTATTGCTAAAGTGTTTGTATGTGAAATATCTAATAGCAGTTGCTGAGTTCCTAGTGATTTAAAGAAACAAGTAATAAGCTACTTTTCATAAGAGAAAGTCTTGGGATTTAAAAGCATCTCATACCTATTTTCTTGCTGTCTTAAATGACCCTGGAGATCTGAAAGACATTGACTTTATATATATGCAATTAAAAAAAATGTCCTCAATCTGCTCTTTGAATGGTTTGTAGTTGCAAAATCATGATATGATGAAACCATTCAGAAGGAAGCTTTATTCTAGAGTGGTGGTATGAGATTGCCTGTAGTTATGTACAACTCATCCAAGCTGCTTAGAGAGGGTGACAGTGACAATCAGCAACAACCCAATAGATCTGGGTGGTTTTTTTTGCTTGAGAGCTAGACAAAAATTTCCATGTAAGGTGAGGGGATTTAGAATGGTAATCACTTTCTAGGCATTAGGCAAAGGAGGGTCTTTTTCAAAATACTGCTGTAGTGAATGACTCTTAGTTATGTAAGGGATCCAAATAAAATGTCTTCAATGAAAAAAAGCACCTTTTAATGGGATGACATGTGGCAGTTTAATGAAGTGGTTTGCTGCTTAAATCTGCTCCCAAGTGTGTGTATTTTTCAGTATGACTTCATATTTAATTCAGGAGAGAAATTAACTGCAGTTGTAAATTTTATTTAGTATATTATAAACAACTTCATTATAATACTCTTTATTATATATTATAAAGTTGCTAATCTATAAGTTTTAAAAACTTACTTTAATTTTTGATTTAGGAAGTACAGCATCTTGTTTATTTAAATCTGTAGCTAGATCTTTCCTGTCTGTATTTTTGGGAAACCACTCACATCATTAAGTTCCTTTACTGTTTGATTAGCTTTCTGAAAAGGTCATGTATTTGATGGAAAAGTTTCTACCTCTCTCTTTTCAATGACTTACCAGAATTGCTGAGTAATAAGGGTTTGACAAGTTTCACAGTTGCCATTTATATTTGTTTCTGTAAAGCAAATATTTAAGATGCAGTAATACTTGGTAACTTTTGTAAAGCAATTTGTTATGTCAATAAAAATAACTATATAATTGTTAGTTGGATAGTGATAATGTCTTCATAAACAGTTGCAAAAATATACAAAGATGTACTTGGGATGGTATTTTGCAGAGTAAACCAAAAGATTTTAAAAGTGGTGTTGTTTTTTTTTTTCAAAGATAATAAATACAAATGTTTTTCCAGTCACTGAATTTTACTTGCTTTTTCATTATGCTTCATTTTTGTAAAAGGAACCTCTGTTTCTGCTGAACTGTGGGGAAAAAAATGTGGTTTTAATTTTTATCCTAGGTTTATTACCAGAGCATATCAGTGGTCTTCAAGAATTAGCTTTTTTGTGCACTGCCAAGATTCATATTCATCTTAGCTATGTGCCTAATTCAGTTATTAAAAGTTAGATGGAAAATATTTGTGTAATAAGAATTACCATAACTTTTTGGGTTTCACCTTCATATCTCTAAACTGTACAGGTAAAATTTAAACAGTATGTCTGGTTATTTTTCCTTTTTTCTTTCCAATATTAGGCCAGTGACATCTGTGATCCAAACCCAGTCATGATGCTTATTCTATGTGTCTACCTATATGAAAGTCTCCCTCACTACTTACCCAAGAACACTATAGAATTTACAGGTGCTCTCCATGCAACAGTTATTAAACAGGTACTAATACCACTGAATTTAGATTTGTAGCAGTACAAGGCCAAAGCATTGTATGTATATCTGTGTTTATATTATGTATATACTGCAACAATGAATCAATGGATTTCGTGTCATTTGACTACTAAATGTAGAAGATGGAAGTAAGCATCTTCTTTTTTAACCTCCTCAGGCTTGGGATACTGAATTCTGTTGCTGTTTTTTACCTTTGCTTGTAAACACAATAAAAATCTACAAATCTAACAAATCTGAGGTAAAAGACAGAGAGGAATAAAGATTAACAGGCATAGGAGGGTAGTGTATACTGCAAAAAGAGTACCCAGAAATACTGCGGTTGGATAGTCTGTGGGAAGCCCATGCTTCTTTAGAAGAAAAATTATCTACCTAAATATTTGAAGTACTTTCTTATTTTGTGAAATCCTTAGTCTGTATTTTGGAACTTAGCTGCAGAATACACCTTTTATACTTGAAAAATTGAGTAAAAATAGGCTGATGTTGTTGTTGTGATAGGTGCGTCTGAAAAACCCAAGCCGTAAAACTTTGGTGTACAACGCTATTCTTGTTGGAAGAGATGCCAATGATTTCTCATTACCTAAAGGGAACACTGTCACCATTGCCCCTAAGTAAGTAATGTTTTGGGCTATTTTTGTCATTAACAAGTCTAGCATTATGGAAATATAAACTACTAATTTAATACTGGTGGAACACTAGAAATGTGTTCAACGACAAATGGCAAAATTAGTCGATATAAAGATCAGGCTTTTTTTCCTAAACCCAGAACAAGTCCAGAGTATTTTTTCAGTGGGACATTTGCATTTTAGCTCAATAGATGGCTTTAAGAGCAGAATACAAACTTTCAGATCATTAGAGGAGTAATCTGTGTCCAAAACATATTTTTATTGCAATGTGTATTGAGAGCTTTAATTTTCAGTTTGAATCAGCTATTCTTTTGTTGCCCAATTAAAGCTGAGTTATCTGCTCTGAACTTGATTCACAGTTTTTTACATTAATGCATTATGGAAGCATGAGCAGGTAAAACTTCTTTCTTCTAAGATTTCAGTTTTTTTTTGTTAATGGCTAGGAATTTAAGAGCCCATGACATAGGTTTTATAATCTTGTTAGACTGCTGCTTTTTGCCTCCATCCTTTCTCCCCACAGAGTTGGAAACTCTTGCATTTCTGAAAGCAATTTTGGAGAGATTTAATTTTGGCAAAACACTAGGTTGTTAACATTTTTGGTATCATAAATACTCATGGTATATTGCCATCTTTTTCTTTTTGTTCACTAATTATGCTTTTCTCTTTCTTTGTGCTTTATGTCTTTATGACTGCATACAGGAAGTTCAGTAATCCCCGTTTAACCAGAGAGGACAAGATTAGCAGTTACTCTGTCTGTCAGTTAAGAGTTTTTAAGTTTAGGCTGCAAGTCTATTTAAGGTACTCCTTTGCAGATAAAATGGATTAGAGATTGTCTAGGAAAGGAAAACACATGTCAACATTTGTATGAAAATATCCTGTGAAGAAGAAAAAAATCAAATATATATTGTCAAATTCCAGAATACACAACATAAATATAGTGCACTTTAAGGATGATTAATATTTCAAATGACATGCAAAAGGGAAAACAAGTAATGTTATATTGATTTGATTTCCAGTTTTGCTGCAAATACTTCAAATGAAAATTAACATAAAAATGTAATCCTTGTAAATATCATGTTTCTCTGAAAGGTTGTAAGCAACCGTTGTTGTTTTTCACTTCACCTTTAAAAACACCCCGATAAACCAAGACACAAGTAAATGTGAAAAACATTGTCACTGACCTACTTGGCATTATATATAGCAACAAACATGTGAAAAAGTGCAATAGAAATAAAAGCTTGTGGAAATGCCAGTCATCTGCTGGTGACTTATGCAGAGTTTATCATAATCAGAGTCACAGAGTCAGCTAGGTTGGAAGAGACCTTTAAGATCATCAAATAACCTTACTTGTAGTCTTGGTCACTAAACGAAAAATAGGTTCTTTGTACTCTAATAGCTTTCTTAATATTCTGATGGATGTGTTTGAGAATTCCAGTGTGGGGGTGGGAGTCTTGTAGGTGTTTTATATTATTTCATAATCTCACAGGTGGGTTTGGAAATGATAGTAATGTGAGTAATGAACTAACACAGCTGTAACTGATTATGTGTAGGCTTATTGCTATTAGTGCAAAATGGTAGAGGATTTGTAGGAGAGAATGTTCTGCTTTCTTTGGAAAGAATGCTTTCAGAGAAACTCAGAGATAGCAGGTAGGCTTGTAACAGACTTCTTGAAAAAAAAATATCTGTGGCCTAAATAAAAAGCAAGGGAGAATTTTCAGTATATTCAGTAAGACATTTGATGTGAGTGTATTAGTGAAGCCTATCAGAGTTGTTTTTTTTTTTTATGATAATGACTATGATCTGTTTAGGAATAAGATAGCTAGAAATAAGCCCTTCACATTAAAGTTCTTTGTTCTAGTTTTTGAAGTAAATAATCCATAAATATGGGATTGAAGGCAGATTAATTAATGTATTAAAAATCGCTAAAATGTAGGAAAACCTACTTGCTGTATCAGAGAACATTTCTACATTGAAAGCTGGAGGTATATGTTGAAAATTTCTGAGTATCTGTAATGGTTCAGAAAACATATAAGGTAGGTAACCCTACATTCTTATTCCCCTGAATTGAAACTGTTCCTTATGAATTTATGAATATTACGTTTAAATATGGATATGCCTTCACCACTAGTTTGTCCTTCACTGCAAGCTAGCTTGATTCTAGCCAGCCTTTTTATCTCTGAAATGACAGGTCCTTTAGATAAACTAATAAAGACAAAGCAGTTAAAAATAGCAGCTATTGCCTACTGAAGGCCTGCTGTAGAGCTTCAGTCAATTTGTAAGGCTTGCTTTACCAAAGTGTCAGGGTAAAAGGTCAAGGCAAATATTAGCAGTTCAGAGAACCTTTACTCATGAGTGTTCAGGCAATTACAGCTGAAAAGAACTATAGTCTTGTTAGGGAGGCTAAAGAAACTGAAACTTGTCAGTCTTCTGATTGGAGAGCTGGAAGACTTTTAGAAAGACGTTATGCATAGAGATGTGCCTGTAATTATCTGCCAAATTCCTATATTTAGAAGTAACTATAATTGGATTTGAGATGACTGTGGGTCATTGTAATCACTAATGAGGAGTAAGTGTGACTGAGTAATCCTGTTGGACCTGCTGTGTGAGCATGTTTGGCCTGGACGATTCTGCAGATGAAGGCCCATTCTGAAAAAGCTGCATTTACTTTCTGGGAGATATGAATTGCAAGAAACTGATAAGCTAAACAGATCAGGGAAAAAATTGAGAAGAAAGGCAAAGGGTAATGAAGAGGGGTTACTTAAATATATCAGGAAGCAGTGTGCAGCATAAAATATTTTAAAGTAACAGTAACAAAGTGATAGAAATATGTAGTATATTTCTATCTGTATTTTCAAAGAAGCATGACAATGCATTCCGTGGTCCAATACTAGCTGGAGAAGTTCATAAATGGCTGTGGTGGGTTAAATGTGGCAGCTACCAGATGCTTATCTAGACACTCTCTTACTCTGTCTCCTCCACAGAATGGGAGATAAAAAAATGCTGAAAAGGTTTTTGAGTTGAGAAAGTTGGGGACACTGCTTACCAGTGACCATCACGGGAAAACCAGGCTTGACTTAGGTGAAATTGTTTTAAATTTCAATTAAAATGGACTTTTGTAGTAGGAAACAAAGATAAAAATTAAGACATCACCTCATGTATTCCCCACCCTTTTCGCCCAAACTGGACTTCACTCTTTCATTCCTGAGTCCTTTACCTTCTCCCCTTGCCATCCTGAATGGCACAGGGTATAAGGATGAGCAAATGGCTTCAGTCACTTTGTAACAGTTCCTCTCTGCTTCTCGTTCCTCCTCATGCTTTTCTCCTGCTCTGTGAGTCCTGCCATGGGCTGTAGCGTTTCAGGAAAAAATTTGCTCTAGCATGAGTATCCATGGATCACAGTTACTTCAGGAAATGTTTAACTGCTCTGGCATGGGGCCCTCCATGGATTGCAGCATGGATGTCTGCTCCAGTGTAGTCCTCTCCACGTTACAGGGAATTATCTGCTCTGGCAGCTGGAGCACTCTCCCTCTACTTTTCTGACCTTGATGCTCCCACTGCTGTTTCTTACTGTTTTTCCTCACTCCTCTGCCCTTCTGATGTTTTTGCCCTTAAATACGCTTTCACAGAGATGCTACCAGCTTGGCTGATGGGCTCATCTGGATCCATTATGGCACCAGCCAGAACCATTTGTGTCCTGCACAGGACAGCTCCCCATCTCTTCTCACAGAGGCTGCCTCTACAGCCACCTGCTACCAAAACCTTGCCACCTATGCTCCATATCTGTCAAGAATGAATATTTTATATCAATTGGTCAAGATGAAACTGGCTTTAATCCTAAGCAGCTGAACATCAGGAAAATCTTCCAGAGACTATACTGTCATTCTGCTCTGGCTTTCGGGATGCATCAGAGCATTCTCAGTGTAGCTGAGTGTCATACCTTGCATATGATGTAATTAATCTTTCACCTGAGATTCCCACTCTGCAGGACACTGCACTATGTTATCAACTTGCAGTTCACAACAGTAATAGCACAAAGGTGTCTAAGCTGTCTTATGTGTAGACATGCATATAAGTTACTCAGTCTGGGTATCTTAACAAGAGAAGTGAGGAAAATTACTTGATCAGTATTTAAAAGTGCCTTTCTGGGAAAGGGACCTGTTTAACTGCAAACAATATAGAGCAAAACTTTTTATAAGAACAAGAGCTTGAAGCTGAGTTGTACAAATTCAACCTGGAACTAGCAAAAAAGATTTTCTCTAGAGGGGAAAAAGCCTGTATCTGAATGACAAATTCTTTAACTGTTGGGGTTTTGCAAATCACAGGACATTTAAAATAGTGCAGAAAATGACCTCAGAAAGTAATTTAATCCAGCCTTATGCCTCAGATAATATGGGGTGCTTTCTCAGAAAAATGCTTCTGCCAAGCACTAGTTATCAGAAGCAATGGAAGGATGGTTGGGTTGCACATAGTAGCCTGCAATGTAGAACTACTTTGGATTGTCTTATCTAGTGATTTCTGATCCCTCCTAACACCTTTTAATTTTTTATTTTTTTTTTTTTCCTACACTGGAGAACAACAAATAGAATTTGGTTGCTTGTGTTTTTGAAAGGTGGCACATGCTGAGCTGATAAAGAAATTAAGAATCTTTGGCACCTACAGTGTATCAGATGAAGTGGGTGTGGATGTAGCTAGTTATAATAATATGAGAATGAGCAAGATTATAGAACAATTCCATGAGCCAAATTTTTCTCACTTTACATTGTCTACAGCACAGATGAAAAAAAAAAACAAACAACTAAGCAACTTTGTGTTTTCCCTGGTGTTGGCTTTGCCACAGAAGGCAACAGTTGACAGTTCAAACCAGATTTCTCTGCTGTTGCATAAGCCAGAGGGCAAAGATCAGGCAGAATGCTCCATACACTCCATTTCCCTGTCATTCTCATACTTGTGACAAGAGCAGACTCCTTAAAACTTGATCCTTAAAGTGGTTTTCAAAGTGGATGTCTCAGGCACTATACTTGTCTGGGAGCCTGCAGTCCCAGGATGCATTTTCCAGGATGTTTTGAATGGCAGGGTGACTTAGTAGCCTCAGACTCTGGGGGGCTTAGTAACTCTTCACTGTCAAAATTGATGTCTCGGGCCTCTGCAAGAGGAACATGAATGCTGTAAGAACTTCCAGCATTGGAACTCCATAACTGATTCTCAGAACTGACATCCTGAGACGTTTGGCCTTAGGAAGACCTTTGCCCAGTATCATACTCCTTTATCCTACAGGTTGAGCCTAGAAATCATACTGGATTAATTCTGTTGCCTACAGTCATCCTTTCTGCAGTTGGGTGAGCTTTTCTCAGTTCTGCTATATCCTTTTTGAGGATTTTTTCCCTGATTTTCCCTGCCCATGGCAGGGGGGTTGGAACTAGATGATCTTAAGGTCCTTTCCAACCTAACTATTCTATGATTCTGTAACAGGATACCTGGCTGTTTAACTTACAAAAATCTGTTCAAGCAGGAGAATAAAGTAAATAAATCAGTTGTTAACTTAGGGTAATACTATAAGGAAAGAGAACTTCCTGTGCTGGTGCATGTGGGAAGAAAAATTAAGCTACATGTTGAGGTCATAAAAAGCAATAAGGACTCAAAATTTTTCTTTTTCTATCTATATAGTTCTTTTACTAGAATGTTTTCAGGTCTTTTTAGGTAGGAGATTGTTTCCAGAAGAAATAAATCACTTATTTTCTAGCCCCTTTCTCTTACAAAGAGTCAAAAAAGTGCTTCTGAATTGATATTTCTGAGTAATTTCTGAGTCAAAATGTGGTGCAAACTATTTAAACTATTATTATTGTCATTATTTTGGTAGGAGACAAGCAGCTATAAATGTGGAATTCACTAGTCGCTTTCTACACCCTGCTGAAGCAATGTTGCTACTGGTCTCGAAGAATGTGGGTGGAATAGATGGTGCCACGCTGACATTCTCTCTAAAGTCTGAAGTCAACCATATTGAGCCTGCTGTAAGTTTATGTGTGTATGCTTAACACTGCCACAAAAATATTGCTCTTATGTACCTTATACCAAACAAAAGTGAACCAAGCTGAAACCTATGAATTTTCAGGTTTCCAATATTAGCCTATGTACATGCGTAGAAAAGCCTAGAGGAATATCTAAGATTCCTAAGGATATAAATCACACTTAGATCCTGAATAAATTTTAAAATTTTGTTCCGATTGCTCTGAAAATAGATCCGCACCCTTTTGGAATATGAATGCTTGTGGAAATTCCATTGTGAAGGTGGTGATATGCTTCAACCTAGTTATTTCTGCTGTCAGATGTAGATGGTCAGCAAAATTTTGTTAGATGTTGCTAGGTTTATTTGTGACTTTAGGCATTCTGTAGATTTAAGATGTATCCCAGAAATAGTAAGAGCAGAGATAGGCATGTGTTCCAGCATTTGTTATCAAACATTTCCTGAGAAGGTGTGGACAGATCCTCTTCTGAACTTAGATGGTGTTTATACAATTATCTCTCTCTTTTTGATTTCTTTTTTTTTTCACATGACTTTATCCCATAGCAAAAGACACTGATGTTAGAAAGAAGGATTGGGGCAAGAGAAAAAAACAGAATGTAATGATAAGAAAGAAAAAGGATGATATCTCAGTTCTGGGCCTTGTGCTATCATTTGGAAGAGTATTTAAAATGTGGTGAAGTTTAATGCATGTTTAAGAAGAAATAGGCTTCAACTGTTCTTTGCTGGCAACAAAGCCTAGCACTTAAATTGTGTTAATTTTGTAGTCCCCTGTAGTCAAACACATGGTTCTATTCTTTGTAATGTTTTCCTGTGTATGTATTATTCATGAATGTAGGTTTGTAACTTTTTCATATTGATAAAATTTTTTATTCTCTTTTAGGATATATTGAAATGCAAATCCCCATGTTATGAGCTGAAGAAAGTTACCCTAAATGTTACCAACCCCTTCAGTACTGATGGCATATTCAGGTAGATGATGCTGTAAATTCAGATCTTTAATGATCATTCTGTTTTATCAACTCTTTTCCATAATTTTCTTCTTCTTCTTAAAAATGCAAAACCTTAAGGTTAAATTATAGGGATTTATATTACCAAAATTGTTACAAGCACTATGAAGTGGAAGCTATTGTCCTGAACAAAAAAAGATAAATAAGCCTTAATTGAAATTCATCTCAGTGTAAGCAATAAAGCTAGAGCTTTAATCAAATGGAGTTCATGAACTTTGCTTGTATTTTTGTGTTTGGCTGAAGTCCAGCAGAATTCCAAAGAGAAACAAACCATGTTAATTAATAGTTGGTTATTTTTCCCCAATCTGCTTTATCCTGCTGTTTTAAATTATTAAGCATGCGAAAGTAAAAAACATGGTTTTGCCTTGGGGCTTATAGCACTATCAGTTAATCTAATTTTTCATTTATATTCGTCATAGATGTAACAACTGCAGAGTTATAAGTATTGCTTCACTTAATATAAAAGAGATAGAGAGCTGTGCCCCTGTGTATGTGATCTGACTCCATATTTTTTTCTTTGGTCTATAGAGTTAAGGATTGGTTCATGTAATTGATTTATTTACAAGAGCCATTTCCAGTAATATTTTTAGCTTATTTTACTGATCTGAGTAACATATGTGTTGCGTAAGCTGCAAATTAAATTTCTTCTGCCCCTATGGAGTGGGTTTGATACAGACACCTGTGACAGGATTGTTTTCCCTGCTCCAGTCATGTGCTCTGGCATAAGCCTTGTATGTGTGAATCTTATGAGTTTATTTAGCATCTGTCTTTTTTTTTTAAGTTCTTGAGGTGGTCAAAAAGGTTGTCTCAAATCAGTTCTATGACATGGATTAAGTCTCTTGGCCTAAATTGTGCAAAATGTTCTAAGTTATTAAATAAGGAAGAATTAAAACATTAATAAATTCTGTTTTTTTTTAAAAAGCTGTTAATTTTTTTTTTCAGTACTTTTAATGTATCTCTAATTGAAAATAATAAGCTTATTTACCAAGCCTTCATTTAAAAGAATAAACTTAATGTTGTCTTCATTCTGCAAGTTAAAAAATGTGTACTAACCATACCCCAGGGTCACTTTGCTGGAATCCACAAGTTACTTAATGCAGCCAGAGGAGGTATATCAAGTGAAGCAAGCAAAGCAAGAGCAAATTTTCAGGTAAGCTCTAAATGTCAATTGCTAATTATAATATAATGAATTGTATAACATTTTAATAACACATTACAGATAACTGTAGAGAAAAGATAAAGATATTGGGATAGGGGCAACTGTGGTGACTTAGGTGACTGAAACTGAGAACTAGTTCCAGTTCAGTGCAACAGGATTAGTTCCGATTCTTGGCATGAAGAAGGTAGAGATATTTGAAGGTGCAAGAGTAAGGTCAAGTTTTTAATTATAAATATGCAGTGTATAGAATTCTAATTGTGCTGAAGTGTAAGATGTTACAGGTTCAGTAGTCTCCTGGAGATGCAAGAATAGGGTAAGAGGTTATTACTGCAGATATATTGATATGTTAAAATAATTTTATGTCTAGACATTACTGCTAGCTGACCATGGAGAGATTTTCTAACATATGAAATGTGGAAGGAGAAGGAGAGTTCAAACTAAGTGTGGTACAGATAATAAAGTGCCAAAGAATGAAAAAGAGAGAGCAACTGGAATGAGAATCAAGGAGGCATATAGAGAAAAATCCATGCTTGACTTAACGTCTGAAAGAAGGTAGTTCAGTCTTCAGTTGTTAGACAGTGAGATAAATACCAGTAAGCTTAGGTGAACAAGCAGAAATCTTGGCAGGCTTTAAAGAGGTGAGATGTAAATCAGAATCTCTGATAGTCAAATTTAAAGGAGAAAAAAGAGAATCAAAAAGGTTTAAGAAATAAAATTTGTGTCACTCTCTAGAAGCGGCCCAGCATAGAGAAAGAGCAACCATAAATATCTAAAACAGTGTTTGGAACTTGATGGGTGTTAGGTATTGCACTGTTATTTTAATAATTGACAGTTTAATAGCTCAATTTTTTCAGTCATAGACTGAAAATATTAATTCTAAGCCCTTTTTTTTGTGTCTACATGATTGATCTCCTTTGCATGCTTTGAACTTAATCTCTGCAGGTCCATGTGGGGTTCTTAGTCTCACAGTTCCTTCTGTGTCCTCCAGATGTGTTAGATGCACTGCTTTAAACACTGTAACAAGCTTTACCTGGCAGGCAGTCCTTTTACCTACCACCTTTCCCCTCTGGCAGTATCACAGGTGCCCAAAATGGTGTTATTCACACCGAAAAGGAGACCAGTTGTTCAGTCACTGTGGCATGGGCTGATCCTACTGTGACTGGAAAGGCATACCAATCTGAAGCTAGGGCCCATATGGACTATATCCTTACTGGGACACAGTGCTGTATAAGCCAAAAAAACACCTAACAGTGACCCATGTCTGAGGCAGGGTGTCATTCAGTTGTTGCAGGCAAGACCTTTTTGAACATGGGGAACTGAATGATGTTTGGTGAGAAGGATAGATTTTTTTCTTTCATCCAGCTGACAGTTTTTCTTTTAAGTATACTGTGATAAAAGTGCCTGGGTTTTTTCAAGGTATGAACTTTTCTATGCTTTTCCAAGCCCTTGGCGCTTCAGTTATTACCCTTGGTCTACATCTGTGTACCAGTATGGTCTCTCTCTGTGGGAGGAGAACCAGGTTCAGAAGTGCACACCACATGGCCCAGGAATTCTGATGTAAAACTATCTATAAGCAGTTTTCAAGCATGTTGGTATTTTGAATTATGTCCATTAAAAAAGTATTGAATGACAGTAAAGTTCAAGGTTACATTTAATAGCTAACATTCCTTCATAGATTTCCTTCTGCAGGACTAACAAGTGTAAAGGCATGCTAATGATTCACTAATAATCCTATTCTAAGACCACAACCAAGCCGTTTAGAGTATGCATTACAGTGTTCATGAGTCATAAAAATGGCTTATGATTGCAGAGACTGATTTGCAAAAAAAAGCTGTGAATGTGGATAAATATTTTTACATCAAGGAAAGCTTTATACCAAAAAAAGGAAAAATTAATAAATTTCAAAGCTAGCTTTGCAGAATATTGTATGTATCTTATTTTTTTTTAACAGAGATAATACCCTAGCTTTCCAAATACTTTTAATTTTTCTGACTATTGTTCTTATACTTTTGTTCTAAGCGGTTTCATGTGTCAAGGAAAGAGTTATGTTAAACAGAGTATCTATGTTTATTGACCAGCCTGGCAAGTCTCCTATAAAAGCAGCTCTTCCCCTCTGTCAGACCAGCTCCTCCAGTAGACCTAGCTTCCCAAATCGAGTTCCATGTTCTAAATAACCAAGCCCATGACTGTGGCACCATCGTTCTAACCATTTATTAACCTGCCAAATCCACCTGCTGTAGTCTCTGATTTCGCAGTCATGACTTGGTATTCTGGTTCAAAGATAAAGCATTAAAATATATGATGTTTTATATAAAATTTGTATGTTTATATCTTTACGTGAAATACTCATTTGTAAGTACAGAATACATAGTTGTACTTGCATACCTCAGAGATCATTTTCCTTTCTGAAAAATAGCCTTTAAGTATAGGTATTAAAATGAATCCCCAGGGTAACATATTCTGAGAATTTTACAAGTCCATTTATTTAAGGCTGTGTTTTTTAATTAGCCTAGCAAGATTAACTGTTTATTTTAAGAGAGACCCAATAGCTATCAAATGCTGTATGTAATAATTATTTGCTATAAGCTGGTTCATCAAATTTTACTGCTATGGGAGAATGACTTTTATGTGTAGATAATATTAAACCTGAGTCTAGATCTGAAACTCGCAGTATTTTTTTTATATACATTACACAGTATAGTTTTCAGCAGATTTGAGCTCTGTGCTTGTAAATTAAACAAAACTCTCTTTCCATAAATGTAAGTGCACCGTCTTAACTCTTGTTAAAAATGGTAGGAAATATTTGTGAAGGATAGAAAACCATATAAAGTCGCATCAAGGAAATAAGATGGTAAGGAGCACAATTTGCTTTGAGTGGATGAAAATAAGCAAATATTCTGTTGTAAGTTGTTTTCTGAAGTGTACCTGTTCTTTTCAAATACACTTGAAAAGCAAATCTGTAATTAACAGAGTTAAGGTGTTTAGGTTAAGATACATCCCCTTCACTGTTTTCTCAGACAAATCCTTGATTGCATTAAGTTCATTGTGAATGATTAACTACACTGTTAGTAAACATAGATAATTACTCTATTTTCCATGTAAAATAGGCACAGTGGAAGGGGCTTTGTTGTTCCTGGGTTTTTCAGTCCCCTCTTTTCAGGGCTATGACCTTGTACAAATGAACCTTGTATGTGAACAAAAGTGACTAAGTGAAGAGGAGAATTTAGTAGACATTTTTAGAACTTGCTTGAAGAGCTTCTCTTATGAGATTTGATGCTTCCTAGAAAGACCATGAACTACATATTGACATGGGATTTTACATCCCTAATGCCTTATTGTTTGGTATAAATTCCTCAGATACTCTGAGCCAAGAGAAAAATTAGTGATTGTACAGAAAATCATGGAAAATTATGTTTATTCTGTGACTAGAAATATTGTAAAGTATGTGTAAAAAAGTGAGTCTCAAATGTGGTTTTGGTTTTTTTCCCCTCATATAATAATTCTTGAGAAAAAGAGAAAATCTAAGGAATATTTTAGGCAAGAACTTTTTTAAGTAATTAATTTCTACTCTAAAGATGCCACATTCCATCTGTTTGGATCAGCACTATAAGTAAGAGAAATTGTTTACACCAGGCAGAGATAATGGTAACAGCAGCCCCCTATTTTTAGCCATGAAATATTCAAATATTCCACCATCTTGTGCTTTTTCTTAAATAATTGAGCTCTGTTTCTTCTAAGAAAAAAACATGGCTCAAAAAACCTTAAATAATTTTTATACTATTGATTTGTTGTAGTTCAGGAATACTTGTTATACAGAATTGTGGGATTCCAGTGGGATGTTTCTGATGGTTTAAATGTGGATCTTGCACATTCTGCATTGAGTTTTATTAACATTAGTGTAAAATCCGTGTTTTACTTAGCCTTACTGATTTCATTTGTAAAAAAATGGCCTGTCTTACCTTAAATAACAAAAGAAGTGTATTTCCTATTAAATTTCTTAAACATATTGCTGTCCTGGGTCTTGGTTAAGCTAGCTGATATAAAGTCTCCCCAGTTTTATAGTAAGATGTGTTGTGATGTGTTCTTTCTGTATTACAATGTAGCTGTCTAATTTAAAAATAAATCTAAATAAACAAACAAGCAAATAATAAATATGATCTTACATCTTATTTTCAAGACTGCATTTTCAAAATTAGATTGCTATTTAGAAATCAATAGGGAAAACATGCAGGAAGCTTTGTTATATATTTACAAAAAAATATAGATTAATTATCTATCCCTTGTGAGTTATAAGCACTCATGAATAGGAGGGAGAAGGCTGACAAATCAATACACTGGATTGTCCAGTGTATACTTGTATGTAGTATATATTTGAAACCCTGCTTCACAGTGAGTTTTTTTAAGTACCTTAGAGAATTTATCAATATACGTGTGATTTGAAATGAAATAGTGTGTCTTGAAGAATAGGAATTTAATTCAAAAGTTGTATTTAGCGGTAAAGTTTTCTAAATTAATTAGGGATTTTTTTACTGTTGAGGTATAGTAGGACAAAAATCAAAACATCGCTGTTTTACATTCCAAATAGAAATTTGGAGACATCTTTCAAAGCTAATGATATATCCTACTATATATAAATTTTTCAAATGTTTGATTTGCAGATTATAAAATTTAATCTTCATAATTATTAATATTCTATGCAGTACCTGAAGTCTCTGCATTTAATACATATAAATGAAATATTAATGATAAAAATATATTTTCTTAAAGCTCTATTGACTTTACTGTCTAGGAAGGGTTAAATATAGGACTTTATAAAGCAGTGAACCTCTTGTGCATTTCCAGCCAAGATCCACAGTCTACATTCTCTTTATTTGTAAGTGAAAGAGGAATAATTCCCTGCTATCACACTATGTTATATTTAAAAAAATATATCCCCCACAGGAAAAAAATTCAAATTTACATGGTGAAATACTAGTCCCTCTGAGGTCAGAAATCTGCTGCTGCACTGAACAATAAATAAAACCAACAGAATTAAAAGCATTAATGTGTTAACTGGAAAAAATGAAATGAGATAACATTTAAACACTTGCTGTATTTCACAAAATTAAAGCAGTTAAGGCCTGAACCTTTTTTTAGAGTTGGTAATGTTGCCCCCACAGAAACACAGACTTCTGTTGAAATCAGTGGAGCTCTTCAGAGGAGTTTAGTTTCTCATATTGTAAGAAGCTGCAGTCTCAAGACATGTCCACAGGTCTGAAAATATAAGTCCTGGCATGAGCACAATGTATCTGAACTGAATTTGATTTGCAGATATTTAGATTTATTTCTATAGTTTTTTTTTTTTTTAAACTGGAAAGACTGAATGGAAGACAACTGAGAGCATCAGAAGAACGCAGGGCCTTGCCACTTCATGATGTACCAGGGAACAGTTCTTTCCTATCTTCATAAGACATTGAAATGATAGAAAAGAACTGGAACGGAGGTCTGCAAAGGTGTTATTGAAAAGGAGTAATTTTGACTGTCAGAATATAATTGTACTTTTTTTAACATGGAATTTTGCTTATATGAATATTGCAGAGATATTATACTGGTTAAGTGAAGGGAGCATGTTCTGGTTCTGCTGTAAATAAGACTAGTAACTTAAGTGGAAGAGGTACTATTCAATACTATTGGTAGGTAGATGATTCCACAATGTGGATTTTTTTTCCTGGAAATATTTGCTTTTCAAGTATTTATTCATAGAAAGGAGAACAAACCTAGCTCTTAATAATAGAAATATCCAGCTTTAGAATATTGCTTTCATTTTTTTTTTCCTTTTAGCTCTAAAAATAACATATTACATTTTAAAAATGGTGCACTGCCTGAAGATCCAAATGAAGAGATCAACTTAAATTGCTGTAAGTACCTGTATACAATACCTCTTGTGTCAGTATGGTAGAAATTAGATTGTCTACCTAGACAAGATTTTGACATATAAAGTATGTTCAGTAATTATTATTTATAGAGAACTTATCTTCTTTAATTTAGTTAAATGATTTCTAAGGTTGTTCTAGGGATCAGGCATTTCTTTGCCTTATTTCCTATGAAATACCAGTCCACAGTTCTGTTAAAACATACAAATGTAGAGCTACAGCATTTTCTGAGACTGTTGCAAATTTTTAGGATAGCCTTATGAAATTGATTTTGTCCCCTTAGAAAATATTAGTTTGTGAGGTAATATGGAAAGCAGATTTGTAGTCCAAATAATTTAGCCCTTCTATATACATTGATTAGCTCAAATTGTATTCTGAGATGTGATTAAAAGCCAGCTAATATGCAGTTCATAAAAATAAAATGTATGTACCCCAAGTAATAAAGTGGGGTACAACTATTGTACCAGTTTGTGAGTAGATTACAAATGTTTTTATGGCTTTAATCAGATTGAGACTACAGACATTTTTTATGGCGTCTCAGGTCTTTGGAAATGAAATTATGCTTTCATTTCTTGTAGAAGCGCATTCCTGCTTTAAGAATAATTCCCCTTTATTCTCTCAATACCATGGCAAGCAAAACCTAAATAAGAGTCTTCTTTATGTGTTGTAAACCCTGACCTGAGAGAACATGTATTATTTAAACTATAGGAATTTTTTATATTTTTTTTTATTTTTGAGCAGCCATAATAAAAAGGAAGAAAATGGAAAAATAATTAAAAGAACCCCAAACCAAAAACAACAAAACAAACAAAAAAAACCCCAAACCAAACCAGAAAAACCCAAACCCAGCCAGACCTCCCCCAAATCCCCCTACTTATTAAATGTTGCTTTTTGGGCAATTGTTTTAGTTTCACAAAATCCAGAAGAAAAGTGAGGAGAGAGGGCTCTCACAAGACTAATTCAGTCTACTCCACAGTTTTACATACTTTGAATGAGAAAACCTTGAACGGAGACAAGTTTGAGAATTAGTGCCTTCGGTAGTAAAAAATTAGTTGCTGTTAGGTCTACCTTACCCTATTTGATGGAAAATGGGACTTCTGTCCTCTTGGTATTTGTGTGTGTGTCATTGTTTATGTAGGCTTTAGAAACATCAAATTAATATCAAATTTAACTGTTGGTTAAAGCATGAATATTGGGAAATTTGTATTTTTATTGTTTGGAAAAAAAATGGACTATGCAGAGAAAAGATGGGTGGTGGCTACACCTTTCTTCAGCTTGGTTCTTGGTGGTTTTGAGGGGTGAATCAGTTCTATTTAGAGTTTGTCATACTTTTTTTTTACATAGTGTTCACCCATTTCTGTTGCTTTCACTTGTACATCTATTCTAAAGTCTGCAAGCCAAGCTTGAATCAATGTCTGGTTCTAAGGTAATCCATATTATCAAAATATGCTTAGCAGATGAAAAACACATAGTGAGAAAGTAGTCAGACTTTGCCAAATTCAACCCCAAGATTCTTAATGTCTATGAAGAAAGCACTTTCTCAATTTGTGAAAACAATGCAAAGAAAGCAAGCTTGCCAGTATTTTTATCTATACTAGAGGATTTCAGACTATAACATAACATTGTTACTGCTACTGATAGCAAAACTGTTTGTTTAAATAGTAGTAAACTGTACTCTTCTTTCTGGCAGTAGTCATTTACCAATAGTCATATAGAGCTTTTGATGGTGCTAACAATTTTCCTAGGTCTTGTTTCATAGCACAGAATAAGAACATGAGTAGTTAGCAAAATCAAGTATTTAAATAATACAGCATGCAATACTGCAACACGTCTGCACAAGTGTAACTGAAGATGCTGATTGCCAATTACAAATGTGCCTTAGATACTGATTACTACAAGAGGCTGTATACAGTATCCTTATATTTAACCTTAGGCAGCTGCATTATTTTACAACCTGTGCTGTTGTATCTAAACAACCATTTAAACTTATTTTAACAGCTGACCAATACAGCCTCCTGCATGAGTTCTTCAGTCCAGTGGAAAAACTGTTCTTGGAAGGGAGAAGTTCTGCAGGCTTAGATATTCACTTCCTTCCCTTTAATCTGGAAAAACGTTACTGTAGTGTCATTCTGGCTAATGAACTGGTAAGAACACAAAGTATGAATGGAAGGTGGTTTTCATGTGATTGCCTTATCAGTTAAGAATTGGGCTATGTTTGCCAACTGTGTGTGAATAGGGTAAGTAAATATACAAATTGGTTATGTACATATTTTAAGGAATGTATTTGCATATGCAGTTATAAAGGTGTGATCTATATATGATATTATTATAATTCAAGGAGGCAAATGTTGCTCAAGAAGTTGGTCAGAGACTAACATAAGATTGGATGCTTCAGTTAAGAAATTTAAACCAAAGTTTACTGCCCTTTTATCTTCACATAATTAGAATTAAATGAAATGCTGCAAGTTACTTTTCATTGTAAAATGATTACAAATAAAAATAATACTGCAAGGAATGTTATTTTGGTGGCTTTTCTAGGCAACTCATGTTAAAAACATATAATTTAAATAATTTGTCTCTATGTTGGAGCAAGAATATTGCTTTAGGATGAGACATATGCAGGAAGAGGATAAAGTCTTTACTTCTCTCCATCTTTTTCACTGTATCTAGGATATGATGTCAAAGTAGAATAGTAATCATTTTCCTTGCTCTGTCTGTTTTTTAATTTGACTGCCAATCCAGATTCTATGCAGTCCTTGTACTAATGAAGGAAAAACTTTTGAACAGATTGTACATCAATACTGACTCCATTACCTTTCAATTTCTCTTGATTCATGTAGCCTTTTTTTTGCATATGTATTTAATCAAAATTAATTTCATCAAATTACCAAGACCTGGTTTTGACCAACTTTCAGAGTTTAAAGTTTGTACACCAGCTTCTTTGATGTTCCTGTAATCCTTTATCTCAGTGGTCCCAATCTTATTTATCTGTCTTTATTCCATCTTCTCACAGCCCTTTAAACTCGCTGTTGTGTTTTGTCTCTATCCATCAATGTTTTTCAACACCCTGTGTTTTTCTAATATTCTTTTATGTGTGGTTGATCTCTAGGCTTATATTCTGCTTTTTACTTTCATATGCTACCTCTGTGTTTCAGCTTTCCCTCTGTGCAGTTGCATGCATCTGCCATTCTTTCTGACATGTTGTCATGATTTGTAACAATACATCCAAAACTAAATGACTTATTCTTTCCCCCCTGCACGTTCTCAGCTTCCATATGTTTCATTACTATAGAACAGTACAAAAGACTTCTGCTGGTGTTTAGTGTTTTTATTTTTTAACCAGGACTTTGGCTATGCTGCTTGGCCAGCTTATACTTATTCTTGCTTTTAAAGGAAAATGAGACTAATGAAATAATGCCCAAGCCTGTCTGTCTGACCCTGTTCAGTATTTGAAACCACTGGCTGAAAACAAGCCATATGGCTGGAAGTCTAAAGAGTGTGCAGTTCACTTAAGTTTCTTAAAAGTAACCAGAGAGAGAGAAGATAGTCTGTCAAAACCTATAGTGAGACAGTGAGCTCATGTCTCATTGAGACCAGTGAATAACCCACAAAAAGGCTGTGTAAATGTCCCCATGTCAGAAGATAGTGATCTTTGTGGATGGTTCAACAAAAAAAGAATCCAGCACTCAGCACCATTCGGAAAGAGAAATTATTAGGAAAGAAGTAGAGTAAAATGTGAAATCTCAGTATACCTTTCTGAAGAGCTATGCTGTACAGATCTTGAATATTGTGTGTAGTTCTAGTCACCCCAGGAGATAATACAATGAGGATAGGGATAGGGGGAAGAGAGAGAGAAACAAGGGTAATTAGAAGGATGCAACAGTTTCTTTACAGAGACAGATAATTAAAAAAAATAAATCCTATAATTAATAAAAGAGATTGTTAAGGGGAGTTACAGGTACATAGCACAGAAGTCTATACACTGGCTAAGAAAAGACTCAAGCTATATTGGGTATAGAGCCAGAAAAAGAAATAATTTAGTGAATAGAGACATGTTAATGGGAGGAAAGCAAATCTAAGAGATGTGGTCAGAGATATGGGATGGTTATATTTCATGTGGAAAGGGAAAAGAACATTTCTGACAGCCCCAGTGCTGCCTCCATTGGTGATGTAGAAACATTTAAATTTAGACACCTAGCTAGTAATCATAATTTTTAACCAAGAACAAGTTCACCTTATCATAGTAGGAAGCATTAATACCTCAGAGAAGCCACAGTTATGTCCTGTATGGTAAGTATTGCTGGAACACCTGGTCTTTCCATCCTAGCTAAATAGGTAGGAAGCATTTAAAGGCTACTGAAAGTACAAGATTTTCTATATGTAGCAGTCCAGGTTAGAAAAAGTCCCATCTACATAAATATATCCTTTGTAAGACAATGTGGTAAATCTTTTAGGGAAAAGAGAAACTGCAAGATAGCTGGCATGATTTTAGAGCTGTACAGTAATGGCACAGGAAGAAATTGGCTTTCTTAAATATTGTGTATATGGCTGCAATATTTCAATCATACCACTGTCTAATTGACAAATAAGTGTAGCTTCATACAACGATGAGACATACAATCAAATAGCTTCATACAACGATGAGACATATCGTTCAGGTATGGACTTGTGCTATATATAATCTAAAAAAATAAATAACCAAATATAGCATTTCTGTAAATTCTTCCTATTTACCTTCCTACCCTTTTGAACAAATGGACCAAAATAGTAATCAAAGACTGCTTCTTCATTACGACCAACAAAGAAGGTACTGAGGTTCAAATCCCCAGTTTGACTAGGAATCCTATCTGTCATTGCATTAACTATGTATCTGTAATAAAAGCGAGAAGATACACTGGTTCAAGCTTGTTGACCTGCTTAAGGATGTTGCTTAAATTCTTTCAAAATAATCTGGGTGTTAACTTTTCTAAGGTTTGAAATGACAGCACAAGTTATTTATAGCATTTTCCAAGGACTTGTTTCAGTATTTCTGTTTTTTTAAGAAAAAACATTCTTCAAATTTTTAGCATAGGTCTTTTCAGAGAAGAAATTATATACTGGTTAACATAACTGGATTGCTTTTTCTCTATATCTTTGTTTCTGAGAGCTAATTTAAATGTGAACATCTCAGTATTGCAATAATAATAATTTACTAAGTCATACTTTGAGAATGTCAGTCCAGACCTTCACAGCTAAATGTCTAATGTAGAATTAAGTGTTTTATTAGGAGAACAGTTTACTATATGTTATTCTTAATTACTGACTTGTGTGGAGAGGTGCAAATTCCTGGTAGCTATATATTCTCCTGAAATATCAGTTAGGAATGGGATTAGATAAATAGCTAATGGTACTTCAACAGCTGTTTTCTTAACTATTTTTATTATCAGTAAACCCTACAAAATGTTGATGATATTCTATTTGCAGCTTATAGAAAATGGAAATATACAGCATTAAAACCATGGGGATACTAGCTAAACTCTCAACATACAGTGAAATACCCATTCTATTCCATCAGGAAGCATTAGGAAAAACTCAGCAGAAAGAAAACAGGATTTTCATTCTATGGAGATCAAAAAGCAAGAGCTCTTCAAAGCAAAGAGGGAAATGGGGTTTGTTCCTACCTATAAGCATACTGATATCAGCAATGACAGGAAAAGAAATTGATAGTAAAATGGCATCCTAGCAACCAGAACCTTCATGAAATTACTTGTATATACTGTGAGCTTGTTAGCAGTCCTTATGGAGCCAAATAACTGTGTCAAATAGAAATAATTGGTGTTTAAATTGGTTCCCAGGAGTGGCTATTAGTTTCTGTGTGGGAACTCACTTTTGCTGTAGGTTTCTTTAATCCTTCCCAAGGAAGAACTGTCTGAACTTCTGAATCAAGGACGGGGAGAAAATGCCATCAAAGTTGAATAGCTTTCCTTCTGCTGTGTCAGAAACATAACTGCAATGATTTCAGCCTTAACATAAATGTGTTGGAACTATGAATAAAGTTAAAATAAAAATCAGCCTTATGTTATTGAGCACTATTAAAGGGAAAACATTGCATTGGTTAGAAGATGGACTAAGTTCCATAAATTATTTCCTTCATATCTGGAATAAAGGATAATATATATTATTCTTTATAACAGAATATGATTTTTTAAGACAGAGTTTTACAGAATGTGGTTTCCAGAAATAAAGAGATGACCTTCTGTGCAAATTATATCAGTTGTTATATCAGTTCTACCTTGCAATCAGTAGAAGGTGATGTTGTCCAAAAAAAGTCTGTGGTAAAGAAAAAAAAAAAGTTATCAAAACAATAGTAATATATCATCAAATCTCCTGCGTAGTTCAGATAGATCTATAGATACCTAATTTAGGTATCTTAGTTTTGGGATGTCCTGATTGTGGCCTTTATAATTTGGAGTACTTTAAGTGAATTTTCTATTTTTAAAATGTGTCTGTCTTTTCTTGAGCCATACTTTTCTTTAAATCTATGATTCAAAGCATTATTTCTCTGCTAATTAATCTATCATTTCCCCCTTGAAAAATTACTGTGTTGCTTTGTTCTAGGTCAAGTTTCTATTTATATTCAAGCTTTTGTAGTTTTTCCATTATTTTAATGAAATAAATAAGATTTGTTATCTTTATTTCTTCTTTATGGAGAATTTGTACATAGAATCATAGAATCATAAAACAGTTAGGGTTGGAAAGGACCTTAAGACCATCTAGTTCTAACCCACCCTAGACCATGTTGACCAAGGCTATGCCCATCCTGGCCTTGAACATTGCCAGGGATGGAGTATTTACAACTTTTCTGGGGGCACCATCTTCCTGTCTTGACTTTTGCTCTTTTTTTGGTTTCTAGAGAAATGTTACTGGCTCAAAATTACGGTAAACATTTTTCAAAAAAAGTTCTTAACTGTGAAGTAAGTCATGAATGAATTTGCTTATGTTATATATACCTATAGCCCATAAATAGAATTCATTTTATTCCTGTATTTATGGGTCAGGGTATACTTATTCAATTAAATTATATGAGAAGTTGTAAAGGATTAAATTAATTGAAATTTCTTGATTTTTCACATTTAATATTCTCAGTTAAAAGTACCTTGTTATCATAGCAGGGTTTGAAATTGTAATTTTCTTTCATTTAAGCATAGTTTTAAAATAGTAGGTCTCCTAAATATGTAAATTATTTCACAAATCAAATTTTAAGTATTACTAGGGTATCTTTGGTTTTAGTTTTAATATCTTGCCTCATCTTCTGCATGAGTTGTTTTCTAAATTCTGTGGATTTTTATGTTCTTGCATTTCAGGTTGGAGAATTCATATATCTGATAGAGGGAACAGGTGATATACCTTTGCCTTCAGGATTGCTTCCAATGGATAGTCCAAATGTTTTGCATGTTAGCAGTATATTAGAAGGTAAAACTAATAGAAGGGAGAAGAGTAATATAGAGCAAACAATTATCTCATGCAAATATTATTCAGTTCCCATGCATTTTTGCCCAGATTAATTAAATATATCTTGTAAAAGTAATTGTTTATAGTGAACTATAAGAAAGATATTACAGTGTAACTATCAGATGTTTCTTTTAATGTTGTCCAGTCTATTGTCTTCAGAGCAGCAGCTGGTTGTTAGCAAGCTTCTTTAACTTGTATTGTCTTCAACATAGTCTTCATAAACATCTTTTGATTATGTCTCTTCTGCTTTGGAATATAGGTAGTAGCCAGGTGAACAAGGACAAGTCATCTTTACCTAGAATTTTTCTAATTTTAAATTGCATGAATTTTGTATGCAGTGTTGTGATTTGACAGGCAATCTGATATTTTTGTATTTAAACAGACAGTGATAAACTGCTGCCAATCCTATTTCGAAGCAGTGTTAGCTATTGTTTGAAATAATTGCTTATGGCTTCCTTTAGAGGAGAAGCAACATCATCTAGAAGGGTAAAAGAGTGGGTGTGTTGTGTAGGTGTCAGAAAGACTTTTTAAACTTTCATTATTGTCATACTAGTAGTGACACTAAAGGCTGGGTTTTCTTGTTACCTAAGCAACTTGTGGTTTGTATTTCAGTCTATGTTAATTTTTATTTCCCCATAATGATTAAGAATTAAAAAAAAAAAAAGTGTTACTGCAGTAAATAGCATGTACTAGAGCGATAACACTAAACATCAAGGCAATTTTGTATTCTGGCATTTCTTTGGAGATTAGAGATTTTAAATGCTCCATGCAGTTATGCTACTGGTTGGCAAATGTGGGAGTTTTGTTTCTTTTTTTTTTTTTTTTTTTTTATTTAACAGGTCCAAGTTCAGTAGAGCCAGTTTTGTATTTGAAATGTAGTCTTGATCAGATTCTTGAAGAAAATCTGAAGGTTCCAGTGATCAATGACTCAAGAGAAAGGGCTCTGGCTATTGCTGCACAACAGCAGATGTCAACTATTGAATATGAAAGAAGAAAGATCACAGGCACTCTGCAGAGCAGTAGTGTTAAAGTTGCAACTGCATTGTTAGGGCTGTCCAGAGTAGAGGTGAGAAACACAGTACTCTGTTACTCCAATTATTAATGGCTCTTGGTTTGTTTGCCTGTGTTTTTTAAGTTTCAGGAAACTGTGAAGTTACGGGTTTTGTTCACACATTCTGACTGCAATCCCAATTTCCCTCAGACACTGCAATATTTTACATGTTCATTCTGAAGCTGCTTTCTCCACTATTAAATACTTCCTATAAAAAGAGCCTTAACATTTTACTATATTTCATACTCTACGTAATAGGTATCTGTATTAGTATCCTTCCTTATGCACATTTTTTGTAAGAAATGAAAATTCTCAAACAGGATTTCTCTTTAAAGAATAAGCTTTGTGAAAAAAATCGAGGAGAAGGAAAGACTTTTTCATGTCTTGCGATCCATACAAAATGGTTTGGGAAAACCACAGATCTTCTTTATAAGCTATAGCTTCCTACTTAAACATCATTCCAACCTAGAGCTATTTTCCCAAGATTTCAATATACAGAAACAAAAAACTTCCCAAGGTGGTCTGTTAAACATTCAATTAGTACTTGTGAATAAATTTATAATAGCAATATTGCCAAATGAGAAAGCTTTTTTCTCATGTAGAATTCAAGTGCCACCTTCTATGGATAATAACCACACTCTAGGCTTTAATTTCCCTTGTGAACGTGTTGTTACCTGGCTGCAGCTAGATCGCTGAGCAGCTGTGTTATTCCAGATTTCGAGTTAGACTGCTTCCTAAGTATGGGTTCCCAGTACTAAGAGGAAGTTTCCCTCATGTCTTGATGTTGCGAAATATATGCCTTTTATTTACAGATAAGCTCAAAAAACTAATATAAAACAAATTAAGTGAGGAAAAATGACAGAGTAGATTTTATCTATTGTATGTTTGTATCAGGAAGACAATTGTAACCATGTAATCTGGATGCAAATAGTTTCCTTTTGGATTATAGCTAATCCACTGCTGTGAGAACATTTTTATAAGCATAATGAAGTCCCTTAATATCACAGTCACTTAGCAAATACTTAATGAAAGACGTCACCCCTCTGAAACTGTGAATGTAATCAAGGCAGAACATAATAGCAACACTTTTTGTACTGCTAGGTATGCTAAACTCTAGCAGGAGTTCTAAAGTTGCCTGTATCATAGAAGAGTAGAGGACAATTAGATTAGATATAAAATACATTATGATGGATACTGACACTGAATAAATTATCATGTGAGAAATGAAATTAGTATGCAGAAAAAAGTATTTTGCGCCATGTACAGAAAGTCTTATAATTGCTTATGAAAAATAAAATGGAGAAGTTTTTTCTGTATACTGATCTAGAAAAAACACATTAAAAATATGTCAGTATGGCAAATCCCTAAGCACATTAAATCCTGAAAAGTTTTCCTAACAACTTTTGTGATAAATTCTTACTTACTGTCTGTATAAAAGTGACAGTATGGAAATTCTGGTGGTATTAATTGAAGAAAGTTTTTGAATGGGGCTGGTATTCTATGTTTAAATTTGGAGCTAAATTATGGGTTTAGGTTCATTGCTTAATTGACCTCCCCTCCCTTAAAAAAAAAAAATTAAAAAAAAATCCCATCCATATCCTGTGGTTTTGTGAATTGTTTAGGCTCATGAAATCCTTTGGAACATACAGAATCATAGAATCAACTAAATTAGTAAATACCTTCAAGATCATCAAGTCCAGCCATTATCTCATGACTGCAAAGTCTGTCACTAAGCCATTTCACTAAGGGCCTCATCTACACTTTTTTGGACCACTTTCAGGGATGGCGATTCCACCACTGCCCTGGGAAGCCTGTTCCAATACCTCCTTTCAGGCAGTTGCAGAGAGTGATAAGGTCGTGTCCCCCCCCCCAAAGCCTTCTCTTCTCAAGACTAAACAACCCCAGTTCCCTCAGCAAACTTGTGTTCCAGGCCCTTCACCAGCTTCATTGCCCTTTTCTGGACCCTCTCCAGCATCTCAATATCTCTCTTTGTTACTCTCTTTGATTTCTATTCCACCTTTCTACTCACTTCCTGAAGACCTAATTGTGTTATATAATGGATGGACAGAAGGAAAAATTGTTTCAGCTTGCTCCATTTATTCACCTGTCAATCCATGGAATAACTAAATGATTGCATGCTTTCCATTCCTATTAAACTGTACATTTTACTCGTGTTTACTTCAATCACATAGAAAACAGAAGTAAAGGTAGGCTATATTTTTTTAGTCAAACTATATATTCAGTAACATTTTCTATATGGTTTTACTTGACCCATCTATATGTATGGTTGAAAGTCCTAGCTATTTTTGTCGTGTTTTTTCACTGCTTCTTTTTCTTGCTGTAAGAAAAAAATATCTATTTTGATTCTTTTTAATAAGTAGAGTTACTAAAAAAAAAAAGATTTCTTATATCTTTCTCATAAAATTATTCTTTTTAATATTCTAATATTATATTTATATTCTAATTTTAATAGAATTACTAAAAAGAAAATAAGAGTTTCTTATCTCTTTCCCGTAAAAGTTGCTGTGCACATCTTGTTTCTCCTGTTTGTGTTTTGTGCTAAGAGGTGTTACTACTGTGTGCAATCAGACTACAGTGACGTGAACTTGGAAGTGGTCATTCAATGGAAAGGTGCAGGAATATTAGCTAAATCTTTATTTCTCTCTTTTACTTATTTAGCTAGGTTAAAGTCAGCTCATTAAACAGTTCTGCTGCAAAGAGAAATTTAATAGTTTATTTTAAAATCTGGCACTGAAGGACTCACTAGCAGCGTTAAGTGCTTAATCTGCCATCTCCTTTCCTGTCTCCCCAAAGTAACCAGTACTACCAAAACAATCCAAAGAATTTGTTACAGGATTTTTTTTTTGGTGTGTTTTAACTTTGGTATAATCTAAAAAATATTTGAAAACAAATAGCATCAAAAAATAAACCAGTTAGAGAAGCTGAGTAGTGAAGAGATAGGAAGCAAGGATGCTAAAGCAATTGGAATCTAAAGATGCATATCTTGATATTTAAAGGAAAATCAGAAATTAAAATCACTAACCTTGTGCTTCTTAATTCTATTAGTAAATATATACAAGGCAAAAAACCCCAGACACTAAATAATATCCTGGGTGCATGCCCATTTATGGCTGTGAATTTTTTATTAGTCCTGAGTTTTATTTTTAAGTATACAATTGTGGGAATTTCTTACCTCTTGAGTATTTCATTAATTTAATTCCAACTAAAACATTTTTAGTAGTAGTAAAAAGAATATAGGATGGAACTCTGCCACTGTTAAGGTTGGGACTGGCATTTTTGTGAATAATTACAAAATACATTTTAAATGATTAATAAGAGAAAGCTGTAGGTGGAAAGTTTAGATAACAAGGGAAGAAAAACATGGAAAGAAAGGGGAGAAAATGTGGAAGAAGAACATAACTTGTTTAGATTGAAGTTGCTAATGGTAGTAAATAGAGGAAAGTGATTAAAAGAAGGAAGGAAATAACAGAATAATGAGAATTTACATGGGTATGCAGGGGGAGTTGCAGTTAGTGAAGTGAAATTCAAAATAACATGCCTCATTTTCCTTCATCATAAATTGATGAATAAATTAAACCCAGTTTCTAGATACAAGGCTCTTTCTTCATAGTCAGAGATGCTAGTAACCTCCTTGTATAATTACACATTGCATTAGGGAAGGGAGAGAAGTCCTGTTCTGCAAGAATCACAAAAGTAAAGCTTGCACTTGCCTCTGTGTCCAGATGTGTCCTCATAGTTAAACTGTAAAAAGTATTTAGGCTCTATTTTGCCTTCCTTCAAATCCATGGCTTATCATGGACAGCAGATCTCTGTGTGCACAGCCATATTCTAGATGTTAGGACATTGTGCATTTTCTTTCTGTCCTGCTGTCCATAGGACTAAGCAGCACTGAATATTTTATTTTAGTAAATCGTGGTGGTGCTAATGGTCTTTGATCAATGGAAGATGAGCAGAGACCTTTTGCACTCAAAGCTGTGGCTTCTGCTGCTTGGCTGATGTGACAGAATCTCATTCTACATCTGTCCAGCTCTGATCTTCAAAGTCTGCTCTTCATAGACACCCATGTTTCAAGGATTTTGTGGTCTTCTATGTGATTATGGAAAAATTGTAAGTTAAGTTTGGACAGTTTGCTTTTTTAAATTTTAGAAAAAATCATAGTGTCCTTGAAGAGAGAAGATACTGTAATTAAAAAGTTACAAAGTTACATTAGGTATATTTGAATTGGAATGAACTTTTCACAAAAGGTTCTGGGGTCAGATTTCAATTTATTGAGTTTATAAGTGGAACCAATGTCTTTTATATTGCATCGCTTATCTTTTGATATGGGATTAAGGGAAATGTCAAACATGGTTTATCACAGGGATTCAGAGATATTGACATAATGAAATTATTTTATTCATGAGGAACGGTTTTAGAAGTTAATTCCTGA
This sequence comes from Pezoporus occidentalis, assembly GCF_034315485.1. NCBI lineage: Eukaryota > Metazoa > Chordata > Aves > Psittaciformes > Psittacidae > Pezoporus > Pezoporus occidentalis. The sequence goes on along the minus strand of NW_026913092.1, from coordinate 4,962,718 downwards.
AAGGAAGAAATGGGGCTAAATTAGGATCTGGAAGGGATCTGCAGGGAAAGAGTAAGGTTCTTCTGCATTCTGTAATAGAATCTGCCATACTTTACACATACAAAGTGCAGGTGGTAGTTCTAAGAAAATACCTTGGAAAATCAATTGTTCTTTGAAAAATACCAAGTTTAATTCTGATGCTTTATATACTCTCCAATCCTTTCTTGAAAAATTATTCTAAAAAGAAATTAATCCTGGGAAGTGAGTACAAATACTGTTGTTAACTGGTAGTAACACTTCCCCACATGGAATGCCATGAACCATTACATTGATGAAGTATGTGTTGGAATATGTCTTATTGTAGCACAGCAGCCTTAGATCTGTAATTGATAATAAGAATTAATAAATATTAAATGTGATCTAACTTACTGCCACGAAAAATATTAAAAAATATAGCAGTTCAGTTATCTGAATTATGTTGGACATTTTCTCTTTTCTTGGAAACGTTGCCCTTTGAGGCAACATATTTTAGTCTTGTGTGTGTTTGTAGGATTTTTTTTCCCTTTCAAAAAGATCTAGGTTTTTCATTAAAAATGTTTTCCTCATTTACTCTTTGACAATGTACCAGGAAATATTTGATATTTTCATAGACTATGTAATACTAACCAGCTGTCTTTTTTCTTAACATATCTTTAAAAATGAGATAGCATGAACAAGGATCTTAAAATAAGTACTTCAGTTATTTTTTAGATCATAAGATATATCTTCAAGATAGTTATAATTGAAGTGTTCAGTGCTCCACCAAAGGTCATCTTACAATCATTTTGTCAATTAAAACTTACCAAAACTTTTAAATCATGTTGGATTTTTATTTCAGTGTTGGAAAATAATCTAATTACCAAAATCATGTGTAGGTACAAATTTGTATTTGAATATACAGAAGGTCTAAATCAAATTTAAACTGGTAAATACATGTAATTCTTTAGGTTTGAAGCTTCCCAGTACAAGTGAAAATGAAGTATCTTTTTCCCACTGCAAAGTCTTCTGTCATTTCAGTCCTATCAGAGAGAAATGGAACTTGCTATTAATATAGCAACTGACTTGATGTATTGATTTTTTTTTTTAATTTATCTTATGTGTGTGTATGAGCAAGCACTATCAGTGAACTTCCAGTCTTGCACGATAGAAATCATTCAACAGTGAGTCCAAGTTTTCAACTCACATAACAAACCTTCTTGTTCCTTCTGTAGATTATATTTGCACTACACAAGTGGTGCATATACAGTAAAAAAACCCTTATTTAATGTTTCGTTTCAATGAGTACTTTTTTCATTCACATATATGTGTCCAGTTCTTTATAGAACAAGAATCATAAATAATTATTTGTTTTTACAGATTCCTAAATTCCAAATGTACTTTGTATTTAAAGCCATGTTGACACTTTTGATGGATAGATTAATGGTCAAAAAAAAGCAATGCAGAGTGTGGGTCTGCTTTATAAAACTGGAAAGGGAATGAAAAAGAAAAAAACCCAAACCAACCGAACAATAGACAAGCCACCAACCCAAAGCAGAACTCCAGCCCAGTTGATTTGACCATATTACCCTTAATAGTAGTCCTTAAGAACAATCCACTTTCATTTTAAATTGTCTTTTTGAATTCCCAGAATGGATCTCCATTCCTTGCCCCATTCTAATACCTACCGTGATACCTGTTGTCCTGACACTATTTTAAACAAATAGAATAAACCAGTTTTCTTAGCACAAACTAAACTTTTCTGTAATCATCTTCTCCCTAGATTTGCTTCAAGATAATTCACAGCAGTCATTTATTCCAAAGACTTTTCTATAAAAAAGATGCAACTAGTTTCAGATTTTAAATTTGTTCAATTTACAGTTAATCTTGAACATTCAAATTATATTGTGTTATTTGATTGAAAATGGCAATTTTCAGCAAGTAGGGTATTAAACTGTTGCATTATTTCTGTAATGCTATCTTACAGGAGTCAAATTTAGTTCATTAGGATGTTTAGATGACTTGGGTGACATGGTTTAGTGTGAGATGTCCCTGCCCATGGCAAGGGGTTTCGAAGCAGATGATCTTAAGGTCCCTTCAATCCTAACTATTCTATGATTCTATAATTTTCAGCTTCTCTTTACTGTGCTAATCCTTTACTAATAGGTGTTTTACTGTTGATTGGAAATGCTTTTTACCAAAGGGGGGGTTTATTTATCCCTAAAATTAATTATAAATGCTTTGATTTCTAAAATATGTTGTCAATTTCAAAGTAGCAAAGTTAGCTCAGCTAACTATATAATTATCCTTCAAAACCAGAAAAATAATTTTTCATTTTCATGTGTTTTATTATCCAGAAACTTTTATAAAGTAAAATATGAAAAATCTGTCTACATCTGATACAAAATATGTTTTCTTTTCATCTTTATTCTCCCCTTTTCTTGCCTTTCCTGAATACTTTAAGGGACTGCACAGTGGTTTCTGGATAGGAATGGTTTTGCTGTAAATTTCGAACTCCATTTTTCTTAAACGAATGTTTCAGACACATGATGTCTAGCAAAACTATACAAGACAGTCTTTATTTAGAAGGATCTTTCAACAATTTCTATGTAACTTGCCAAATTACCAATATAGCTTTAGAATTACATATTTAGACCTGTATAATTTTAGATGTCTTAATCTGAAATTATTATGAGATGATTGTTCATATGTATACATTATTCCTTCACTTCAGAGACATGCACTCCTGAAACCTCGTAAATTCCCGCCAGAGCTGAAGTATGTGGATTACAGTGTAGAAGTGAGTATGCAAGAATTCTTTGAGGTTCCTAAGAAGCTCTCTATTCCAGTATTGGGATCGGGCAGAGTTAATTTGAAAGTTCTATCAGCAAAAGACCTTTCACCTCAGAAAACAGGTAAGAATAGTCTTATATATGATGAATTTGTGGGTTGTTTTTTTTTCTTTTCACTAAAATAATCTGTGTTATTAAGGTTTTCCTGAATAGAATCAGAAAATTATCTTTCTCTCCATTCTACTATTTATCAAATCCTCAACCTTGTCTTTGTCGTCATTACCTCAGTTCTCTTTTATTAGCTCAAAATAGTGCTTTTTACTTGCTCCTGGTTTTCTCAAAGGCACATAACCACAGGAGACTTGCTCTATAAGATCAATTAATTTGGTTTGTTTATCCAAGATATCTTAAATTTGTGCTCATTTCTCACATCCTTTTCTCATCCAGCAGTGATCTGTGCTCAAATTGCACCATTTATACTGCATGTTGTTTCTTGTTTGCTTCTCCTTAGTCAGCCAGAGGGAGGTGTCAGCTGATTGTGTGCTGTGTTCTCTGTGTCCCTCGTCAATGAAAAGTTGTACGCTAGCCTTCAGATAGATCTTGTCAACTTTAGTCAGTCTCTGTTGCCTCAGATTTTTCTAGTATCTTAAATTTGATTCTGAAATATTAATTGCTTTCTTTTTTTCTTGGCTTGATCCCTTCTTTGCTGGTTGATTATATATATATTGTTAAAATCTTAATTTAAACTTATAAAACCCTCTAGGTTGCATTTCTTAAAAAAATGAGCAGCTGAGACAACTGGGGTGGTTTAGCCTGGAGAAAAGGAGGCTTGGGGGGACTTTATTGGTCTCTCCAACTACCTGAAAAGAGGTTGTAGTGAGCTGCATGTTGCTCTCTTCTGCCAAGTAACAAGCAATAGGATGAGTAAATGGCCTCAAGTTACATCAGGGGAAGTTTAGATTGAATATCAGGAAAAAATTATTTACCAACAGGGTTGGCAAGCATTGGAACAGGCTGCCCAGGGAAATGGTGGAGTCAGCATCCCTGGATGTATTTAAAAGACATATAGATGTGGTGCTTAGGGATATGATTTAGTAGTGGTCTCGGCAGTGCTAGGTTGACAGTTGGACTCAATGATCTTTAGGCTCTTTTCTAACCTGTATGATTCTATGATAAAATTTGTGTTAATATTTACCTGCTAAGGTATCTGTACATGGTTATATCACAGCTAATGTAATGTTCCACAGGTACTGGATGACACAAATAATTTGGAGGTTTGTACTTAAAATATAAGTAGCAATTTTCTTGGCAAATTTAATAGTCTTGAATTCTAGTCAGTCCATCTATACTTTCATTTCATCACTTCTTGATCAGTAGAGTCCTTCTGTATCTTTCTGCAGTTCACTTCATAGACTCATAGAATGGTTAGGTGTTAGAAGGGATCATCTAGCTCTAACTTCCCTTTTTTCTAGACCAGGTTGCTCAAAGCCCCATCCATTTCTCTAACTGTCACTGGAACCAGTCATGTGCTTTCATGGTGCATGTTTGTCTTCAGAATCGGTGTATCCCTTGTGGTTTTTGTTTCTTTTCTGGAATAAAAATAAGGAATCTCTTGATTATTTCTGGCAATTCTTTCTGCTACAGATTCATTCTACTTGATTAGAGTATCTGTGCTGTAAAACATTTTAAGGTGTCACTAGGCATGTTTTTAGAAAGATGAAAAAGTTACTGCAGTATTAGAAGCAAGACTAGCCTGATGAGTCACTACAGGCCTAGCAGCCAGTAGAAGCTGTAGAACAGATGTAACACAAGTCGATAGCTGAAACATTTCTTGAGTGACAAGATATTTAAATCCTAGTTAAAATCATTTTGTTATCAAGTTAAAAAGTAATTGCTTGTTTGTAATAATTAATTTAGAAGTGAACTAAACCCAGTCATAATTACACAGGGGATTTTTTGGATTGCTTTGTAGAAGAGGGAAATACCAGCTGGGGGAGAGAGCAAAATCTGTAGATGCAAATCTGATAAAGACATAAGTGATCTTGGAACAAAAATTGTTAACTGGCCATATGGCAGGTCACTGTTGCTTAGCAACCTCTAAAATGATTTTTAAAGTTGGAATGTGAATGAACTTATCTGAAATTTTTAGAATATTAATTGCTAAAATGTAGTGATGAAACCACATTATAGTGAGGAAGTGTTTTACTGCTGGCTCACGCTGCTTCTTTATCCAGCAAAGGGAATTATAAAAGTATCTGAAAGAGAGAAGTAAGCACTGGAAACTCAGAAACGAAATCATTCTACAGTGAACACAATCTTTTTGATACTTATTTTTTCTTACTAAGACACTTAAATAGTTACATGAGGGAACAGAAAAGTCAAGATGATGCAAAAAACTAAATGGCCTTTGGTAGTGAATTCAAAGAGGTGGTGAGTTAAAGATTATCTAATAAGAAAAGCTGAGAAAAGCATCTGAAAGCATGAAAGCAAAGATGTGTTCAGCACAGAGACAGTCCCCGCTGATTCAGTGAATTTATTGTGCTAATGAGGAAAAAGGAATATTTACAGGCTCTTAGAAAATCTAATATTGTGACATAAGTCCCCAGGTGGTGTTCCTGTAGATGGAGGCAAAACATTGGTCTCATCTGAAAATTTTAACTTTATTATCGAAAGAAAAAGCAGTATTTTAACCATGGTGGTAGCTTTACTTAGGGTGGGAATAGTTGCTTCTCTGAAGAAATGACAGAGTGCTTAGATTTATGAAGAAAAACAAAGGTGGAACGAAGCTATCTAAAATCAATCCCTGGATCAGAATTTTAGTCTGCAGTAGCAGGAAAATTGTCTAGCCAATATTTTAAGATCTCTGCCAAAAGGGAATTAGAAGATAAAAATCAATGCCATTCAACACATTTTCCTATAAAATGGATCTTGTTAAATAACCTTATTACATTTTTGGCAGTATTTCAGATCTTAATACAGAAAAAGAACACAACATGTTTACTTCTGATATGACATCCTGATTCAAACCCAAACCATATACTCTTATAGAAATAAAATAATGCATTGGCTGTTTTGAAAAGTTAGCAAATTTTGTTAATTTGTTACTGCAGAGTCATCAGAAAGTGTGCCCTCAGGAACCAGTACTTGCTGGACAGTGTCAAGTACTTTCCATTAGTAATATGGAAGATTATATAAAGTGTATGTAGAGGTAACAGTGACCCAGATTTTGTGAAAAAATAGTTACTTGGAAATGATAGATAGTTATAAACTACGTATTTTAGTATAACCAAACATAATACATGTGGAACAGAGTTTGCATGCTAGTTAAGAGTCTTGTTTTGCGCATGGTTTAAGCTCAGCCAGCAACCCGGAACCACGCAGCCACTCGCTCATTCCCCACTTCCTCCCCCAGCTCCTGGAGGGATGTGGAGGAGAATTGAAAGAATGTAACTCCCACGGGTTGAGATAAGAACAGTCCAGTAACTAAGGTATAACACAAAACCACTGCTGCTACCACCAATAATAATAACAATAAGGGAAGTAACAAGGGGAGAGAATACAACCGCTCACCACCCGCTGACCGATACCCAGCCCGACCCGAGCAGTGATCTAGGCTTTTGGGTAACCCCCCAGTTTATATAGTGGGCATGACATGCCGTGGTATGGAATACCGCTTTGGTTAGTTTTGGTCAGGTGTCCTGTCTCTGCTTCCTCCTGGCTTTCCCTCCTCCCTGGAAGAGCATGAGATTCAGGAAGTCCTTGGTCAGAGTAAACATTGCTGAGCAACAAATAAAAACATTGGTGTTATCAGCACTGTTCCCACGCCAAAAGTTAAAAACACAGCACTGTACCAGCTACTAAGACAGAGAAAAATGACTGCTACTGCTGAACCCAGGACAGTGACTCAGTTCTGTAGAATAGTTTGTTAACATGCATGTGTCTAGTTTGGGGGTTTACCTCTTGTATTACTACTTGAATGCAACCCTCCACTGACTGCTGCCTAATTCCACATTCTCAAAAGCTCAACAAAGTGTTTTGATCCCAATTTGGTTTAAACTCTCTGGACGGAGCAGGTTTTCCCTGCAATGCTCATGAAACACAAGTGTCTCAATTCTGTAGAGTAGTTTTAAAACCCTCAGTGAAGTATCATGTAAGAAGAACATGGAGCTAGGAGAGGATCTGGTTCAAGACAATCTTAAGAACCTGAATGTGCACAAGTCCATGGGACCTGATGAAATCCATCTGTGGGTCCTGAAGGAGCTGGCAAATGAAGTTGCTAAGCCACTGTCCATCACTTTTGAAAAATCATGGCAGTCAGGTGAAGTTCCCGACGACTGGAAAAAGGGAAATATAACCCCCATTTTCAAGAAGGGGAAAATGGATGACCAAGGGAACTACAAAACAATCAGTCTCACCTCTGTGCCTGGCAAAATCTTGGAGCAGATTCTGCTGGAAGGCATGCTAAGGCACATGAAAAACAACAAGGTGCTTGGTGACAGCCATCATGGCTTCACTAAGGGGAAATCCTGCCTGACCAACTTGGTGGCCTTCTATGATGGGGCTGGGCAGAGAAGAGATTCAGAGCAGTCCTGTGGAGAAGGACTCCGGGGTGTTGGTTGAGGAGAAACTTGACATGAACCTGCTTCAGTGTGTACTCGCAGCCCAGAAAGCCAACTGTATCCTGGGATACATCAAAAGGAGCATGACCAGCAGGTCAAAGGAGGTGATCCTGCCCCTCTACTCTGCTCTCGTGAGACCTCACTTGGAGTATTGTGTGCAGTTCTGGTGTCCTCAACATAAAAAGGACATGGAACTGTTGGAACAAGTCCAGAGGAGGGCCACAAGGATGATCAGGGGACTGGAGCACCTCCTGTATGAAGATGGGCTGAGAAAGTGGGGCTGTTCAGCCTGGAGAAGAGAAGGCTGCATGGAGACCTCATAGCAGCCTTCCAGTATCTGAAGGAGGCCTATAGGGATGCTGGAGAGGGACTCTTCATTAGGGACTGTAGAGATAGGAGAAGGGGTAACGGGTTAAAATTTAAACAGGTTAAGTTTAGGTGGGATATATGGAGGAAGTTCTTTACTGTGAGGGTGGTGAGGCACTGGAATGCATTGCCCGGGGAGGTTGTAAATGCTCCATCCCTGGTGGTGTTCAAGGCCAGGTTGGACAGAGCCTTGGGTGACATGGTTAAGTGTGAGGTGTCCCTGCCCATGGCAGGGGGGTTGGAACCAGATGATCTTAAGGTCCTTTCCAACCCTAACTATTCTGATTCTGTATGCATAACGTAGCATAGCTTTCTGTTGTATTCTGTTCAGTTCCATTCCATTCTCTCCTGTTCTATTCCATTCCATTTTATTCCATTCCATTCCCTGCACTCACAAGGAGTTGTACAATGAGGAGATCCTTATTTACCTGAAATGCCAGGGGAATTTCGCACCAAAAGCACTTTCAAAGACACAAATCAGAACCGTTATGGGTAGAAAGAGTATTTTATTTATTTCTAAGTAGTTATTTGGTTTAGTTTAGCTTAGCTAATTTGAGTCTGGTTTAGTTTAGACTCTTCAGTTTAGCTGAAAGAACCCTCCCTTGCAGCCTGACAAAGGGAAGCCAGGGCAGGAGCGGTGCTGTGGTGGTGCGAGAGTGGTGCAAGAAGAACCCGGCCAGAAAGGGCCATGGAAGACCTGACTCGGGGTGGTGCTCAGTACTCCAGAGGACAGAAGGCTGCCTCCCCCTGGATGCGGGGCATGAGGGCCAGCTGTGTGGAGCATGAGCAGCTGCCTTTGGGACACCATGACCCAAGGGAGCCCCATGAAGGGGCTGTGCTCGGCTGCAGAGGAAGGCAAAAAAAATCAGGCACGCTTGCTAGTCCAGCCTGGGGGGAAAAAAGGCCTTCGCCCCCCCCGGCCTGCTGCAGGACACGAGGGGCCGCCTTCATGGAGCATGAGCACCAGGCAATAACACAGCCAGAATGGACCGAGGAGCTCTGCAAGTGGTCATGCTCAGTGCTCAAACCCCCGGGGACTGGTGCCAATCTGCCCCGGGGGAAAATTCCTTCCTGACCCCAGTGCTGGAGATGGATCGGCTACTCCCTGAGCATGTGAGCAAGACCTGCTCCCGCTCCACACGCTGGTTACACCTCTAAGGGGACAAGGGGACACTGACACTGCTTTTTCTGCTTCCACCGGGAGCCATCTCAGGGGCTTCCAGCAACAGCAAAATGCCATTGGCCTGATGAATCCTCGGAGCACAAATCCTTCCTGTGCTTGGCAGTGGGAGCTCCAGAGCCCTGGGGGAGGGCACTGAGCCACCTGTGCATCCTTTTTCTTCTGGCTACTGCCACTCTCTCCCCAGGAGGTGAGGACGGCGAGCTCCCTGACAACTGAAGCAGGATCCCTCGATGATGCTTTGAGCATGGCCCCTCCAGGAGCTGGAACTGCAGCACAGAACCTCCTGCAGCTTCATGCAGCTCCAGGTGTTCCCTCCCTTAACCCCTCACACAAGCAGTTCCCCGGTGCCCAGGAGATGAGGACAGCCAGCTCCCCAACCAGTGAAGCAGGATTTACATCCATCTGATGAGCTTTGAGCGTGGCCCCTCCAGGAGCTGGAACTGCAGCACACAATCTCCTGCAGCTTTGTGCAGCTTCAAGGGTTCCCTCCATCAACCCCCTCCCAGGAATTCCCCCCCGTGCCCCAGGACTTTCTCTGGGATGCCCTCAGGCTGCCAGCTCTGTCCTGGTGGCAGCACCGGGCACTCTGGCAGTGGGACAGAGGAGGGCACTGGACTCATACTGCCGCAGAGCATTGTGATGCTGCATGGCCGGGTGCTGGCACTATGACACAGGGGTGATGGGGCTCCTGCAGCCCTGCCCACTGCAGCCCTTCTGCTGCCCCTTCAACCAGCATCCCTTGGGAAAAGGCGGCCCTGAAGGAGTGCCTGTGCCCAGGAGGCCCAGGGAGATGTCCCTGCCCGTGGTGGCCAGCCCCTGGGCATCGCTGCTGGGTGTCCCTGTAAATAAATCTGTATGTTCTGACTGTATCAGTAAAGTCTTTTATACCATATACAGTCATTTGACTGTGGGGGTTCCAAAGGTGAAAGGACAGGGGTTTGGGTTCCATCTGCATGAACTCGGCAGAAACGTAGAGAGCATGCAGCATTTCCTCACCATTCCTTATCAATACACCAATTGGCATTTGCTACTACACTGCCTATGGTGAGGTCTTCTTCTTGGAAAGAAGTGAAGGGTCTGGTGTCTGTAAGAAGTTTATGGAAATTCTGAAACAAAATGTGAAAAACAAACCACAGAAATTTTCCAGTACTAGAAAAACAGCAGAATGCCTAAGGACACAGTCTAATCCTCAGCCCAGCTCTGTTTCATAGTGAGATTGTTAGGGACCCTTTGATCTCATCTGTGCTTTGAAACACACCTTGAAATACTCCCATCGTCTTAAAGGTCTTGATAATATGCAGAATGTATTCTGTAATTCTTTGCTACATAAATATTTTGGTATGTAAGATCACCACATCGGGTAGCACAGTGATTGTTCACCATTGTCTCAAATAGGATCCTTAAGAGCTTTAGGGTGTCTGAATCATAAGAAGTAGCCTGGGAGATAATTCAGTCCCTCTATGTAGCCCTGGAGAAGGGTAATTGCCAGTAAAACTTTAGTACTTTATAAACCAAAGGATAACGGAATGAGCATTTAGAAACTTGTATTAGGTATAATTAACATTGAAATAAATTGCCTTTTTCTTAGTGGTATGGTATTAAAGATTGTAAAGGCTAAAATTTGAAGTGGTATTAAAATAATGGCTTATTAAAGTAAGCAACAGAGAAGTAGCATCCAAAACCAGATCATGCTTCACCAGAATAACAAGTGGCTGCTTTCCTTGGATAAAGCATCCACAGAAATTCTTTGACTGTCTAGGCTCATCTATCTCTAAATGTGTGTGTTTCCAGAACAAAACCAGTACAAGTCACACTTGGTTTTAGCTAATGGATTCTATCCCTTTGTTTTCCTGTCTTTCTCCCACCCCCTTCTTTAAGCCCTTACTAGTCAGAGAGTCATTCCTTTTGTGGTTAATGAAAAAAGTAAGCTATAACATTAAAGATAATGGAGATATTGTGGTGTGTTGAGTAAAACTACAAACACAAGGAGTGGCTGCCAGTGCAAATTAAAAGGGCCATAAGCCTGTTAATATTAAACTGTAAAATCATAGATCATAGAATGGTTTGGGTTGGAAGGAATCTTAAAGATCACCTAGTTCCAACCGCACTACCATAGGCAGAGATACCTTCCATTAAATCAGGTTGCTCAAAGCCCCATCCAACCTGGCCTTGAACACTTCCAGGGATGGGGCATCCACTTCTCTGGACAACCTGTTCCAGTGCCTCACCACCCTCACAATACAGGATTCATTCCGAATATCTAAATCTACTCTCTTTCACTTTAAAACCATTCCCCTTTGTCCTGTTACTACCTGCCCTTGTAAAAAGTCCCTCTCCAGATTTCCTTTAGGCCCCTTTTAGGTACTGGAAGCCTCTCTAAGGTTCCCTCTGAGCCTTCTTTTGTCCAGGGTGAACAAGCCCAACTCTCTCAGACTGTCTTCGCAGAAGAGGGGCTCCAGCCCTCTGATCATCTTTCTGGTTCTCCTCTGGACTCTGGTCCATGTCCCTCTTATGTTGGGGACCCCAGAGCTGAACACAGTACTCCAGATGGGGCCTCAGGAGAGCTGAGTAGAGGGGGAGAATCACCTTCCTCAACCTTCTGGCCACACCATGTCCCTTTTATGTTGGGGACCCCAGAGCTGAACACAGTACTCCAGATGGGGCCTCAGGAGAGCTGAGTAGAGGGGGAGGAACACCTTCCTGGCCACACTTCTTTTGATGCAGCCCTATAACCTAGGGTAAAAGTTTTACTTATTACTATACAGTTATAATAAGGTATGCCTGCTCCTATGTTTTGTTCTTGTCAAACTTGTCTTTTCTATTCTGCTTGCCTTTCTTTCTCAAGAAAGCTTCAACTTCTAATGAAATCGGGGAAAATTAAGAAGGGTTGTGATAAGTTTTTCAGCAACATAATCAACATAAAGTGACTGTCACAGTGCATGGATGCCCTTTGATATAGAACAGATTTTAGTAATACTCATGAGTATTATTAAACAGAATTACAGCCATTGTTGGGGCTATTATTAGCTAAATACACTGTATTGTCTCTGATATGTCTCATGGTAATTGTTGACAAAATTACACTAACTACTATATTAAAACTGGAGGAAGTCCAGAGGAGGGCCATGAAGACAAGGGGGCTGGAGCACTTCCCATATGAAGACAGACTGAGAAAATTGGGGCTGCTCAACCTGGAGAAGAGGTTAGATGGACAACTCATAGCAGCCTTTCAATATCTGTAAGGGGGCCTACAGGGATCTTGGAGAGAGACTCTTCATCAGGGAATGTAGTGATAGGACAACGGGTAACTTAAACAGGGGAGACGTAGGTTAGATATAAGGAAGAAATTGATTACTGTGAGAGTGATGTGCTGAAACAAGCTGCCCAAGGAAGTTGTGAATGCTCCAGCTCTGTCAGTGTTCAAGGCAAGCTTGGATGGGGCTTAGAACAATCTGATCTACTGGAAGGTGTCTCTGCCTATGGCACGGGGTTGGAACTAGATGATCTTAAGGTCATTTCCAACCTAAACCATCACATGATTCTACAGAAGCATGTATGCTTTTTGTTTTTTACAAAAATTCATATGCAGTAAACTTTTCTATTGGATTTAATAGATCTTTTGAAAGCACTTCTGTCTGTGCTCTACTAAAACCAATAGAAAAGAATGTTTAGATGCTTATATATACCTTTTTTTAAAAGAAAAAATAACAATTTGGTTATATGCTAACAGTCCTAAAATTCTACTGTTTGCTTTAAATTGTTGCATGTACTGCTGAGAAGCAGTACTTTAGATTCTGCTTGTGAACTCTGTCTTTCTGAAAAGCTTTACAACATTCTGATTTTGTGTTTTTGTTTTTAGATAGGAGTGATACAGTTGACCTTCCTATAAAATTCAGTCCTCGGTATGCCGGTTGCTACCACTGTCAGATTCTTCTGAAGTCCTCCTCTGATGTTCGTGTTTATGAGATTGAATGTGTAGTGAATACAGACAATGCTGAAGCAGAGCTTGAATTTCTGACTCCAGCTTACCAAGCAGTGATTCAGAATATTCCAATTGTAAGTTCACTTTACTACTGGAAACTAAACTAAGATTTAAGATTTTAAAAAACTAGACTCTGGATCAGTAATGTTAAAATTTACAGTTGTAAAATGCACAAATGCATATAAATGCTGACTGGAGTATTATGACTTAATGTTCATACTGGGCATTATATAAAGCTTGATTGTAAAAATAGTTTATGGCAATTGTTAAAGTTTTATGTTAGTTTTATGGGCTTATTTCTAATGTTTCACTTCTGTCCTGAGAACTGTTAATCTGCTAATAATGTTATCACATTGAAAGTGAAAAATTAGTTTAATCTAGGGAATAAATGTCTTCTTTATGGAAAAAAAAGAGATTGAGAAGCAAAATAGGAGAACTAGATTACATACAAGTTTTAAAATATAGCAAGTATAGGCAATATATCATATATAGCTTTATCATATCTATTTTTTATATGAAATCCTTGACACATGAGAAGTAAGACCATGTAGTGATGATACAGTGTAGACTGGAATATCATCCCCTTTAGAAAATGATGCTCAAATTTTAGAGAACTTCTCCAACTCAAAAAAAGAATTTAAAAAAAAAAAAGAAAAAAAAGCTTAAACTATGAGAGAAAGGGTAGAGAATCTTCAACAGATAAAAATGGTAAAATATTTCCTGAGATTGGAACTATGGTTCCTCTCTCCCACCTTTTAAAACAGTAGATTAGCAAAGGCTGATGACCTGTCGGTTTTGAAATGGGTCAGGCTGGTTTTCAAATTGGTAAGGTTGTTCCTGATATTGTGAAGAAGAAAAAGAGAAAAAAAAAAAACAACAAATACAATTTTTTGTTGCCTTTCTTCATCTTTCTTTTTTTTTCCTCAGGATGAGGATAGCAGCTAATTACTTTTTCCCCTACAAGAGATGATGTCATTGCTATTACAGAATTGAAGACTGCAGTGATGGAAATGTTTTGAAAAACTGGGGCACATTCCAAACAGGCATTTGTGGTCAACTACTAGGAAGTTTACCTCTTATCAACTAAGAATTAAGCATTAATCTTACGTATTAATCCAACCTTAGATACGCAATACTGCAGGTGTCATGCACTGCCATGAGGTGCCATGAGGTAGCTCTGATGACCACAGGTGGTTTTTAGTTTCTGAGATTAAGATAGCTGAGCTTGGAAGACTTTCAAAGAGAAGGTAAAGAGGAATGAGTACTGTGCTCCGATTTGGTGATAACTGCAAGTAAAAGCTAAAATGCATGGTAAGAGCTTTAAATGTGTAATATAATATACTTCTTCACTTTGATTTCAGAGTAACTTGTCCAGTCAGGACTGGAAACTTGAAGCAATTTTGGAAGGACAAGGGTTTTATGGGCCTCCTCTAATAAATGTGGGTCTGCATGAAACAGCTTTGTATCCTCTCACGTTCAAACCTGTTGCTGAGTGTGTTATAATGGTAAGAAGAAAATTAGTTTCAATGTTTGAAAAGGATGCTTCTATCAATGAAATTTACATCAGTGTCCAATTTATGAAAATGTTTAGGCAGTTGCTAATATTAAGGAACTATTTGAGAGTCAGAAATTGACAGATTGCCTACTACCTGAAGTAAAAAAAAAAAAAAGAACTAGCTTTGCAAAGTTTAAGATTAGGAATTATGGATTTCCCCGCCACCCTTTATAATTTCTTCCTTTATCTGCTTTTCTATCAAACCCTCCATTTTAATGAAAGAAGTTACTCTGTACTTTGATCATAAAAATATACATTCTGTTAATCTGAATGTAAATACATATGTGAAATTATATTTAATTACCAAGTAATAAAGTAATAATCTTGAATATTTCTCATTGCATGTATACATCACAAGTGAATGTATGTGACGGCTATTTTGTTTCATAAACTAATTTCTATTGCATGTTACACTGCATAGCAGCTGCTTTTACCATCAGAATAATCACTACTTTAAATACTAAAATGAACCAAGCAAAACCTAAGACAGCTTTAGCAAGGAGCAGTATACAATTTTTTTGCCTGCATATTAGCATGCATTTCCAACCAAATATAATGTGCTTTAGGAAACCAGTGTTATAAAACTATTAAAAGCACAGAGCCTTGAATCCTCTGATGACAAATAATCATGAAGAACATTTCAGTTCAAGGACAGATGGAAATGGTTGAGCAAAGTTCTATTTTATATGACGGATAAGTACGCATGGGAACATATTTTCTTGGATATTTGTTTTCAAAGAAGAAACCAAGAAGTATAAAATCTGGAAATATGAAGGCTTTGTATTGTTAATTTTCATAATTAAAAAAAAACCCACCACATTTGTTTATTTAGTTTTCTTCTCTGTTTAACAGCAGAGTTTGCTTAAGAACTACAAAAGTCAATAGAAACACTTTCTTGTAAGCATGCTTTGTTATCTGGATTTAAGATTAACAAACTAATGGAGTTGATTTGCCAGCCAAAGGGGAATTTTATAATGCTGATTCCTTTTTTTTTTTTTCATCTTTTTTTTTGTCATAGGGAAGGCTTATTTTGCGAAATAACACAGCTGGCACTGAAACCATCTTTAACCTTAAGGGAATAGGGAAGAAACCGCTGTCACAGGGCTGTGTTGTGATGGATTGCCAAGTGAAAAATGTCATTCAAAAAATTTTATGGGTACCCAATTATACCAAGCACAAGTTGATATACAAGGTAAATTTTTGCAATAATATTGCAACTATTTTTCTGTCCAAGAACCGCTGAATTATGTATTACAGTAGCAAATATTATTTTAAATGCAGATATATTATTAAAATTCATGTATCTGTGACATATATAAAACTATAGCTTACAGTATATGTATATGTTTACAGTCAGGATATCTATGAAATAGTGTATGATTTTACTGTATATTCCATGGAAAGAGCTTTCCTGGTTTTTAAGGCTGGTTCCTAAGGAGACAAAGCTTTGCTCATTCTCTAGTCTGTCCTCCCTTCCTCCTCCACGGGTTTGAAACAGTGGCCAGATCCATCAGTTTTGAAATCAGAAGTGGCTTGAGAATTACAGAGTTTCTGAAACCTTCATAAAACATTAGTATATTACAGGAAAAGGGAAAAAAAAAAAAAAATCTTCCTAAGGGAAAGATTGCAGAATGAGCTTACTGTGTCTAATGGTCTTATGGTCTGGACAGTCAGTCATTGCAGTAATTACTGTTAGTGTCTTTTGCCCAGTTATTGTTTCACATATGTTGGAGGAAGTTGGGAATACTGTGTTTGTTTCCTGATGGGAAAGAAATTTCAGAGGAAATAACAAACTGGAGTTGTTCAAAGGCAATGGGTCACTGCAGATATGGATCAGGTGCTGAGGTATTTGTGACTTCAGTGGATATAAGATAAATTCTTAGAAAATACAGTTTTCTTGGTTTCTCTGCTCAGGAAGGTTTTTTTTCCTATTAAATATAATCCTTATTTTTCATTGGTTTATAACTGTATTTACACAATCACATTCTCTTATTAGAAATACTGTTGTATTATTGTAACTGCAGGATTTTTCTACCATTTATTTGCATCAATGTTTAATTTCAAAGTGGTAAAAGTATTTCAGTAGTATTCTTCACCTTCCTTATCTATGTGTAGGACCCTATGTCATATGTCAGCAGGTGAAGAATGTACATTGGGGCAAATAAGATGACTTCTGCTTTTTTTCTCAGCTGCAGAGAAGGTTCCTGAGTAAGAACATTTTGGACCTTACTCAACAAAAGCTCTATTTGTGACTCTATTATGGCATTTAAATATAGAGTAGATAGCATCTAGATACTATGGCTGTAATACCATTTGCTAGAAGGTAAAACCTGACTAGCTACCTAGTGTGGACTCATGAAATGAGTGACCTTTTTTTTCTGCCTTGGAGCCAGTAGCACCAAATGCTGCTTTACTGAAAATGACAGATATTGATAGAGAGTAGCCTCACCTTATTTTATAAAGAGAGATCATGTGTGTACCAGTAGCACTCTTCTGCTGGTTAATGAGAACTCATGGCAGTGTGAAATCCTTCCTTAAGCTCTTGCTAGTCTCTAATTTTTCGTTATTACAGGAGGATTTACATTTGATAAACTTTGCCTGTTATAAAAAGGTTCAGCTTCATGTTCCTAGGTTTTGACTCATTATTAAGCCTGCCAAACAAAGTAGTAGGAAATGTATTCCAAAGCAGGAAATTGGGCATCACCAGTTTTGACATTTTTGTTTTCAACATTCTTAGCTTTTTACACGTGAGTGCATTTACGTTTCTCATATGTTTATAGCTTTAGCTCTGAAAGAAGTGAATGTTTTTGAAAGCTATAAAGAGAGCTGTCCCGTCTGCTTTCCCATTGAGTGCAAACTCAATATTTTTTTGCCAATTAAAGTGAAAGACATTGAAATATCAAAATTCAAAAAGAATACATTATTATTTGTATATCTTTTTCAGAAACATTGTTAACTACACCAGTTTCAACTATTCCAGAGTGAGCTGGGGGTAGTTGAACTTTGACCTCCTTGCGGGTGTTCTCTGAATACAAAAACCTGTGGTTTAGATGTTTTTTCTTTATTCGTGTTTTGGTGGTTTGTTTTGCCTTTATTTTATGTTTTCCTCTGTAAAGTACTGCTTTAGAGTACTTTAAAGTGCTCTTTTTGCTCTGGGATTTTTGTGAGAAAAGTAGTAGGGTCAGCTATTTCATGCTTGTGTGCATATAATAACCGGTGTGAATAATGTGTTTTCTCTATGCTAGGATTTTACCTGGAAGCTGTTGTAGAACAGTTATTGAAGCAAGGTTGGCTGGAATTGTTTAAAAAGGCATTACTATAAAACCTGCCAGTGTCTGAAAACTGTGTCCTCAGCAATATTAATTCCTTCTAGCATTCTCCATCTGATGTCATGTAGAGTCTTGTGCTATTGTAATAAGTGAAGATCATTTGCTCACTTTTAGTTCCAAAACAGTTAGTTAGTAAATTAAGTTTTAATAAATACAGTATATGATCCCTGTTGTCTGGATATTTGGAGAAAGGGGAAAACCTCCTCTAAGAGGGAACTGTAATCAACAACCTTGTTAGAAATGCAAAATAAACTTTATTTACTCAGAAGTGTAGAGTACAAAGGGCAACAGGAAAAAGAATTGATACTAATTTTGTTGTTCATTCCATGCTGCCTGTTGCGTGGTGATTTTGTCTTTGTTGGTGTTTCTCTTGAAGGCCATTGCTGACAGACCAACTCCTTCTCCTTTATAATCCAGCATTTTTGAAATTTTACCATATTGTCTTTTAGCTAAATTGATGGTTAGGTAGAGGAAATCTTGTTAGCTTTGGTGGAGACAGAACAAAGATAATACAAAAAGTAATAGTTTGAGAAATGGTTTTGGTGGGATTTTTTGTAACTTTGTTGGCTGTCCTGGGTTCAGCAGTAGCAGTCATTTTTCTCCTTCTTGGTAGCTGGTGCAGTGCAGTGTTTTGACTTTCAGCTTGGGAACAGAGCTGATAACACTGATATTTTGGTTTGGCCAAGGACTTTGTGAGCCTCATGCTCTGCCAGGGAGGAGGGGAAGCGGAGAGGAAGCAGAGACAGGACACCTGATCCAAGCTAGCCAAAGGGGTATTCCATACCACAGCACGTCATGCCCAGGATGTAACTGGGAGTTAGCCGGAAGGGCTGGGGAACTGCAGGGTTGGAGGAGGTATGGGTCGGTGCTTGGTCGGGCTGGGGTGGTGGCGAGTTATCAGTTGGCTGGTGGTGAGGTGATGTATTCTCTTCCCTTGTTATTTCCTTTATCATTATTATTATTTGTGGTAGCAGTAGTGATTTGTGTTATACCTTAGTTACTAAACTGTTCTTATCTCAACCTGTGGGAGTTGCATTCTTTTCAATTCTCCTCTCCATCCCTCTGGGAGTAGGGGGAGGGAAAGAAGGGGGGGAGTGAGTGAACGAGTTACCTGACTGGGTTTAATCCACGACATTGGCTAATGAATATCTTCATCGTTGAATTGGTTGGTTGATTTGCGCTGTACATTCTCCATTGATGGAGTGTATTTATTATCAAGTTAACTTCTCATAGGCACACTGGAACATACATGATATTTTCTGAAAAAAAAAAGGAGCATTTAATTTACTGAAGTAATAAGGCTCAGATTATATCTAGAAAGATACAAGATGTGTCAGTAGCTGATGAGCATAATAATTTACAGGCTTGTCCATAAACAATTTACTGCACAATGACTACCTAGCGATAAGTAATTTAGCTGAATTAATACTTGGGTAATTTTGCCTTTGAGGTGTAAATTTAGCTTTACTGTTAAATTTTAATAACTGAATATATTAAACTATAAAATGAATAAAAACTAATTTCATTAAAAAAATAATTGCATTGTATATATGCTACTCTGTTTCTCAGTGTTCATTATATTTATATTCACCAAAATAAGAGTACTACTGAAAAAGTGACTGTTTATAATGGAAGTTAAGTCTGGGAGGAGGAAGAGGGAAGTCTTTTCTTTCCTCCATTAAGAAAACCCTCTTCCCTCTGAAAAGCTCTCTTCCTTTTCCCATTTCAAACATATATGGAGTGATCTTGTCTGGAGAATCAATTTTTGGATGTGTGGTTGTCTGTGCAACCATTAATATGTATCAAAGAGACTTGGGGAGAAAAGTCCCTTTGGAATTCAGTGGAGGTCATGCATATGACTCCATCAGTCTACCTTTAAAAGTGCCAAGCAAAACACTTTCTGTGCCCACAAAGCTTTCTATGATTAAAAAAACAATTTCCATAAATTCCCTTGAAAAATGTGAGTGTTTTTATGAACTATTTTCTGCTGATTGATGTGTAAACCTCAGGGAAATACTGCCACTGTGCTCTTCATGGCTTTTCTAGGGGATATTACAACAGTCTTTCTTGTGATTAACTCACTCCTGGGTCTGAAAAAATGTCACAACAGAATTCATAAAGAATTGTGCACATATAACAGAGGCAGAGAATACATCCTTCTCTGGTGTTGAATTTATATAAGCTTAGTGACTACAACATAAGTGGATTTTAGTGGCTGTAAAATTAGATTCAAATCATCCTACAAGAGTAGGACATGTAAAGTATTTCTATGAAAATCCAGTCTGTCAGTCTCATAACAAAATTTTTTATAGTATTTTCTTTTGGGATTTTATATAAAACTCTGTCAGACAGATATAAATAATTGTCTGGTGTGTTGATGGTTGCTACTAATGACACCTTTGATAGTAACTTTATCTATAAAAGTGCCTAATTCTTGCAAGGCTTGGTTTTGCAGTAAAAATATAAAATGTGTTTTTCCCAGTGCTGTTCAAAATAGACATCATTAAAGTAAAGTCTCCAGAGAATTCTCAAGGCTCAGTTAAATTACCTTTTGGGTATTAGGTTGTAGAAGCTATTTGTAATTTCCAAAAGTATTGTAGAGTAAGTACATAATCAAGAAGTATGAAATCCCTTGTTCTTCAATGCATTTCTATCTCAGTCCTCTCTCAGTTCTCTATGTAACCATTTTATATTTTTACAATGTCAATGAAAGAATGACATGAAGGTTGAGTATTTGTGAGATTTCCTGGGAATAAATTCCATGCAACTCAATAACCTAATCGCTGAAGGTCATATAGCCTCATCAAGTTTGCATTCTTTAACCACAAAAATCTATGTATTCCATAATCTTCCTATCTATCCTTCCAATTTCAGTCTTTTTTGTTTCCACATTGTCTGCCAGATAGGTTAGTGGTCTTGTCAGCTGGACTGGCTGATTTATGACTCTGGATTATGTAGCACTCTTCATTATGCAGAAATGCAGGTTGCAGGTAACAGGTAGGAATTGTTTGGGGGGATATATTCAGTGCAATGCAAAGATGTTTTATTTCAGTGTAGTGACATTGCAAGAATTAAATTAATTCCTAATAACTCAAGGCACTTGCAAGGTATGTGCTGAAAGAAGGATGAGGGAAAGTAATGGGAGTTTCACTTTAAACATATGTCATTCTTGACAGCACTGAAAATATCTGAGTGTGGGATCGTTCAGTGACTCTTACAGACCCTGTTCTGGCCTAGCGCAGAGGAACATTTATGTTTTAGTAAGCAGAGTCTGTCAATATTTTTAAACAGACTTGAGAAACTATTTTCAAGTGGAAATATTGAACATATTACTAACTTTGTATGCAAAGAGATGGATATATTTAATTAAGTTCTGTACATCTGTTCACTACTTTAGCGTGAAGTATCAGTTGCCATTCTTGAAGTTATGCTTATTTGGTTATTCAACTCTGGGGAAAAAAGAAAAAATTGCTATAATTTTTTAGTTATCCCTTTTCCATTCCTTTTCATATTAAATAGCCATATTACAGTCTGCAGAATGAGTTTTCAACCTCTGACTGATAAATTATTTTAAAACTGTAACATTTCATAAAACTGCTCCATTTATACTTTCTGGCTGTGTGTATACAATGACCTGAAGTATAAGACAATGGAGAATACCACAATTTAAAAATTAAATCATTGGAGATGGATTAATTTGAGAAAATTTTCTGCAGAGTCAAATTTATAAATTTAATATTAATTTGCATTTGGTTTCTTTGTGTTATTCTACAGTTCTTTTTTTCTGAGTGATAGTGCAAGGATGTAACAACCTTCATACAATTCCATCCTAAAAGGAGCTTAATTTTTTGGTATTGGATGGGTATAGAACACAATGTATCCTTTGTCCTGTGCCATGGTTGTCATGAGAGCATCTGTCCCCAGAACACTGCCAGTTAATTTACTCTGTATGCATCAATAACGTGAGAGTTCTCACCCTCTTCTAGTGTCAAACCATTGCTAAATGCTACAGTTTCACTATTTTTGTCTTGGCCTGCTCATATCAATCGGAATACCTTTAAGACAAGGTTTTTGTCTTTCAGGTTTGCTTTGATCATTCCCAAATTACACAGTTCAAGTTTCATGACTGAAGTAGGAAAGTTGATAGCATACTGAGGCAGCAGCAGTTATGTATAATTTTTAAAATGGATTTATAATGGCCAGAAAAATAATGAAATTACTATTTCTTTGACACACTTTAGGACCCTACTCTAATATTCAGAATCTTCTTGTCTCACAAAAGCAATGGGACTTCTGATACCCAGCAGTTCTTGCTGTGATCCTAAGCCTATTTCTATTTTCACTCCAGAAACTGATACTTTAGTCTGTCCGTTAGTTTTTATTTATACTGGATTTATACTAGCAGCAGAACATAATAGAGTGAAAATCTGTTTGTTAAAGTTGTTTCCTTTTAAGCTTAAGTATATAGCACTAGAGCTAGAAAACAGGCAACATTGCTATTTTTGCCTTATTTCTTAAAGGTGTATTTATTAAGAACTGTCTCATTGTGAAACCCAATTCAATATATATCAGTTAAATAAGAGAAGGGTGAGGACATAGTGGCAGTGATGGCACAAGCCTTTGTTGTGTATTAGAAGCTGAAGTTTCAGGATTTTCAGTCAGGGAAAGTCAATAGAAAGAATGATACAGAAGCAATGCATGTGCAGTCATGGGGGTTTGTTCATATTTGGGTTTGTAAATTTTGCAAAATCATGAACAGAACTACAGGTTTCTCTTGGCACAAATGTTTAGATAGTAACATAGATTAGTTGATTCAGCATTGAGTTATATTAATGCTTAAATTAAAACAAAAATAGGCATTCAGATTTAAGGTTTTCAGCTGAAACTTGAGCTCATAAGGGAAGCCTTCAGTACTCAATTGTGTTTCATATCCAGGTTTCATAATCTGTTTTTTCTTAGAACAAATTATTTTACATCATAAATAGTATCTGTGAAACTACATGTATAATAAAAATGTTAAATACAGTACTGCTGATAGATGTTTTATTTCTGAATTCAGTGGGAAGTTTTCAATTTCAGATGTGCTCATTTTTGCATTTTAATTTCCTATTTTATGTATTGTGAAACCAGAATTCCAACTCTTTGGCTTGCATAGCTTTAAACAGTCTTCTTAAAATCTTCCTTAAGACTTAAAGAACTAAGGAAAACATTTGTGTCCTTGCTGGAGAGGATAGGAGGAGGAGTGTGTACAGTAATTTACCTTGCAGTCCCAGTTCTCTGATCATTTACACTTGGGGCATTTTGAAGCATACCACAGTTGTCGTTCTGCCCTTGAAGGGACAACTACATGAAATAGCAATGTGCATGCAGATTTCATCTTGGCATGCAGCCATGAAGCAGTATGTAGGATATGCTTGTGAGTGAGGACAATAATAGCTTTAGGAAGAGTTTGGGAAATGGTCAGAAAGCAGAACGACATGAAAAAGGCTATTTAGAATTTAAAAATCCTGGGATTGGGCTGTGTAGCAAATTAGAAGCATGTGTGTTTATGGAGAAGTGTGATTATAACTGAACTAGTAGAAACGTTGTTAAACCAAAGCATTATCAGGAAGACCAAATTTTAGACACAAGGGAGGAAAAAGAGCACTCTCGGATACTGAAGCAGTGCCCATATATGTATGTAACATGACTTCCTGACTTACAGTCATTTTTTTCCTGTCTGGTTATACAATCACTTTCTTAAAGTTAACAATTTTAAAATAATTTAGCTTCTGTTAATTCAATACTCTCTTTGGAAAGGTATCTAAAACTTCTCTTGATTGGCTGAATGTAGTGTTCCTTTCACTTTGACATTTTTGGTAGAAACTAGTCTGATATATCCAGCTTTTGACAGAAACTGTATTACCCTACTTTCTGCATTTTATTCAAAGTAAACTGAAATAGAGTAGTCCATAAATGTAGGTTCACGTGTAATTTATTGTTTATCTTGTATAAAATGAAACTTGCTCATCTTCAGTGTGTAACAGCCCCTCTCTTCCTCTTTGTTGTTAATAGTTAAAGATATTTTTCCCCAATTATTTTTTTTTTCCCTTCAACAAGGACTTCCAGCATTCTCTTATTGGCCTGTTCTTTTTTTGTTGTTGTTGTTGTTGGTAGTGGTGTTTTTTTGTGTTTGTTTTTTTTTTTTGTTATTTGTTTTGGGTTTGTGTGTATTTCTTTTTCTTTGACAATTAGTCTATTTTCCTATTATTTTCAGTTGTGAGACTTCTAATATTTGTCTTGAAATGCAGATTTATTGGGGAAGAGGAAGATTGTTGCCTTATAGGTTTTTATTCCTTTACTTGGAATAGGAGTTCCAGGTTGTACTAGCACTTGAACAAATGATTATATTAACACAAATACCCAAGACAGGACAAATATTATAGGCAATGATTTGCTGTAATTGAAGACAAGATAATCTTAGAATTTTATTTTTGTTTTCTCCAGAAAATACAAACAGAACTTATTTACTAAAAACATAAAGGTAACTTTTGGGAGGAAGAAAATGGTCCATGCAGCTAATGCTTTTACTATTGTAAAATATATGGAAAATATATGAATAGATGAGCTGAAAAAAAAAGTCATTAGGGAGCTTTTCCAACTTGACTTGTGGTTTCACTTCAAAATTTCCCTGAACAGCACAGATACAATTTTATTATTTAAGGTAATAAGAAATTCCCACATGCTACAGTATTACATGGTATCCTGAAAAGTTTTTCTGAAAGGACTGCATGCCTCCGTGGAAAATCATCACCCATCACCTTATGTCCTCTGCAGAAACTGCAGTGTCAGTTTAAAATGCTGTCACTCAGCATTTGCTTCACACAGTGGCAGAGGTAACAGAAGAGAGGGTGTGAACAGAACCATTCATGCAGTCTGCCTGTTGGCTTTCTGCATATCCAGTGGCTCAAGCAGATAATCATTAGCTTTGGTTGATACTGCCTCAAAATTTAACATCTCTTACATGAGCAGCTGATCATAGTCTGTCTGTGGCAAACTTATACAGGTGATGAAGAGACAAGATGCAATTCAAAAATACTCTCAGCCTGTATTCCTACAATCAGCTTTACAGTTTACAAAATCTAAAATTCAACATATGAAAATTGTATCGGTCTTCATTATTCATATAGTTACTGTGTGTGCCATTGCAAACATGTCATTTAAAAAATATATCCAAAAGCATGGTTTATTATAATTTGAGGTATAGCAATTGATGTTAAAATGACACTTAAGATTTTGCTTTGCTCTGCTTAGGTAGATCATTACCATTAAGCCTCTTTGTTGCACTTCTAAAGAAAATGTATGTAAAATACTAAGAGTCTGTCTGTGCAAATCTATACATATGTAAGTAGTTCCATGATCTATGTAAGATACTTTTACTCACATGGAGCAAGGACTTCAAAATCTGTGCTTAATATGATCTGTATATATCAGCACTACTCTTACACTATGTATTCTTTTCATGTGCATAAAGGTTACAACTTAACAATAGCATACTTCATATTCTACTTTTCAAAACAAGTAGAATGGATATTGTGTCTGTAGTGTTCTTGCAAATGTAACTTGCTTTTGATTACTTTTGATTCTTTATGAATTTTCTTCTCCAGGTATTTTCAGATCTTTCAATAGTGAGTGGTGCATCTGTTATTACGGTACAACCAGGTGACAAAGTTGCTTATACTTTGAATGTGTCTCCGTGGAAACGAGGAGTCTTTCAAGGTACAATATAGAACCCAAATATATAAAATATCCCTGTAAATTAGCAGATTAAACCTGCTTACATTTAATGATTGCATTTCTGTTCAACATGACCTTTCTTCTAGAATAAGGCTATAATTACTGGTAAAACTAGCTTTTAATGCAGCTCATATTTTTATTTGTAAAGGTCTATTACTGCTAAATATGTGGTCAGGTCCTTCAAAAATGCTGGCATATGTGCAACTTTATGCATTAAATTAGTTCCGTGAAATTTGATTTAATAATGATTTTGAACTATCGCCAAGTTCTTGGCTTTAAATTTAATTTTCCAAATTAAATAGCTGTTGAATAGCTGGTTACCTTAATGCTTCCAGAATCAAAGGTTTAAAGGCAGAATTTGATTCTTCCCCTAGACTAAAGTTCAACCTGTTAGCCACAAGGCAAGCTTGGCCTAGTACAACAAGAAAACTTCAATGCCTTCTCGCTATATTTGTATCCCTGAGAAAAAAATCAGTTTCTATGAAGAAGAAGAGTCAGCTTTCAATGAAACTTGTGACCATCAAGAGTCTTCACCAGGAAATACTGAAGATATACTATAATTTAACTTATGCCTTTTTTTTTCAGGCTTTAAAGATTTAGGAATATTCTCTTCTGGTTTAGAAAATCCCCAGTTCTTTTATATATGCTGAAAGTTTCAGTAGAAGAGGTTCCAAGGGATCTATCATACAGCAAATTAATACCAGGTGGTTATAGCCATGCCTTCAAAGGCATGGTGATGGCATGTTCAGATTGAAATCTCCTATGTTCTGTCATTCACCTAAATTCTATTATAATGGTTTGCATTATGTTTAGAATTATTACATCTTCACTAAGTGAGAAAAAGAGAGAACAATCAGTCTCTCTAGCCTGACAGAAAAGTTATTGGTTCAAAAGGTGGGAAACGATGTATGCTCTTTTTTTCCTTTCCTAGAAAACAGTTTATTTATTTTGTGCTTTAAAATAACTTCATAGAAGTCTGAAGTTATCCTTTGAAAAGAGACAGGGCCCAGTTATCTACCATCCACCTCCTGGCCCAGTGCTTGCTTTAATCACTACCTTAGGAAGTCATGTTCCTTCTTCCTCTGCAGTGGGGACAGTTTTGGTTGCATCACAGAGATCTGTGCATGTTCCCTAATCAGCTGCTGTACTAGAAAGAGGGGTGGAGGAAAGGAAAGCCACTGTCATAGTCTGAAGGACAGCTGATTTCACTCTCTGATGTTAGCTGATACAAACCTAACTATAAGGTGTTCTAGCTAAGGAACTGCTTACTTTGTGGATTCAGGTCTGCTTCATACTGTGCAAGGCTGGGAAGTAATATGTGTACCCAAAGAAGAATTTTCACCTTCTGGGAAACGTTAATGTCAAAGCTGAGATACATGTGCATTTTTGGCACTTTCAGGATTGTTCAGCAGCCAGCCTGAAGCTTGAGGATCACAGATTAGATGTAGGTGATTCAAGTGGGAATTAATTAGAACTCAGGACTTGTAGTCCTTTCTAGGTCAAGATACTAGAGATAAGGTATAATTTAAACCCCCGAAAAGAAAGGTACTCTTTATTCAGTTTGGTGAATTTGTTCAGAGGGAAGTAAATGACCCATGGGGACACAATGTTGACTAATTGAAAATAGAAAGCAGTGTTCAAAAGCTATCCAGTGAATGAATAAATCTTATTCTGTGTGGAAAAAAGAACAACTATTTGGATACCTATTGGACATCTCTGTCATAGTGCTACTGGATGATTTAAAATTTAAAACTCCTTAACTTGTAAGTACAAAACTTTGTAGCCTTGGCATTTTAGTACTGTTTTTGTCATATTAGAATAAACTCATGAAAGTACTTTCACCATACAAATTGCTGTACTGAGTAAATGGTCTGCATTTTTTCTTTACATTCAAAGTTCTTTTTGTTGCAAAATTATATAGCTGCAAAAATTTTTTTTTTTTTTTTCTTTCCTTCTTGCTATTTTATAATTGCTAAGCTGAAAATGGGTCCAGTTCTTTTCAAAAGTCTATTTGGAAGCATTCCAATAGAAGGCTAATATTATATGCTTCTGCTGGTTTGTAGCTTATGACAGCTTTAACGCTGAAATAATAGTTAATATCTCACACAAGATTCTGGCACTAGATAAAATTCCTTAGCAATCTATTTTCTAAATAATAGACCAATTTCCCTTAGGTTTGATAAAGCATCTTCTACTTATTACTTTATCTTTTATCAAACTCACTTCTGCTTTCCACAGAATAGACCAGAATTTTTCCAGAATAGAGAAAAGCTTTTAATGCTTGAACATTTCTTGTGCAAAAAATACATCGTTATAGTCAGTGTTCTTTCATCCATAAAATTTTTCTAAATTTTGTAAATAAGCTTTCTAATTTTATATATCATATTTCATTTACATTTTTAACTGTTTCTGTACTAAGTAAGCACCAGGCTTTTGTGCTACTTGGAACTTTTCCTTACATTGAGGAGAAAAGGCAGTATATTACATGCCGTGGCCTGTCAGACTGTAGCTGTAGGCCAGTTTTATTGAGATGATGAAGATTATGCCAATACATTCTGGCCTGCAGATGAATTGATTAAACTTATTTGTTTAACAGTTTTTTTCTGTTCAATAGTTGTGTGAAATCTGATTAAAAAAAAGCAACACAAAAAGCCCAACAAAAAGTTCCATTTCTTTCTTTGACAGAATTCTGCAAATTTCACTGATTGCTCTAATTTCAATGGAATCATAAAGTCATATGTGGGAGGAATACCTATCTTCTTGTAGCCATGGCTGTATTTTCAGGACCTGTCCATACCTTTGCTGTAAGCACTTTTCAACTGCATCACCATAACAAATGGAATCTAATTAATCTGTAATGAAGACAAAGCTAGAAGGATCTTCTGGTCGCTTGATTTTCATGAATGGCTCTGGCATACCTCCACTGCTGGGTCACTGGAGTTCACTGAAGGAGGGCTTCTCTATTCATACATGGCACTGCCTGACAAGACGGTCCACAGCATACCCTTTCCTTCTAGTGCATCCTAGTGCAGTTGCATACTTCTGTACGCTTTCATATCATGGTTTCATTGTCATATTAAGAACAGACAGTAAGAATTATAAATAAAAAAAAAATTCACCTTTTTATTAAATGCTACAAACCCATATAAGAATAGTAGTTGACAGCAGGATTTGCCACTTTCTCATTTCTCCTATGTATAAGTCTTAGCAATTAGTCTAATTTCTTTTCATTAACACAGGGAATAATTAATTTAGATGCAGAATAGCAACAAAAAGTAGGATATGCAGAAACTTTAGAATTTACATTTATCATTGTAGAGGTTTTCCCATTCAAAATAGAGATTATAAAGCAAATCTATTTTTTGTCAGTAGAAAAATTGCCAGATGAAAAACAGCTAGCATGAATTGCAGTCATATTTTTAATTTATAGAATCATAGAACAGTTAGGGTTGGAAAGGACCTTAAGATCATCTAGTTCCAACCCCCCTGCCATGAGCAGGGACACTTCCCACTAAACCATGTCACCCAAGGCTCTGTCCAACCTGGCCTTGAACACCGCCAGGGATGGAGCATTCACAACCTCCCTGGGCAACCCATTCCAGTACCTTGCCACCCTAACAGTAAAGAACTACTTCCTTTATCCAATCTAAACTTCCCCTGCTTAAATTTTAACCCGTTACCCCCTGTCCTGTCACTATAGTCCCTAATGAAGAGTCCCTCCCCAGCATCCCCAGAGGCCCCTTTCAGATACTGGAAGGCTGCTATGAGGTCTCCATGCAGCCTTCTCTTCTCCAGGCTGAGCAGCCCCAACCTTCTCAGCCTATCCCCTTCATACAGGAGGTGTTCCAGTCCCCTTATCATCCTCATGGCCCTCCTCTGGACTTGTTCCAACAGTTCCATGTCCTTTTTACATTGAGGACACCAGAACTGTACACAATACTCCGAGTGAGGTCTCACAAGAGCAGAGTAGAGGGGCAGGATCACCTCCTTCGACCTGCTGGTCATGCTCCTTTTGATGTAGCCCAGGATACGGTTGGCTTTCTGGGCTGCAAGCACACACTGAAGGCAGTTCATGTTAAGTTTTTCATCGACCAATACCCCCAAGTCTTTCTCCGCAGGGCTGCTCTGAATCTCTTCTCTGCCCAACCTGTAGCTGTGCCTGGGATTGCTTTGACCCAGGTGTAGGACCTTGCACTTGGCATGGTTAAAATTCATGAGGCTGGCATCAGCCACCTCACAAGCATGTCAAGGTCCCTCTGGATGCCATTCCTTCCCTCCAGTGTATCAACCGAACTACACAGCTTGGTGTCATCGCCAAACTTGCTGAGGGCACACTCAATCCCACTGTCCATGTCACCGACAAAGATGTTGAACAAGACCGGTCCCAATACCCATCCCTGAGGGACATCACTCGTTACTGGTCTCCAGCCGGACATTGAGCCATTGACCACAGCTCTTTGTGTGCGGCCATCCAGACAGTTCTTTATCCACCGAGTGGTCCATCCATCAAATTGATGTCTCTCCAATTCAGAGACAAGGATGTCACGCGGGACAGTGTGGAATGCTTTGCACAAGTCCAGGTAGATGACATCAACTGCTCTACCCCTGTCCATCAGTTCCGTAGCCCCATCATAGAAGGCCACCAAATTGGTCAGGCAGGATTTCCCCTTAGTGAAGCCATGATGGCTGTCACCAAGCACCTTGTTGTTTTTCATGTGCCTTAGCATGCCTTCCAGGAGAATCTGCTCCAAGATTTTGCCAGGCACAGAGGTGAGACTCACTGGTCTGTAATTCCCTGGGTCATCCATTTTCCCCTTCTTGAAAATGGGGGTTATATTTCCCTTTTTCCAGTCATTGGGAACTTCACCTGACTGCCATGATTTCTCAAATATGATGGCCAGCGGCTTCGCAACTTCATTTGCCAGCTCCTTCAGGACCTGTGGATGGATTTCATCAGGTCCCATGGACTTGTGCACATTCAGGTTCTTAAGATGGTCTCGAACCAGATCCTCTCCTACAGTGGGCCTAAGGTCTTCATTCTCACAGTCCCTGCGTCTGCCTTCCAAGTCTTGGGTGGTGTGGTCAGAGCATTTGCCAGTAAAAACTGAGGCAAAAAAAAAAAGTCATTCAGAGCCTCAGCATTCTCCAAATCCAGGGTAGCCAGGTCTCCTGATAGCTTCCGGACAGGGCCCATGTTGTCCTTAGTCTGTCTTTCATTTGCAATGTAACTATAGAATCCCTTCCTGTTACCTTTCATATCCCTAGCCAAGTTTAATTCTATCTGGGCCTTGGCTTTTCTAACCTGGTCCCTAGCTTCCCAGACAACATCCCTGTATTCTTCCCAGGCCTCCTGTCCTTGCTTCCACGTATTATAAGCCTCTTTTTTCAACTGAATTTTCCTCAGGAGCTCCTTATCCATCCAATGAGGTCTCCTGGCCCTCCTGCTGCACTTGCCTCTGGTTGGGATGCAACACTCCTGAGCTTGCAGCAGGTGATTCTTGAATATAAACCAACAGTCTTGGGCCCTCCTGCCCTCTAGGGCTATATCCCATGGAACCTTACTGAGCAGGTTCCTGAAGAACCTCATCTCTTTGGTAGAGCTTTTTTGAGGCAGCAACTATGAATCTACTTCATTGGTCAGAAAAGAGGTAAACATAGAAACCCTCCTGCTCCCAAGACCTCTACTTAGTCAGGTCATATTGGTATATTTAAACCACAAGCTCAACATTTCTATATCTTTTCATAATTTGTGATGAATTCCATAGCTTTCTGGTCTTGTTTTCAGTTAAAATATTGTGATATGTTGGGGTTTTATCATCTCTCTGCACCAGAAAATAATCATGTACAAACCAGATCTTTCAAACAGTCCATTAAAGTTATACAGAAAAGAAAAAGTTGAATATTTCTTGCTTTTTTTAATTGAATTTGGGGTTGGGGTATTGTACTATATAGCCAATGAGTCAGTCTAACAAACCAGATCTTTCAAACAGTCCATTAAAGTTATGCAGAAAAGAAAAAGTTGAATATTTCTTACTTTTTTAAATTGAATTTGGGGTTTGGGTATTGTACTATATAGCCAACGAGTCAGTCTAACACGTGGTGTTGCGTTTAAAATTTTATTGGGAAATAGAACAGCTTGCCTTCTTTTAAAGGGTTGCATCTTCTCTGAAACAATATAAAACAAGGCTTCAGTATTAATATGTGGACAGAAGTTGTATAAAATGTTTAAAGAGTGGACAGTAAATCTTCAGACTTTGGTTTTGACCAAGAAACATTTAAAGCAATGTTGTATCAGCAAAAAGAAAACCTGCACAGTTACGTAATTTTTAATTATTAGTTTTCAGTGTCATTCTAGGAATACTTGCATTGTTGCTTTGACAAGTTTAATGTTATATATATATGCCAAATGACAGCTGAGGAGTGGTGTTTTCTGACTTACTTAATGGTGGCATAATAGTCTGGTCAATTGAATCAGTGGGAATTATGTCTTTGTGATGTTGTCAGCCATGATAATTTGGCAAGTTATGTTATATAACATATGGCACACAAGAGCAACTAGGTGTAAGAAAAAGATCCCCAAACATTGGGGACTGTTGTGCATGAACAAATTCTCATTTGTCAGTTGCTTTTCAGTATCAATAAGGTAACAGAAGATGCTGCTGGCATTACTGACAACAGTGTAAGCAACAGTGGATTCTGCAGGATGGCAGTGCGTACACCGCAGAAAACCTAAAACTTCCTGTGTCAAAGCTGTTTCATAACATAGGAGCCAGTTCAGCAGAACTTTATGAAAAATGTAAACATGCTTATTTGTTATTTTAAATCTGTCATTTTTGATGCAGTGGTGTTGCACCTGTCCAATTTATTTTTAATTGTCTCATAGGGTGCTAGGGACTCTTTATTACTCTTCATTGTATAAAACTCTTTTTCCTGTCCTGCTAAGCACCTTTTTGTTGGAATATTTTGTAGTCCATAATTTGAATAAATATATATATGTGTCATCAGCTATCTTAATCTCCAGTAGTGGTCATTGGATTATGCTATTCACTCCTGAACCATGAGAGCAGTCTACTTAGGAATACTTCCTACATTAATAATATTAATGCACTTTTTTTTGTTGTTGTTATTTATGAAAGAAAAGTTATGAATATTTTAAGACTGAGCAGATAAACTGAGTTTAAAAATGTATGCCATCTGTAGTAATCTCATTATTTTTTATTGAAGTATGACAGATTTAATTGGGTGCCTTGTGGAGCTCTGAATGCATTACATCAATCCAGTTACCTTTATTGATCAAGATTTTAGCCTCATTTTTATCAATTCTGTTTGTTTGAGATCTGTTTTCCACAAAGAAGGAAAATTGAGTGTCAGCAATAATAGTTCAATTCTTCACTGATTTCTTGATGTTACTATTGTTGGATTATCAGCAAAGTGGTTTAGCATTTCAAGTAGTATTTTAGTTACCATATTTCTTCCACTAGCTCTTGAAATATTCTTGAGGATTAGTAATTTACATATCTGGAACTTTTCAAGCGTTCCAAGTTTTGCTGCACATAGAAATTCATTATTCAGAGTTCTTTGGCCAATTACTTTGGTGCTTTTGAGAGCATGTTTTGTGCAGAGCCAAAAAAGTTATGTTTGGTTTACCTTCCTTCTACTGACTTATGAAATAAAAAATTTAAAACTGTGAACACTCATGTCCCTTTCCTTTCTGTCACATGCATAAATGCACAGCGCAGTATTTTGAAATTGTCACTGGAAGCAAGAACTATAAGGAAAAATTACTTACATTTGAAAAGAAGCATAGCAAAAATTTTCATATAATTGTTGGCATCTTTCAAGTATATTGGTAGTTAGGATAGTATTTAAAATTAATGAAGTCTTTCTCTTGCACTTTTCTTCTCTCTAATATTGTGCTGCAATAGACCAAGATTATAGGATTATATATTGAGACATAAAATCAGATTAATTAGTAATCCTAAAATCCACTAGCCATCAAACATGTCCTCTTACATTAATATTTATATACCTTGAGCATTTTCCTCAGACTTCATTCCCATGAGCTGTAATAATACCATAACGGTTATATTTTTTTATTTTAGTTACACAACACTTTTAGGAGAAAAAATGGTTAATTTCCTTGGACTCAAGATGTAATTTTTTATTACCATAAATTATATTTGCATGGCTGACACCTGGAGTGGAAGCTTTATTTCATTTTTTATTAGTTTTGGAGTGAAGAAATACTCATACACGTCTGGCAGTGTGTTTTATGAAGCTAATGCCCTGCCTAATATAACACCTGCTATCTATTTGGTTTAGGTGTAATTTCATTTGTTGCTGAAGTTGAAGACCAACAGCAGTCTCGACATAACAGATCACCAGAGAAGACAGATGGTGAACAGGCCCTTCAGAAATTGTCAGCAGAGACGCCACAAACTGTTGATGCAGCAAACATGGGTATGTTTGTTACTATGGTTAAGTAAGTTTGTATAAATTTATATCATAATTTCTTTTTAAACTGAATGTGTCTTTAGTATGCCAGGTCATATGCCTGCAAACAGTATTAAGTCAAATGTTTCTTTCAGGCATATGTGAAACTTCTCCCTTTATGATATCTGAAGAATTGTAATGAATTTTAAGCTCAGATTTTATTTATTTATTTTTTTTTATAGTCACATCACTGAATTTCACTTCTTGTTGGAGAGGGGCAGCATTTATGAAATGCTTTCTTTTAAAAGTTTCCAATAATATTAATAGTGCTGATGTCAAAGCAGGCTGTTTCTGACATTCATATTGCTTCACTTCATTGCACTGTAAAAAAACTTTCTTTTAACTGTCAGTCATAGAGAGTCCTTTGGTCAATTAAAGTTAAATCTAGGAGAAAATTCCAGAATATCCAGTTAAATTCAGATTGTCACCTCCTAGTTTCTGCATAATTTTTGAGTTTTTAAGTGTTCCTGCAGAATACTTTTGTAATTACAGATGTGCACCACAAAGGTAGGGATTTTGTTTGGGTTTATTTGTTGGGGTTTTTTACATTAATTTAGCCTTTTTTTTTCCTGTACATTTGCAAGTAAAGCTTTGACTATGGAATTAACTGTGCTTTTTATGCTTTTAATACCTAATTTGGAATATATTTAAATTATCCATCATTATTATGTTACATGGCTAAAGCATATTTCTTACATGAAAAGCTATCAAGGAAAGTTCTTTTTGACCTGAAAAAGAAGATGTTTTAATCAATATTTAGTTTTTAGGAAATGGAGAACAGCTTGCAACTCAAGATCTTTTAGTTTTCTTTAAAACTGTATTTTCACTTCAACAGAATTTATCTTGTTTTAAAATGAATTTTAAAAAGGATTAAATTAAGGTGATAGATGCAGGAAAAGGAGTAGATATAAGAATTAGCAGATTTCAAGATGTTAGCAGGAAGTAATATAAAAAAAAAATCTAGGCTGGTGCCAAGCATATCTCTACTGAATCTTCAATATCTACTGAAAGCCTGAATCACAGAATCATAGAATAGTTATGGTTGGAAAGGACCTTAAGATCATCAAGTTCCAAGCCCCCCTGCCATGGGCAGGGACACCTCACACTAAACCATATCACCCAAGGCTCTGTTCAACCTGGCCTTGAACACCACCAGGGATGGAGCATTCACAACTTCCCTGGGCAACCCATTCCAGTACCTCATCACCCTAACAGTAAAGAACTTTCTCCTTATATCCAATCTAAACTTCCCCTGCTTAAATTTTAACCCGTTACCCCTTGTCCTGTCACTACAGTCCCTAATGAATCATAGAATAGTTAGGGTTGGAAAGGACCTTAAGATCATCTAGTTCCAACCCCCCTGCCATGCGCAGGGACACCTCACACTAAACCATATCACCCAAGGCTTTGTCCAACCTGGTCTTGAACACTGCCAGAGATGGAGCATTCACAACCTCCCTGGGCAACCTATTCCAGTGCCTCACTACCCTAATAGGAAAGCATTTCCTCCTTATATCCAATCTAAACTTCCCCTGTTTAAGTTTGAACCCGTTACCCCTTGTCCTGTCACTATAGTCCCTAACGAAGAGTCCGTCCCCAGCATCCCTATAGGCCCCCTTCAGATACTGAAAGGCTGCTATGAGGTCTTCAGGCAGCCTTCTCTTCTCCAGGCTGAACAGCCCCAACATTGAATTGAGGACATTGTTCTTAGATAGAAAATCCAAGTTCACTGTTTGCTATTATTATTGATAAGCCTTTAACTTAGTTTGATTCCCTGTTAACAATGTGAAACTGACAGATCTACTTATGCATTTGGAATGTGTTTTTCAAATATGTCGGTGGGTGACTAGGAACAGCAATCTTCCATCTTACCTTTAAAACAACCAACGGTTTCTGGTCATTTCATCAAATACTGTTGTCTGTCACAGCCATTCATTTGTACTAAACATCTATAACTTTTACAGCTGGGGAAAGTATCTGCTGAAAATGCGTAAATAGAAGTGAAATGTAACAAGGTGTGATATAATTTATATAATAGTACTAGTGTATTCTGAAATTATTTCAAAGGGGAACTAACAGTCTTATCTTTATCCTACACAGTTTTGTTTTACATCTATATTGTTACTGTAGTTTTTAATTAAAGATAATTATTCTATGGCTTTTCAGAGTAGAATGACTGATGGATATTTCTGTGTTTTTTCTTAATTGCAAGGTGCACACCACTAGTAGAATGCAAACCACTTGCATTAGACCAGAGATCACACACTGAAGATATCCCCAAGGATACCTGTTACCAACCTGGGCTAACAGAAAATAGTAAATTTCTGATGTAGTGGAAATTAATATACAAACTTGATTTAGTAGCAGCCAAAACAAGTGTGAGGTTGCCCATAGCTGAATAAGGTTAGAAAAAGATTTCTAATGGTAAACATATGTCCACCAGACATTTTTGTCTTGCTGTCACTCAGTGAAAATTATTCCTTTTAAACAAACTAGAAACGATTACCTTGTTATACACACCTTAACATTCAATATCATCTTAAGATTGATAGCTTGGCTTCATGAGCGAAGATTTGGGAAGGGCTTTACCCACACTAACTACAAGCATGATGACCAAGGGCATGTGGATAGGCAAATCTGGTTGGAAAAAAGGCTGCTTAGGCAATCAGGAAGTTTCCAACCTGGACTGTTATCTCCTGGGGCAATCTCAATAGACCAATGTCCTGATCCGCCAGCATGCAAGGTTGGATCTGCAGGTTCCAATGCACCTTGGCCCCTGCCGTTTTGACCCTCGCCTGTCCATACAGACAAGTGAGAGGAAACCCTTCCAGCTGCGCAGTGGATTTTTTTAGGTGAGTCTTGTTTAGAATGCATGGGTAAAGCCCTTCCCGAATCTTTGTTAGTGAAGACAAGCCATCCTCATAGGAGAAGGAAAACTCCTAACTTCAAACCCGGGCAGATGGTGCTCATCTAGCCTTGTAAGATCTTCCATCTAAGAGAAGGACACTCTTACAAAACCTACAACCTGAGGACTTTGCTGTCACCGTCCTAGCTAGCTAGGCCACGGCAGATAAACTTCAGGTGTAAAGGTGAGGCCAGTTCTTCTTAAGATACACACATTTAATATACATCTTAATTATACATGTATTTAACCTTTTTCTTCCTCCAAATGACATCGTGGCTATTACCGTAAAAGGTGATAATTTCTAGAATAGTTTTCATATATTATTTTAATAACATCTACGAAAATCACTTATTATGCTCTTCCAAAATGCATAATTTGTTTATGATCTCTTTCTCCTTCAGATGTAGCTAAGAAAAAACATGTTTAGTGATTGCAGTGAAAACCCCTGATACAAGAATCCTTATGACAAATCCTGTTTATGCTGCCTTATACTAGGGGAAGAAAAAGAAAAAATCCAAAACTACATCTGCAGTGCAGATGTAGTGACAGGGGCTTGCCCCTTTCCAAACTGATGTGGGTTTTTAGGTCTTTCCAAAGCATATTTCTGTCTTTTGAGAAAAGAGGTCCGAGGGTTTTTTCTCATGGGAGCCAGAAGTGAAACAAGACTAAGTGGTTGCTAAGACTGAAAGTAGGATGCAGCTGGTCTTCCATGTAAGATTTATTTTTAGATATTTCTATATATGAAGTGCTAGAATCATAAATTGGTATTAGTCATTAATAGATATTTGCTTCACAGTCTGCTGAATTGTCAAAATTCCCTTTCAAAGTAGAGGAAATTTTTCTACTCTACTATGGATCCTGTGGTAACTTCTTAAATTGAACTGTCCTTGCACAATTGCCCCTGTTTTGCACTATTTGCTGTATAGCATGTGTGCAATAGGGAGGATGTTTGGCTCAGCTTCTGCTAGACCAGCTCAGCCCTCCTCAGGTATCTGTTCCAACAGCTCCCCTGTAAAGAGGAGTCAAGAGTGAGAAGCTGGTGCAGTTGCTGCAGTGGCTGAGATTTGCACTGCAACTGCAAATCCCCCTTTATTCTTCCAGAATCCCTTTCTCCACCAGCAAGCCTTAACACAGAGCTGGCATTTAAGCAAGAGCTTTTAATGTCCCTGCCAGTGGTGATGTCTCACAGAGCTGAGCACTACAGATGCAGAATATTTGTTTGTAGGACACAGGAATTTTGCACGTGCTGTTGTCTTATTCTGGCTGCCCTGAGCATTGCTTTTATCAAAAGATTATATTTCCCATTGTGTTTGTCTTACGGAATGCATTTACATTTTTATACCATTGCCAAGTTTTTTTGATTTCTTTGTACTTGAATAACATCAAAAAGATACGCTACTTATGAATAAGCCATAATAAAAAAGCACAGTCCCAAGGGTTAGGCCAGACATTCATTCTGGCAAAGCCTGTTTTAATTATCTTTTTAAAGCTAATTTGTGATTCAACCAGGCCTTCAATGACTCATAACATTTCCCAGTCTACATTGTCGCTGTAGTTCTCAGAGTATGTTTCTGGCAGTTTAGTGTCTTTCTTGTGGTCTTCAAAAAAGCCTGTTTTCAAGTGAGTTCCTTGAGGAACTGACACCTTTGAAAAGTAATGATTCTTGCATATGTGGTCCTTCCAGACTTTCAGACCTGAAATCAATCCCTGAAAG
The DNA here is from genome assembly GCF_034315485.1 of Pezoporus occidentalis. Classification (NCBI taxonomy): domain Eukaryota; kingdom Metazoa; phylum Chordata; class Aves; order Psittaciformes; family Psittacidae; genus Pezoporus; species Pezoporus occidentalis. The sequence goes on along the minus strand of NW_026913092.1, from coordinate 4,924,010 downwards.
CTGAACATTTGTTAGTAACACACTGGGGTATTCACATATGGAGGATATTGAAATAATTTCTTTGTGCTAGTAACTGTTGAAGGTGATTAAGAGGAAAGCAGTACTCAGGATGGCAACACTTTAAAATAAGACTTTGCATTTATTCATGATAATGTTTTTAAAAGATTGTAAGAACTGAGTATACAATGGTAAATATTAGGATTTATTAAGTATTAATGGAGTAACATGATTAATATACTTTTAACATATTCAAGTTATAATTGATATATCTCATATGCATATTTATTTCTGGAATTACTATCTAACAGGAATATCCTTAAAAGTTATCTACCTCATAAATAAATTTTGATTGTGTCATTAAGCTATTTTTCAGTCTAATCTGCACACTGTATATTCAAGCATATTGTACTCCACCATCAGATTAGTTTGTTCTAATTGAGTCACTCTCTTCAGGAAAAAAAAGATACAGAAAAAATATCCAAAGAAAATTACCTCTGTGTAAACTGCATGCATATTTAAAAATGTAAAATACCAAAGAAGGCTTGTTTTTTTTTGATACCATTTTAGCATTTGCATCTATGCTTATGCTGGTGCATACAAGCTTTTGGGGACATTTTAGCATATGCAGAATATTAAGGATTAGGCGGTTTTATGTTTTTTTTCCTCTGTCAAAAAGAATGTTCAATTGTTAGTTTTCTCAGTAGGTGTCCTACTGCAGTCTGCTAAGTGTTAACTCATTTTCCTGTGCTCTTTTGAGACTTGCAACAGCTTGATTCCCCTAATAAACTAACCCGTTATTCTGAAACAATTCAGATGTAGCAATGCTTCAAGGTCCTATGGCCCACGTGGAATTTTGTGGGGCATGGTATGTGTGCAATTAAAAATCTGTGCAATCAAAGTGTGGTAGCCCATTTAAAATTAATAACAAAAGCAGTCTGTAATTGCTCACAATGTAATGCTGCCGGTGAACTTTAGGTTATGTCATTCTCCATGCAGCAGGTGTTTTAAGATTGCTATGCTGAGAAGGCTAGTAATGGTGCATCTGACCTACCCACAAATAAGTCACTCCGTTTGTAAACCTGTGCATCTGTATGTTTTTGGTTGTAGCATGTAGGATTGCATTAGCTTATAAATAGATTAAATTTTCTTACCTAATTAAAAATATGTGTGAAATTAATTTTAATTATTCTAATAGTCCATATAAACTATATTACTGAGAAACACATTCATTCTGTTATGTCTGGCAGACCTCAAATATTTGTATATGTATGGAATTTTGTCAATTAGTAGCCCATTTAATAAAAAAAGTCTGGGGAGAAAAAATCTTGAGGAAAAATAATGGGTATATTTGTCATGGTTAAATGGCTTCATGCACTCTGGACTTCTGCCCATCCCTTTAAAGTTCATCTGTGAAATGACAGGTGTGCATTGAAACACAGCAGAATCTGTGCAGCAGAATCACACTTAAATTTCTTCATCATCTAATCCTCTCTTCAGCGATAGGGCTAACATGATAGGTCCAAGTGTAAACCCTTATAAAAAAATAGCATTTTCGAAACAAAATAGTAAAAGAGCTAGGAACAGAGCAGTAGTTTTCTTTACCAGCCAATGCCCTTGCTATTTATCTAGGTCATCATTTCACCTTTTCTACTTTGTCATGCTTGCAGACAATTCTTTTTTTTTCCCCTTAGCAAGTACTGAGTTATAAATGCACAGAGAGCACATAATTGTCATGAAAAAGAACACTAACATTTATCAGTCCCTAACAGTCATATAAGCACGTCTACAGCGGAAGATAATGGAGTGAAGAGAGGACAGAGGGGAAGGTCCCTAGAGGAAAGTCTCTTCTATTCACGCTGTTTCAATTGCTATGACCTGTGAAAGTATGCACTGAACCAGAAAAAAAGTCAAACTTTAATATTTGGGCCACTTCATAAGTAGTGGAATATAATTAAATACATTGTTTTTTTTTTTAAATGTCTTCTACAGTGTGGTGTTCTTTTTCTGTCTGAATAGTTACTTCAATCTATTACATGAATATAATTATTATGATGACAGATTCAGATTACAGTAACATCAACTAGATTGTTTAAGAGCAATTACTTAGAATATCCTATTGCTTAGGGGTAAGAACAATTGCCTTCAAGGTGTATGTTCAGTCTCTCAAGCAGAGAAAAGAATTGCATATACATTCTCAGAGCATGGTAGGGCAATCCAACAGTTAAGGTATAATATAACTAGATACACAAATCCAGAGCAAAGGGTTTATGTATTTTATTCTTTGTTGCAAGTTTCTGAAAAATGAGCATTTCAGAAATACCAATTTAAATATTAGGTTGAGTAAAAATTATTTTTTAAGATGGCAGAAGTCATGTTAATTTCCAACAGTTGAAAATAAAGTACATTTCTCCATCCAATCTAATTTAATTTTTCATTTTGCTATCAGGCTCCCCCTCCAGCATTATCATTCAATTACAAGTAGTGTTATACTTTTATAACCAGACAATTTCACACCACTGCTGTTGTCTGTTTGAAGCTATAACTAAGTTATTCCTGAAGGCTATTTGTAATTAGGTAGTTCTAAAGTTCACCTCGTTGTTTTTTCATGGATGAATTTCTCTTGTATCCTAGATTGTCTTGTCCACTCAGTAGTTTGCTGCTGGAACTTGAAAGGACATTTATTCCTTTAGCAGCTGCAAAATAAATAGCCTACATAGAATTCTGCCTTTTAATTTACCCCAGACACTTGGACATTCCTTTATTCTCATTCATTCAATTACAAAGTAGGTCTACCTAACCAGCCAGCAAAGGACCACTCTGACATTTTTACTGAGTAGGTAATAGGTGTTTCTTGTTCATTGCAGTGATTTTTTTTTGTTATGGTGTCTAGTGTCTTTCTCAAAATATTTCCTTTGCTTTCTCTGTGGGCACATTAGAGCCCTATTTCTTCTTGACATACTTATGAAATTATAAATATTAGGGAACAACTTTTTCCCACTGTGGCAAAAGACAGATGGCATTTTATACATTGTCATCAGAGAATACGTGTGTGCAAGAAGTGTAATTCAAAGATCTGGATGCACTTTCAAGGCATTATTCATTTCTGTTTATGGCATTTGGCAGTGATTTTGTAGTAGAATTTTGTGAAAGGGATTTTTTTGACTAAGTAGAAATAAGCTCACCGAGTAACCTTGTTCTTTTGGTATGCCTTTTCCATGTTTTTCTGTAATATAATTCATTAAACGTTCCTACAGAAAATTCAGATATTCACAAGTCACTCTTTTCTCCCTCAGATACTCATTCTAGAAATGAAAAAAGGTTCAAAGCAGGTATGTTACTGCTTTGTGTTGATTGCTAGTACTGCATGTTCTGCCACTGATCCCAGGAAAGAGCAGTTGTCAGGAAAGTCTCAACCACTGCAGTCATGGGCTGGAGCGCATACAGTTGCTGTGTGATGTTAGCATTATCACAGTGAGAGTTCACCTGAGTTCAGAAGCCCTTGTGACCTCTTTGAGGGGTATCCTACTGAAGCCTTTGGCCTTTAGCATCACTTGATTTCCATAAGAACCTATGAATTTTTTCATTTGTACTGCATTCTCTGCCAGTAGGTCCTTGCTGTTCACTGTAGGTTGACACAGAGTCTTGCTCTTTCTCAGAAGCAATTGCAGGTTAAATTCAGCTAAACGGTCAGGTGCTATTTATGTAGTAACAATAAGTGTATAGGTAAATCAGAAGTCAAATACTAGACTGTGTCTGGCTAGCAGTTGTGCTTTTCTGTGAGCTGAGGAAATACTATAGAAGATATTTTATGGTGTCTTTCTGTCTCTTCAATATTACACTTCACATCCAAAACATGAACTGATTTGCAATGAACTGGCACGTCTTTTTCCTTTACGTTGAAGTATCTGTCAGACTTCATATTACTGATTACTGAATATTAGTTTGACTGTCAATAGTAACCTTACATATCCACAAATATTTTTTCTCTAGACAAACACAGTGGGCATGTTTTTCAGGTGAGATTTTTTGAGAGATATTTTGATTCCTGAGCACATGCTTGTTTATCTGCACTGAAAAGTCCTTGCTTTTTCCTTTTATGTTTTACCCTAAGGTGTACTTATTTTGTTCTGCTGAACTTTTGACTCATATTTTTCCATGATGAGTAAAGATATCTCACTTTCATGCTTCTCTTTCAACTGGTTTGTCTAATTTCCTGCCAATAAATTGTACAGTAAGTTGAACAGGCAAAAATGTCTACAAGTACTACAGGGATTCCTGTGTCTTACATGTTTATAATCTTTAGATCAAAGTTTATTGGTTTTGAATTAATGTTCATTTTTCAGAATTAATGTTTGCATTTATAGTGGAAATTGGAAATTATCCCTGAAAGCAAACTTTGAAAAGCATTATTTTTACCATTTTGAGTTTTATTTTTCTGTTTTCATATCAAATAATACTGAATGGTGTTTGCTTCTTCTTAAAAGAACATACACTTTTTCTTTCTAAATATGAAGATGTAGGCTGCATTCAGAGTCCCTCTTCTAGAATATACATAAGCATTGTTATCACTTTTTAAAAGTGATATGATATTGCATCCAAATCAGTGTTACTTGCTGTACAATATGACAATTAGTATTGCATTGTTTTGAAGTGTAAAATGCATACTTTAAAACATCATACTTTTTGCTTTAGGCTTCACATAGTATCCACATAGCTGTAATTGCAGTAAACTGTGTTTTTTACATAGCAGATGTTTTACAGGTGCAGCTAAAGAAAAAGCATTTAGCATAAATATTTGTATGTCACTACTGTGGATCTGTGCAGTACTAAATAATGTGTAGGATGCAGAACCTAGCAATTTCTGACTATTTTTTTTAAATGTGCATGAAATATGGGAAATGTGCATCTATAAATTGCTTTCCAGTCATTTTTTTTGGCAATGTATCATGGTTCCTTATGTCCATATTATTTCATACCCAGACTTCATGCACATTTAAAAATATAGCCTCTAATAATGACAAACCTCGTAAAAAAGTTACAGTGCAGTAAGTAAAATAATTCCTGGGGTTTCTGGGGGAGGGGGTTACAAAGGCTTTTGTAGTTTTGACAATTAGATTGGATTATAAAAGCATGATTAGTGTTCCTGGGAACACTTCAAGTAAACTTGTGTTATTTATGAGTAATGTTTCTTTCACCCTGCGATATATATGTACATTAATTATGGTTGAATTAGAGGATTGCTTTCACTAAACTCTCTGGATTTATGAGTTATCTGCACCCTATTTGTCCAGCAATACATCGAGAAGATAATAAGAGCATCCTGATAAAGTTCAGCATCTGTAAATAAGGCAGAGAATATCCATTAAATGAATGAAGGGCTGGTTTTATTTAGCATGGAAATACATGAACATAAAGCTCTTCTGCTTGAAAATTAATGGAATTTGACTTCATCATTTCTTATTTTATTGAAAACATAAATTGTTTGCATATCTCTACAATAAGGTTTGTTGAAATCTAATGAAAATCTGTCCACTTCATCATTGTGGTCAGGATTCTATTTCATATAAATAATTTTGTATTTTATATATAGAGAAATAATCATAGTTTTTCTAAAATGACCTAAAGTGCTCAGCAGAAACATGTTAAACAGGCCATAAAATTATGTTCATAAATAATATTTTTTTTTAGGGAAGACTGTTTTTATCCAAGAATAACATTGCTTTTTGTGTATGTGTGGAGTTGCCTTTTTGTCTTAGGAGAATGAAATCAAATGCCTACTTTGTAGCAAAGCTTAGAATGGAAACTGATCCAAATCCCAATGAATTTGATTAAAAGGTTCCTGAAAAAGGTTATGCTGAAAAATAAAATACATGGACACTTGTCAGATTTAATGCCTTTGCATTTGCCTAGCTTCGTTGCCATGAAACTCTTTTAGGGTTGATAAAATGCTTTTGTTTAATGTTTTTAGCATACCACCTTTATTATGGAAAAAAATTTTATTGGCAAATACAGAATAAAAAAAAATTCTAATAGTGGTCAGGAATCACTCTGTAGGATACATAAGTTTTGTAATTCTCACATATCTTCACTTAGAAAACAGGCATTCTTAGCCTTAAGATTTAACACATTTCTCAAAGGAAACTGCATAGGGTGAACCTGTTAGTGTATGGTAGAGAATTTAAAAGTGAGCCCTGTTTGGAAATGAGCTGTCTTCTCACTGAAGTCTCCTGTAGATTCATATATTAAAATCAAAGTCATAGTTAAATGTTCAGCTAGAAATTCATGTGTATACCAGGAAATGTTGTTAACTTATTTTTGTGGTAACTAGAAGGGGTAAAATCTTTGAATATTAATGAATATTAAAAATAAAGGTATGTAGTTCTCACTGTTTCTTGTGTCTTTTTGATATTTTTAAAGATGCTGAATTCCAAGCTAAGAAATATAAAACTTTTAGGGAAAAATAACAATTGAAGCAATTGATTTTACAGCACCTTCTAAACTCCAAATTTCTATAATTCAATTGATTCAATGACATTTGCCTCTCAAATGAGGCTTGTGCTGCTTAATGAAGTATATCTTTGAAAGAGATTGAAAGAGTTGTGCAGCAACTCACAAAAGCTTGTGTGACACAACACTAGCATAAAGCTGGGCTTTGTCTCCAGTAAGGTTATTTTGTATTTATTGCGTTGACAATAATAGAATATGGCTTTGAATATCATAATAAAGAGCATTTACCTGTTGGAAGTATATTTCTCCACAGCAGAAGAGACCACCTGGAGAATTGTTAAAGACATTCTAACAAGCCTTAGCTGCCAAGACTTAAAAACAAAAGTTTTCCTAAGCCTTTACAATAAATAAGTGCTAGATTTATGAGCAGACTTCTGAGACTTAAGAATAAGTGTTTCTTTTCTGTTGTCCGTTTGTTTTTTTTTGACTGCTAGTTTGATTTTCTGCCTGTAACAGGACATTGTTTCACTAATGAATTTTATATTTCATCCAATAACTTCTGTTTGACTGAAAAAGTTGAAAAAACACTAACTACACATTGTTATGTTGTTTCAGTACCATGAAGACTTTTACCAGTTCTCAAATCACATTGATTTTATATTTGAAATTTTCTGGCCACAGTGTGTTGATGTTTTATATTATATATCAAAGACCTCTTAATAGCCAACAAGTTTAATTTATGAAGACATATTAGGTAGCATAAAAATGGCATTTATTAAAAAAAGAAAAGGAAAAAAAAAACACCCAAAAAACCTATGACCAGTTAGGTTTCTCTCTTTGACACAATATATTTATTATGTTTTTAAAAATCTGTATTTTATGACATGGAACAGAAAAATACCAAAGTTATCATTTTAAGGAACTTCATGACTGGAAGTCATCTGTGTACAACTTATCCTATTGTGCCAAGGGTATGTCAACTGTGACTATGTGTACACAACTTCTGAGCTGGATTTCACTTTTTCAGACGTGTCAAAATGTCTGTGGCGCACAACTTACCCAAGCTGTTCAGCTGGCAAGTGATTTCCTAGCATAAGTCACAGTTTATACCCTCTTAAAACGTGCAATGCTCTGCTAAACCTAGCCAGTGAATACTATTTCTGCCAAGATGCAGACACACCCCCCCCCCCATCCACCAAACCTGGGTTATTTTACTCCATTCTGTTTTGGAACTTATTCAAGCAATCGGTATTGGTGGCTTTTCTGCTACACTGGCATGAGACACCTTTCCCTTCTGTTCCCTTTCCCATCCCATTCCTTGTTACATTGTTTATATTGTCTTTGTGTGCATTTTTAAATATTACTGATTATTTTCCAACCCTCCAGAGAGCCCACAGAGCAATTTAAGGACCCCTTTTTTTCACAGTCACCCTTAGCAGCTTTATATTCCATCATAATAGAAGTGAGCAGTAATCCTGTTCATTATCTGAGTCTTTATGAGCCAAAAACTAGAGACAGTTACCTTTGGATTTTTCCAAAGTTAAGACATAGAATGACAAAGATTAAATATATACATATCACCATCATCATCATCATCAAAAGTTGTCAATTGACATAAAGCCAGATATGGCAAATGGAGAAAAATCAATAGACCTTTGGAAAAAAAAAACCTTTAAGAATTTGAGTAATTTTAAAAGTTGTATGAAGTAAGTGGGAGCAGAAAAGGTTAGAGCATAACTTGTTTGTGTTCATTGGGTTAAGGAATTGACATGAGTGTGATCATAGTTGCATCTACTAGATTTGTGCCAAGAATTCAAATTTCATGTGAGCTAGAGATTATGACTGATTGAGCGTGCGTTGAGGCCTTTGGTGGAACATGAGAGTGTGTTAGTTATGTGTAGCCTGGTAGTAAAACCTGTTATTTTGTGGATTTTGACCTCCATTCTGCTAGGATATTCTTTAGAGCTATTTACTAATGAAGACTGCATGACTCAGGTAACCTGTCCTCTCAACCGTTATTATAGTAAGATTTTCCTGATACTTTTCAAACGTACTAAAGCCCACCGTTTGTTACTCTTTCCATCACAGAAAGGGAATTCACTTTTAGTAGCAATGTTTTTGTGCATGTGATGATTGTAACCATTGATTTTCCTTAAAAATCTTTCTGAAGAAAAATAAAAATTAAAAAATTATTTAGCAATAGTTGTTTTCTGAGCTTCAAGATCATTCTGGTTATACTATTTTTTTTAATAAGTCTATTCATCATTGCATAGCAATTAGCTACTTTTTGATTTTTATTCTCTTCTGGATCTTTTCTTGCCTCTCTCCCTCTTTGGAACTGTGTGCTTATTTTACTTTTAGACTGGATTATCCTGAATAGCTCCTGTACTTAGCCTCAGCTTCTTTCTTTGCCAGGTCTTTGAACTAAGGTAACTATAATAATCAAATAACATTCTTAAAGCAAATGTAATTTATCTTTACACTAGAAGTTAAACAATATTTTAAAAGTGCATTAGTGTTCTAAGCAATCACTTCACTATATAATCTCCAGTTATATAAAATTTATTCTAATCAGTGAAAAGTTCCAGTTCCTCTTGCTTGCTATCCAAACTTCTAAAACCATGATGTATTAGCTCAGAGCATATCATCTTCCCATAAATTACCACAAAGATTCTGCTTGTGATAATGGTTTGATTTTGAGATATCCGATTGAGATACATTAATCTTCTAGAGTAAGAATAAAAAGCCAGGTGGTAAAAGATTAAATAATACCGTAAGGGCAGGCTTTTGAGAAAACCAAGTGTTTGAGGTGCAGGCTGCTCCCAGACATACAGACTATCCTACTTGAAACCTACTACTGCTCCCCAGAGGTGCTCTGTTTATTTTCAGTGGCTCATTCATGACAGATTCCTTATGTAGTAGATTGTTTCATCTCCCAAGTGTCCATCCCACTTGTTCAGAGAGTATTTGGGTGGCTTAGGTTCCAAGTCTGAGGTTCTTTTAAGTGTGTGGCTTTATGCTCTTACTAAAGAAGGTAGAGTCAAGAAATAAAATTGACATTGTGAACCTACTTTGATAGGTTTTGTGACAGTACTTCAAATTTATTCCTACAACTGTTAATATGATAGAATATTCCCCTTGCCCATTCCAGAAATTCAGTGGGTTTTTTGACTTGTGTTGCTAATAAGTGCTGAATTTCTGTTCAGCATTTGGAATTTTCTTTAGCTTTGCATACTTTGTGTTTACCTATGTCATGCTTCCTGCAGAGCCTTAAAAAAATGACGGGAGATGGATTCTATTGCCAAATATATTGCAAATATATTGCCTGTGTTATTGTTGATTTTGATCTCTTGGTTATATCTATATTTACTTAGTGTCACGAGTGCTTGGTATCTGGATGGCATACTGGCATGTGCTCTGAGTTTACCCCTCTTGACTTCTTCAGGAAAAGGTTAACATGTGAACGAGATTCTGCCCTAGTATGTACCAGCAGATGAATGTCTTTGTGTCACCAGTAGATGGATGATAGCAGACTAGACTGAATTTCATGAAAGGTACATGCCTTGGGTAAATGGAGAACACAATATAAATGGAGACTAAAAAGAAACCCCCTACAAACCTGTAGAAGGTGAATAACCATATTTGCCTTATTTACATTTTATCACCCAACTGCAAGAGAGAATGGACAGCTGTGACATCCTCATAATAAGACATTAAAAATTCATGAAGGGCATCAAGATTATTTTGTATTATAGGGAATTCCCCCCCCCCCCCCCCCCCCCCAATCCCATGGATATAGCAGATTTGCTGAATGATTTTTTGAAGCTGTTACCTAGGAGATTGAGTTGAGAAAGCGTCTTTGTGGAGTAAAGGTGTCTAACTGAGAAATGGAGTTATGACATCATACTGTGATTATATTAATAACATGGAAGACTGAGCTTCAGAAATGGAAGATGTCAACAGCTCTAGTCATCCATTTCTTTGAGATAAGCTATCTGTGGTGTCAAAATTCTTTCTTCTCCTTACAGTTCTGGAGAAAGTTTAGGGAAAAGTGGTATGATTTATGGGCTAGTGGTATCTGAGTTTTTACCATAAGGTGGTGATGTTCATTTGGAAAGACAGCATTGAAGGCAGAAAAGAAAAAAGAGAGATTCTGGGGTTCTGCCTTAAAGAGAACAGGCGCTTCTTTAAATCTTCATTTCCTGGTGATCGCAGCTAATTCCAAAAGGCCAAAATGTGGGTTTGATTTTACAGTTTAGAAAATTGTTTTAATTTCTGTTTCCAAATTTTCCCAAGTGACAAAAGGCTTTGGAGATATGGTCATTACCTAGTTTAGGGCAAGTCCTGAAGAAAAGGAACCCTACCCCAGCTTGGAGATGTCCCTCTTGTAGAATGCTCTTCTTCGCCAATCCCACCTATATGTATTATATTAACTCGAAAATTTTGGATTAATTCAATATTAAGTAATTTTTTTTACACATGAAAATATCATAATTTAATTTTAAATTGCAGCACTTGCATACATCAACTCTGATTTAGGTGGACAAACTGATGCAGTCTTTCGACCTCAACATCACTTCAGTACTGTCCACTCTATTACCTAGGTTTGATACAAAATGTAAGGCACACTAAATTTCTGAGAGTTGCTCAGAGCAAATTATAACGTAATATCCTTTAAGAACAAAATTAATATTTGAAAGACTTTAAAATATTTTTTCAAGCAATGCTGTAAGGGATACATGAAATGAATATTCACTGAAATGTTAGGGCTGCTCAGATATGTTTATGTACATAAAATGGCAGCTGAGAGCAAAGCTTATTTTGTCATGCAAAGTGCAAACATTTTTAAAAGCTATACATACTGATTACATTTATTGAAAAACTATAGCCCTTGGGTGAGAAAACTCATGAGCTCAAGCCTAAAGGTGATAACCTTAAATTAATAATTTCCTTGAAAAAAGAAAGTATAGAAGCATTGCCTTTCCAATTATGTCTATTCCTCACATTGTGAGAATGAATATTAGTGTCTGCCTTTTTACATCATTTTGACCTTTTAGCATAATAGGATTGCAACATTTTCTTAATGTGTATAGTGTTTATAGCTTCCCCCAAAAATTAGGTGCAATTTTTCTACACTTGGAAACTAAATGAAGTGAGATAGCTAGAGCCAGTTAAAACAGGATTCAATTTACAAATAATTTTCAGTGGAGTGATGGGTCTATTTAAACAGCAAAATAGCAATTTGAACCTCACACATATGAACCAACTAGATTTATCCAGAGACACTGTTAAAAGAGCTATCCAAAACCTTATTGTAAAGGATTTCTATGTCTTTGGAAAGATTACTGTAACTAGTTTTGTATCTGGAATAAACTTTGAGATGTGAAAAACAAAATACGCATAAAAATTCTGTGCACTTAACATGGTAGAGAAACTTAAATTGTCAAGAAAAGTTTACAGAAGAAATATCAGGTCTTCTTACTGTAATTCTTAGATTGCTAAGGACTGTCAAATTTAAAAAATGAGCATAAATCATCACATGTGCTTAATAGCTAGTCTGATGATATATTCTAAATAAAAAATGAAAAGCAAAATAAATATGACATGACATTAATTGATCTCATGAACAGCGGCTCCTGTCCTTCAAGAGATGACTCTGCATGGGGTTGGTTACTTGTGGATGTTGTGTTTGCACATGAGCAGAATGAAGTCTAAATATTGATTTATCTTGTGCTAGCAGTGTAAGATCTTTACATACTGGAAACTATTACTTATTTACATATTGTAGGGAGCTAGACAAAATGTCTTAATTTATATTTTAAATTCTGTACAGTCATATACTGTGAGAACAGCACGTAAGCGTCTCAAATTCTTTCACTTCAAGAGAATTATATAACTACCAGCATATAAAGTTTTGCATAGATCCAAGAAATAGATCCTTTGCCTGTTATTGCTAAAAAACATACCCTTAAAGGCACATCTAAGAGCGTGGTTGATGTTTTATTTAAATCTGGAATCAAATGCAATGTATTTTTTTTTTTTTTTCTTATTTGCTATATTAGCTCTGCAAATGTTAGGTAAAAATACTGTGGAAAGAACACACATTGAATTTGAGAATACCACTTTAATTCAACTTTTTGTTTAAATAAGCATACTTTTGATGTCAATATGAGAAGTGTGTAAAATCAGGATAAAATATTTCAAATAGATAATTTAGTATTTAGCAGAATAATTCCAATTTCCCCATTATGTCCCTATCACCTCTACCCCCAAAACACCCTAGAAATCTACAGTTTTCAGGAGATCAGGCAGAATCTTCCTTCATCCTCAGTGATGTGTAATGTAGCTGAATGATGGGCAGCTGTGTCCCAATCAGGAGGAAAGAATCTCTTCTATTTTTAAGCTGATATATAACCACGGATGTTTGATGGCACATTTAATGACTGGTGTAGCAGACAGAGGATGGAAAGTAATTTTAAGGAAAGGACAAGGAAAGGGGAAAGAGAGAAGAGATTTTTCAGTTTGTGGCTGATATGGTAGTAATATATTCTCATCAGTGAGTAGAGCAAAGCATGCTGTGAGTATAAGTGAGGGAATTTCAAAACTGCTAACTCTTCAGGACATGATGCGAAGTATAGGATTAGAAGTTTATGGTTTGCAACACTGATTTGTTTAGCAGAATTTCATAACATTTAAAAAATTGCAAAAAAAATTAAGAGATCATGGGAAAAGCTTATTTGCGTCACTAAATACACCAGACTGACTGGATTACAAAAGGTTGTTCAAGTCTCTGGGGGAAAAACTGATGGTATATCATATAAGTTGCAATGAGTAAAATTTAAAGAGAAATCAATCTAAGTTCAGATGCATATAAAGTACAAAAAGAAATGTAGAGTTCCTTTCTAAAATGAGAAAGGTTTCAATAGCTCTAAGTACTTGAAGTCAAAACTGAACATTTTGACCTGAAAACTTTGCTTTTGAGACATGTCAGAAATTACGGCACTTTTAAGCAATTTGTGTGAGCAGAATCAATGAATTTGTGTATAAAAGCAAGAAGAGGAAAAGCAAGTTAATTGTAACTTCTACATTACTGTAATTTTGAAGTACAGAAAAGTGATTCAAGAAAGGTAAGAATACAGAGGAAAAATATGTGATCAGAGACAACAAAGCAGGCTGTATATCTATAAGGAAAATATCTTGGTAGAAGCATAGATGTGTTAATTAGGCACTGTATTCCATGCAACAAAGCAGTTCCATGAAACATTTGGCCGTGCATTATGATAAAAGCGAAAGTACTCCAGCACACTGGAGATACACTTCCAAATGTTTAGGAGTGTTTCCAGATCAGTTTGCTAGAGACAGAATCTTAAAATATCCATCCTAGGGAGAAAAAGTGGTTAGGAATTTTTCATACCAAAACCAAGCCTTTTCACTTCATTCTTTATGTCTCTTCATAGGGAGAATTAGCCATTCCTGTTCTTTGGTTTCTGTATTTTAATACCATCTTCTAATGTTCCCTCTTCTGCAACTTAGTTTCCTTAGAAACCGTTGGAATGGGACCTTAGAAATAGATTTTTGGAAAACCAGGGTACTATATAAACCACATATCCCTTATTCACAGAAGTGGTGACTTTGTCGAGTAAAGATTTCAAATAGTTTTGCGTGTTATGGCTTCTCTCCCTTACTATGACTCTTAATAATTTTCTTTGGAATAGATAAACTCGCATCTGTAATTTCCCATCTCAGAGACCTGTCTAAAAATTGGCAGCACATTCTTTGCATTTCATTTCATTGTACCTGTAGTTGAATTAAGCAATGGGTCACATGGCTGTTTGCACCACAACACTTTCATACATAAGTTCCTTTTGTATCCATAATGGCTTGGGTTGGAAGGGACCTTAAATATCACCTAGTTCCATTGCCTCTGCCATTGGCAGCGACACCTTACACTAGACCAGAATTGTTGGGCAGAGACTATCTTGCCCAGGCGATTTGCTGCTTTCTTCATTACCAGTCTGCTCCAAAAACATTCCTGCTGAAACTATAATTTGGCAGGGTGCCTGTGACCATTCCCCTCAAAACAAGCTCTAGCATGGGTATAGGAAGCCCCTGAACTCCTGTATAACAAACGCTACTGCACAGAATTAATTTGTTTTTTTCTGCTGCAGCCTTATGTAACTTTAACATTGTTCATGCACCCTGGTCATCTATCAGCCCTTCAGAGTTTGGCAGGCTACCAGCTTCAGATGTGTTTGAAAAGATTTTACTACTCCTAAGTCTTAGCAAATTGTCACACAAAGTTGTCATTGTTTTTTGGGGGGTTTCGTTTGTTTGTTTGTTTGTTTTGCATGGAAGGTTTAAGACAGGGAGACAACCTTGTTAATTTTCTGTTCAAATAACAGTTTATGCTCTTTTTTATTTTCCTTCGTTGTAAAGAACATTCATTCATGAATGTGTTTCTTTACTTTAATAAATGCATTTGTCTTGCTGTTTAATAAGGTATCCTGTGTAAATGGAACTTTACCATTGACATTTCCCTTTGTTGTTTCCTACCTGCATTTTTTTAGACTTCTGCTGTACCCTTTCCTACAGTTTGACTGCATTCTGGAAGAATGTGATGTCCCAAGCAGTGGGCACCCTTTGATTTTCTTTCGGTCTTTAATGGAGAACTTTTATGTCAGGTCTCAGGTCATGTGTTCTGTTTTTGCATAAGGATAATATACAGATGTATACTATTTTTTTCACTTTTTTAATTGATTAAACTCAAGGTCGCATGCATGCCAGAACCCTTTAATGGACATTCAAAAGATGAATTCTCAGATCTCATTCACTGAGTTGAACTCAATGATGTTAAGTTTTATAGATCATAAGATACTGAGGCTGTTCCAGAAACTGGAAGACTGTAATACTCTGCTGGTATTAAAAAAAAGAGTAAATTATATGCATATCAAATTAGCCTGAACAAAAGAATGGGTAAGCTAATACAGAAAATATTCGGTGAATATTTAAAGAAATTAATATAATCAAAACCAACCAGGCACAGTTCTATTGGAAATACAGTTTAGAAACAAAGTCATATATGCCAAATGAGGAACTGCGATAAGGGAATCAGTGCCTCTGAGAAGAGCTGTGGTCTCAGCATAAAACAGACTAATGCTGTGGTAAAACAGAACTGGTTATATAGCTCTCTAGTGTATAATTCAAGGAAGTGTGAGTAGGAGGATTAAGGTGATTTTCATCTCATACAATATACTGACAAACAAGAATACTGCAAGCAGTTCTTGTGTATGCATTATTAAAAGGCGCTGACCAACCGTTCAACAACTTGAAAAAAAAAATTCCATATGAAATATGTGTTGTGGAGATCAGGCCTAATGATGAGAGACTTTGGGCTCAGTCTCTTTTGCCTATCTGACCAGGACTGAAGAGCTGATGTTATTAATTTTCATGACTATTCTAAATGCAGGAAAATGCTTGATACATAATGCTAGATCTCTTAAATCTATTAAAGTCATTGCAAGACCTTTTCGCTAGTTATTGAAGCAAATCTAATAGAAATCAGAAATTAAACTCATATTTAAATGTTTTCCAGTGCCAGCAATTAGCCACCAGAATAAACTGCTGGTGGATATCTTCAAATCAGGACTCAAAGTCTATCTGGAAAATATGCTTTATCAAAACATGGATCATTTGCATGAAGCTGTACAACAATTCTGTGTAACTGAACAGAATTTAAGTTCTGTGATATACCAAAGGTCATATTAGGTAAACTAATTTTTATTTAATTTGGTAGATATAATATAAAATTATAAAAATACTGTCAATTTGGCAGTCAAAAAATACTTTCAGACTTCCTCCAGATCAAAGGTCTGTTTGCCTGTGCTTCCCATGGCTACTGGTAGTTAATGCTTCCCTGTTTCTGGCCTTAGTAGTAACATACCTTCAAGTTCCATTTAAGGGTTTCATAATCATTGGAATCAGCAGAATTTAAAATCTATCAGTAGAATTTCATGAGCATACATGTGTGAGATAAATAGTCTTCTGTGACTTCATAAATGATCTCCAAAATTCAAAAGGAGTGTCTGATGCATTTCAACATTTGTGAATAATGTTAGAATTTCCCATCTCTTCTTATTGGAATAGGTAATACAAAATACTAAAAGAAATATTTTTTATTTCTTGATAGTTTATTGTGTAATTAAGTGTGAGTTTACAAGAGTTTATTGAACATTTTTTCTGATCAGATTTTTCCTAGTTACTGATAACAGAGGTTAGGATAAGATTGATAATGAATCTGATCTAATAAGACAATGCTGATGCATCAGTGTTTTGATGTGTGTGTTTACCATCTTTGAGCATTCTTGGTCTCTTTCATGCCAACCTGTTTGTTATCACAATAACTCAGGACATCCTGTCTCAAAACCTGATGAAAAATGCATTTGTGTACATATTACTGTTTGTTCAAACAGATATTTGAGGATGGATGCTGTGTAACTGAATAGTCTGTTAAATGAGAAACTTGTAGTTTTGAATCTATGGTGGATGAGCTTTTAATAAAAAAACCCACAATTTTAAAATTTTTCTAGCATTGTCTTTGTTAAAGAAAAAACAGTTACAAATCAATGATATTTAAAATTCTCAAACAATGTGATAGTCTGGAAAACTACTTTGCCAACGTCTGATTTCCATTTGGTTTGTGTACATATTGATTTTGTTACTATTTTGAATCCAGACTATTTTGAATCCAGACAAGAAAGAATTAGATAATGCAATTGGTTGACAGCTATTAAATCAGTTCATGATTTGCTTTGTCTCAATGTGAACAATGATTGGCATTTCTGCTAAAAGTCCAAATTTCTCACTGATTTGAATGCTGCTAGGGTTGATCACCTCATGAGATCTTTTGTAAAGACATTTTATTCTTTTTAACATAGGAGGAAGATCTTTACATTGCAAAGTGTGGTTCTCCTTAAAGATTAACAGCATACCTGCACCACCAGAAAGAAAGATACATGTGCAGTGCAAAGTTTTGGTAAGATTACTTTAAACGTTTAATTTTGTTCTGCTGCATTAGAAGAAAAATGTAATTTTTACTGTTGGTCTGCCTGTAATCATGGAGGATTATTCAATTTTATTAAGTAATCACACATGATCACTTTTTGAATAATAAAACTCAAAACTTATGAAGACCTCATTTAAGCTCAGTGGTATGAACTGATATGAATGCTTGGAAAAGTGTCTTTTTTATCCTATTTAAAGAATTACGTTTTTATTCTTCCGACATCTGCTTCTGATTTTGGATCTCAGATAAGGTTGAAATCTAGAAAAACTTCAAGCAGTTCCTGTACAGTTCACAACAGAATAAGTCTCTACTGGTACCCTCATTCCTTATGTATGCCACGTTATTATTGTCATTTAAATTTCATTAATTATTGGAGTGTATTCAATCATATTTTTATTACAAGACAAATACATACTTTTGCTCTCAAAAATGAATTAAAATATATTAGTAATTTTAGAGGAACAATTACATATTATAGAAGATATATGATTTAAGTCACATAAGTATTTAAACATAAAACAACTTTTTAGTATGTTTGCTTAATTGACATTGGTTTTATTTGCCAAAGATTTGTAATTGTATTTATTTTTGAATTATACTTTGTGAGGTTTTTATTTTCAGAGCTAATATTTTTCTTGTTCTGTAAATGGATATTTGCTCCATCATCTAGATATTCTGCTTTCTGCATGAACTGTAAGCAGCTAAGAAATACTGACTTTAATAATGGATGCTGATGACAGGTTCTGTGAATAGAAGTGGCTGCTATGGTATTTTTCTGCAGGAACAGTTTTGCAAATAAAAATATATGATACAAGAACTAGGGGCCTACCTCTTCCGGTAACAGATGCTGGGAAGGAAGAAGACTATCCTCAGTTAGTTTTACATGTAAGCATAGGTTTATGTGGAGGAAAAAGTCCAAACCAGTAAGCATTTCTAAAAATATTTAAAATACCATTGTTTGTATATCACTTCTGGTTTGCTCTTCTTTCCTTGAAGTGAAGTAACCTGATT
This sequence comes from Pezoporus occidentalis, assembly GCF_034315485.1. Lineage (NCBI taxonomy): Eukaryota > Metazoa > Chordata > Aves > Psittaciformes > Psittacidae > Pezoporus > Pezoporus occidentalis. The sequence goes on along the minus strand of NW_026913092.1, from coordinate 4,905,490 downwards.
GTGAACTTCTATAGGGCTGAGAAACAGAGAATGATGTGTTCAAAATCTTTGAGCATGGTGTAGGGAGGTGCCCAGACTACATGAATTTGTTTGTGATTTGAGACCATGGAAAGAATATTCTTGTATAATCTTCTGGTCTGAAAATACTGTTAAATGGTAAAAGAAAAACTATATTTAAAGTATTATTGACCCCTATTTTATAATAAATTCCCAAGGTGCATTTTAACTACCTTTAATTTTTAATCTAATTCAGTATGAAAACTTGTAAAAAACAGTAAAATCCAATATAATTTTCCAATGTATGTGGCACTGAAATTGTTGACCTGAATAGGAATAATTCCTTTCTATGAAGGTGAAGGAGGTAAAGAAGTAGCTCTATGTCTTTTTTCAGATCTCCATGGAAATTCTCATAAATTCCATTTTTATTGGTGAATTTTGAGGATGATTGTCAGTGTGACATCATTGGTAAAAGAACTAATACAAGCCTTAACTGCTGAAGAATGGTCAAGTAAAAGCAGAAAGTAGATAATGCTAGTGGTACTGCTATTAGAATGTTGTTCACAGATCTGGTTCTTGGAGGTTAAGAATTGTACTAAAATACTGGGAAAAAAAAATGAAGAAACCCACTAAAAGCATGGGGAACTGGAAAAGCAGGCCTTATCTTGTTTATGCTAAGTACCTCTATGAGCTTAGTTTGCCAAGGAAAAAAATGGAGAAGGAATGTGATCATTCACTAAAGAATATAGCAAAGATAGTGGTGGCCTCTCAGTTTTGCTGACCAACATGAATCAAGAGCTAGCGGTCAAAAGTTTCATTTGAGAGTATTAAATGTTGCGTTAAATGCCCTAGTAAGTAAAACTTCCACTAAAACATTGGAAGATCTTACTGGTGAAAACAATGGACAGAATCTTGTAAAGCTGAGGACTTGAAATTGTTTCAAAAGATGGTAAATTTTTTAAAAACGTAGACAACTGGGACATCTGCTGCATTACTGAGTCAGATTTAATTAATACATAGATCTCTCTTTGACCTCAGGGTCTGTCTTTACTTCCTGGCCCTTGGAAAGTAAAGGATTAACAACATTTAATTTCAAATACTAATAACACTGCTTTTGGACAGTAGTTATAGCTGTGGGTTGTAGTCAAATGCAATGCAAATTTATCTTCTGCATATCAAAAGTACTTTTCCTACCTTATGTAATGTATCAGATTTCTGAAACATCAGAAATTGCCTACAGCAGAGGTAAAATTGTCAGGACAGAGTTTTGAAATGAGTGAGGTGTGTATCAACATCTTGCTCTTCTTAATGGTAGATGTGTGGCTGTGGTGACTAACAGCCTACAGACTGTGAGGTTGTCTCCACAGAGGTGAGGGCTGATGGGCATCCCAGGAAGAACAGGCAGTATGGGGTCATCCTGATATATGTCACCTGGGTGCCATGAGTGCTATAGATATTAACAAGACTGATGAATACACTTGCAGATTCCACTTTTGTGTTTGAGCTTTGGAAATGCTTTTCCCTAACTCAGCATTTTGAATTTCATAAATTGAGTGTCTGTTTGAAACGTCATACCATATGAAAAGGGGTGGCAAAATGTGCGTGTCAAGGTTGAAACTGAGTTCATAGCTGTAGATACTCTGACCGTTATGGTTGGCCTGAGCTAGTGGCCATCAGCTGATGTTGCAAAAGATTCCTTTGTTGAAGAGAGCAGAGAATTTTGAAGAAACAAGTAGGTCTACCTGACAGCACAATGCATGGTGCATGAATGGATACAGGATAGAGTTGCTCTCTTCAGCTTTTAGTGTGTAAAAATCATCTAAGAGGAAATACCACAGTTCTGTGTGTACTGCCCTCCCCATCCCCTAGATCTTTTACTACTTCAACAAGTCATTGTGTCACCATCCTTTTTTTTAATTGGCTCAGGATTTTCTGTGCTAAGTGGTGTTGTATGCTTTTTCATCTGTCTTTCCTATAATACTGGCTAATACTACCATATTCTATAATTCTCCTATAATTCTGACTAAATCCCAGTTTCATTTGCATTTGGTTTGCACTGTAAATTCTGTGTCTTACCATCCATAAACTGCAAAATTTCTGTCTCATAAGGTATCTGCAGGTATGAAAAAGTGTCTGATACACAGATGATTTAGTTTAACCTGTGTTTTTAATATAATGTAATGAATTTGCATTTCTACATTGATGAGACCCATCGCACTACTTACTGCTTTTAGATGTGTTCTTTATCTCAACCTAAAATTCAAAGTGGAGGTTGAGCAGTTAAAGTAGTTAAAATACAGTTTTATGCTACTCAGGTTTTGTTAAAACCCTTTCGGTTTGTCATGGCTGAAAACATTTAAGCTTGTATTTTTCTAACAAACTAGATTATGATAAGGCTATTTAATGGAAATAAAAATATTGCGTAAGTGTGCGATATTGAAAAAAATCATTACTTTTAAGCTCTAACCTAATTTCAATTACTTCAGTCACTGTATATCAGCAAAAGAAATGTCCTTGTTTGGCTAGAATGCTTGAAAGGAGTTCTCTGGCTGGATGAAAATATCATTTTTCAGTACGCAGAAATTTGCCACCTCTTCAAGGGAAACCTAATTTTGTTTTCCTTCCTCCAATAGCATCCAAAAAAAGTAGGAAAAATATGAATATGGGAAATTATGATCTTCTTTTGGCTTTTCTCAACTTCATATATACATAATATATATATAAACACACACAAGTATAAATATTAATTTATATTAAAATATACGAAAGCAATGAGCTGTGCTAAGGATACATTTTCTCAATCAAGTAGAATGTCTCCTAAATGCATTTAGAAATAGAGTAGTAGAATAGTAATTCTTATAAATAAAATATCATGATTCCTTATAATTTATCTTTTGATCTGTTATGCTTATGTTTTGATCTCTACATGCTTACCGGCAGCAGAATCACAATAAATCAAGATAAGAAATTAACTATTAGACTGGTTCATCCAGCTGTAAGCAGTAAGTTTGAGTTCCATTTTGTCCTAGATGTACCTCCATTAAAATGCGAACTTCAGTCTAATCCAAAGTTTAAATTCAAATCCAACTGTAGTCCTTACTGTACAGTAGATAGTATGGGTTCCTGTGAAATGGATGTGTAAAAAACTCAGAATCTGCCCCATGAATTGAAGAAAATTACTTTTTAATTTTAAAAGATAATATTTATTTCTGTCCTGGGTTCAGCAGTAGCAGTCATTTTTCCCCTTCTTGGTAGCTGGTGCAGTGCAGTGTTTTGACTTTCAGCTCGGGAACAGAGCTGATAACAAGGATGTTTTGGTTTGGCCAAGGACTTTGTGAGCCTCATGCTCTGCCAGGGAGGAGGGGGAGCCAGGAGGAAGAAGAAACAGGACACCTGACCCAAACTGACCAAAGAGGTATTCCATACCACAGCACGTCATGCCCGGGAGGTAACTGGGAGTTAGGCGGAAGGGCTGAGAGACTGCAGGGTTGGAGGAGGTATCGGTCGGTGCTTGGTCGGGCTTGGGGGGCGAGTTATCGGTCAGCTGGTGCTGAGGTGTCGTATTCTCTTCCCTTGTTATTTCCTTTATCATTGTTATCATTGGTGGTAGCAGTAGTGATTTGTGTTATACCTTAGTTACTAAACTGTTCTTATCTCAACCCGTGGGAGTTGCATTCTTTTCGATTCTCCTCTCCGTCCCTCCGAGGGCAGGGGGAGGGCAAGAAAGGGGGGGAAGTGAGCGAACGAATTACCTGACTGGGTTTAAACCACGACAATTTCCTAGGTGTTTTTAGCATAGTAGCCCAATAATTCCTCTAATTTATCTGCCTGTAAATTGAAATAGGGTTAATTTTTTTGTTGTTAACATAATGTCCTCCACAGATTGCATATTATGATACAATGTTTTAAAGCTCAGTATAGTGTTTCAATAATAAAAATATTTTAATCTCTTTTTATGTGTGTGCACTCAATTTTTCTATGAAGAAAAGGATAGTAAAAAGAATAAATTGCCCCAGATTTGGCCCTTAGTAGTGCTAATACTGTTTTATACTGTTACATTCAGACGTTTTGGGACAATGATCCACTACCACTTAGCTTTTCTTCCAGATCATTAGTACTCAGAGTACCTCCTGTGTTTGATAAATGCATGATGCCACTATTTTGCAAATGACAATCAAATATTGATTTTAAGATTTGTCATTGTAATTCCACATGCCTGTATTTCCAAGCAACGGATTGATGACTGTTTCACCAGTTTTCAGTTGATCATCTTCTCTTTTTTTTTTTTTTCACCAAGTTTGGGTTTTTCTTTATATGTTTGGGTTTTGTTGGTTTTTTTTGTTTGTTTGTGTTTTGTTTTGGTTTGTTGTTTTGTTTTTTTTTTGGTGGGGAACAGGGAAGGTTAGGGTTTTTGTTTGCTTGTTTTGTTTCTTTTTTTCCAGCCTATGCAGTTTGGTACATTATTTCAGATTGCATATAAAATACTTTTAAAATGAATGGGGATATTATGAAAAACCACACTTTTACTTTCTGGTGAGGCAGGTACATCACTTGGAAGTCTAGCAAACAGTTGACAAGTAATATTCTAGTTTCAGACCTTCATATAATTTCTGCATCACACTGAATAGTCTGAACAGTCACAGGCTCAATATTTGTCTTTTAGTCCATAAAAGGGTAAGTGTTCTATTCTCCTACCTCTAAAATTTTTGCTGGGCTCTCTGAAACTCACTGCACTCTTCGATACTCTGAAAGTACCAGACTTACTGGACACAGTCTATAAAAAGTTAAACAAAGTGGTATGATAGGAAACCTGGACCTCTCCAGTGGTGGTTGAAAATGTTGAGAAAAAAAGCAAGAGTAGGTACACATAGTATGATACATTCACATCTTTTAAGTTTTTGTTGAGCCATTACCTTTTCTTTAGCTGTGCTCTTTATTTTAATTTGATGTCCCCTGGTTACTAAATTATAGGAGTCAGTTGAGAGCTAAACCCTATCTATTCTTTCCATGATGCTCGTGACTTTGTAGACTTTTATATATTCATTCTGAATTATCATTCTTTCAGGATGAAGAGTAAAAGATAAAGTATTTCTTTAAAAAAAAGTCAAAGCAATTATGACGTAATTGAGCAATATCTTAAGATTAGAAATTTTACTGCTTTAAAAAATCCAACAAACATAAAAACCCAAATATATATTTCCTTCAATGATATTTAAAAATATTAGGTGAAAAGTTACAAGAGTTGCTTAGTCCCATTGACATTTTAAAGCGATTCATAGCATACCAGATCTTTATGTCAAAAGTCAATCTATGACAAACTTCCTTGATGCCAGTGCTTGACCATAGCAACCATTTAAATGTAATATTAGAAGTGGTGTTAGGAAGAACTCATTATCTGTCCCACTGTCAAGAATCAAGCTTGATTCTTGATATTATTCACAACCTGTAATTGCTGTTAGGAAATATTGCAATGAATATTGAACTGTGATTCTCTGATTGTAAAACACTAAATAAAGGAGAAGATTTTAGGTTTTAATTTTTTTATTCTTGTAGAATAATTAAATAATTGTTCAAGTAAGAATACTTTTACTTTGAAGAAAGGAGTGCAACTCTGATGTGAGATTCCCTCGATTCCTGGTCTTTTCATGCCTCATAAGCAAACATTCATAGAGTTAAAAATAGTGTTGATCTGCTCAATATGCAGGAATAATTTACATATATCCCAGCAGGAGAATGTAGAGATATTTCCCAGCAGGAGAATGACCAAGATGTAAGTGTAGCTTCTAGTGAAAGGGCTAGTAGAGTGGAGTGTGAGGAGGCTTTAGTTTCTCTAGGTAGATTCCAGTCCTGTTCCTGATTTTATTCCAACTATTAAAAGGAGATTAAGCAGTGAGATTCTGAAGTCATAGAAGGATTTGGTTTAGCCAATTTTCATTTGTGGAATAATGGTTCTTTAATTTTCCTGTATGTAGTCTCCATCTTTTGTGTGTTAAGATCACTTTGACTATGTCTTCTGTATGGACGCTGACTACACACTACTATTTCACTCTAATCTGTCTACTTCTAATGTCTTCTACTATGCTAATATAGATAAATCATAGCACCTAAGTCTTTGCGACTTTTCCTGTCAAAAAAACCCCAAACTACAACATGTTTATTCTAGCAGAGGTTTGCATTTTCTGGGAGCTGCATTATGTCAATAAACAAGTATAATGTAGAGAGCTTGCTACAAATATCACCAGTGTTAAAGAAGGTCCAACTTAGAATTTATGTGTCAGCATCTTCTCTATTATTGATTTCATTATTTACTTAATTAAAAGTAAAAAGCATATACTTAAGAATATTTTGTAATTATGTAACTTGGAAATTGAAGCGTGTCCTGCGTTCAGCAGTAGCATTCATTTTTCTTCTTCTTAGTCGCTGGTGCAGTGCTGTGTTTTTGGATTTCAGCCTGAGAACAATGCTGATAACACCGATGTTTTTAGTTGTTGCTCAGTAGTGTTTACTCTGACCAAGGACTTTCTGAATCTCCTGCTCTGCCAGGGAGGAGGGGAAGCCAGGAGGAAGCAGAGATAGAACACCTGACCCAAACTAACCAAAGGGGTTTTCCATACCACAGCATGTCATGCCCCGTATATAAACTGGGGGCAGTTACCCAGAAGGGCTTGGTCACTGCTCTGGTCGGGCTGGGTATCGGACAGGAGGTGGTGAGCGGTTGTATTCTCTCCCCTTGTTATTTCCCTTATCATTACTATTACTGGTGGTAGCAGCAGTGTTTTGTGTTATACCTTAGTTACTGGACTGTTCTTATCTCAACCCATGGGAGTTTCTTTCTTTTGATTCTCCTCTCCCTCCCTCTGCGAGGAGGGGGAGGATGGGTGGGAGTGAGCTAACAGCTGCGTGGTTCTGGGTTGCCAGCTGGGCTTAAACCACGACAAAGAGTCACACACTGTTTTCATAGCTGTACATTAGTTTTTCACAAATCCTAAAATAAACTGTAATCTAAATATTGTTATATATGGCTGATGCTTGGATCATATTTTCAGAAACTGAGAAACCTGAAATTATGAATCATGCCCTAGGACCAATTTTTAGAATATGCTTCCATAACAATTGGTAGCATAAAAAGTAACATTCTGTAAAAGAACCATGGCAACATGGTTTATGGAAGAAATACAAATTTGTGAAGGTGGTAATTATTAATCAATTCAAAAAGCAGCTGGAAAATAATTCAGACCAGTCCGTATTTATATAGCCCATTAAAAAAAGTTATCAATAGAAAGGTGACTTATTGGAAATTTTTGATAAACATACAGCAACTGCTAACCTCCTCCTCTCTTCCTTACAGATGCATGAATCAGTTCTGTGATATAGCATCAGGAAGCTAGCGTAGATCATAAAGTGACAGCTGAGCTGTCACTAACTGCTGTTGAAGTATTGAACAAAAATGTAAGGTTAGATTTAAACCAAGTAATTAGAGGGTGCTTTCATCTATGCTAGGTGTGTGGTCATATATATGAAAAATAACTGTCAAGTGAAGAAAGAGAGTAGCTTTTATAATTAAACTACTATGCCATTTGTTCCATAACTACTGTTGCTACTCCTGTGGCTTATGAATCAAAACAAGGTGGCTTTTTGCTCAATCATTAAACACAGCAAGTCCTCAGAAAATGTTCTTTTTAAAAAAATTGCTCACTGACAGAATCTGAAGCACAGATTGTATAGCTTAGTGAGTTAGGTACTAAAGTAATGTCACTGAAAGGAAAACTTTATGTTTGAACTCTGTTCCCTGGATATACCTCTGTAGTGATTGTCTTTCTGATCAGTGGAACTTGTGCTAGATTTTTAGCTCAAGACAAAACTTGTTATATATACTCTGTGTAGAGTTGTGGGGTTTGCTTTCTTGTTTTGTTTTTTTGTTGTTTTTTTTGTTTGTTTGTTTGCTTTTATTTAAATAACAACGAGAGGAACCAGAAACAGAACAGAGTATTCTAAAAAAAAAATTAGTTATCTTAAGTTTTCAAACTACATTTGGAGGCTCCTCCAAGTGATGATCTGTGAATTTTTCTGCAGAAGTATAACCTTAAATCTATCCTGGCATTTTTCTGAATTGGTGGCACTATCACTCCTTTTCCCTTCACTGATTAGTGTGAGTTAGTGAGTAGTGAGAACTCAGTGCTTTCCTTGTGTAATGTGAATAAGAAGGAAGAAGGGATCTTTATTATTCATCCCATTCTTACGACGTTTGTCCATCTATATAGCAGGAAGTTGTATCTTTTACTTAAGACTAATTTGACAGGGGTACCACTGCTCTCAAAATGTTTCCCCGTTTGTCCAAAATAATATTGCTGTGTTGCCAAGATCAGAATGCTGTTTAAAAATGCTGGAGTGCAATTAAAATACTAATTTATAGTTGTGCATCTCTATAATGTGTTGAAGCAGTTACCTGGCCTTTTCTGCTGGATTTCTATGGATAGTATGCACAGCTTCTGAAACAGCAAATAATAATTAAATGGCATTATTCTAATGAGCAAGAAGTTTATCCACAAAAATTCTTGAACAGTATCTGAATTGGGAACTTCAAATGCATAAAATTAGTTGATTATGAATTTGTTTTGAAAGCAGATGCTGTGTTGAAGTTTGTAAAACACCATTAACTCAGGAAAAGCTTGCTTATACAATTTTAGTTGACATTTTTGCTTTAGGCTAAAACCCTACCAATTTTAGATAGTTTGGACAATTGAAAAAGGAATCCAGATATTTCCTCTTCTATGTGAACAGAATGACTATGTGTAAGGAATGACTATTTAATTGTGACAATATGAACATATCTCTGGCACTGGCTTAATCATCATCCTCACTAGAAAGAGTTACCAGTGTCTGTTACTCTCTGAAGGTTGTTTCTCAGCATTTTAAGATTAATTTTCTGCTTGAGTTCCATACCTGATATAAAGGTATATCAAAATCATTGCAACTGAAATATTATTAGTTTATATATTTCTCTGGAATTTAGAAAGGATACATTACAAAGAATTTTTGCAGTTCAAAGGAGCCACCTGAGAAAACAGGAAACTTCAAAAGCCAAAGAAAAATTTGTTCATGAATATTCATTATCCATTAATTAAGTAACATTTGGTTATTACGAGTCATTTGTATGTTTGCAGGTATTTTTAGTTCTAAATGCAGAGTAAAACCCCATATTTTTTAATGTTACCAATTGATAATTATTAAGTAACTTCGGCCATTGACAGCATTGTAACAATTTACAATTAAAAAAAATGGTTTTGGTTACTGGATTTTACTTTGGTGTGTACTGTGGATTTTTCAGTGGACAACAGTAGTACAGAAGCTGAATTTAAGCTGACAAATTCAGGTTCATTATCTTAGATTGTTTAGAAAAATGGACAGTAACAGTTACTTTGCCTTCAGGTTGTATGTAGAGGTCAAGAAGCAAGCCAATTTTTAAGTTTTTATGTAAAACATCTAAAAGTCTGTCGTTTACTGCTTTGAGCACACTTGCTCTTTAGCAGTTGTCTCTTTCATGGAAAATAAAATCATCTAAGTGTATATTGCTGGTTCACTGAGTCAAGAGACTTTCTAATCCATCCACATATTTGAAAAATAGTATTGGCTGTTTTGAGAGGAAGTAACTAATATGTGAGTTCCAAGCAGGATCTGTACAGCAGGAGATAAGCCAGAGGGGAAGGTCTGTTTTGAACAGTGAATTATTAGTTTCTGCTTTAATAAAACCAAATGCCTGGAAGGGATTTAGTTTGGTTTCCACACAAGTGAGGAGACAATGGTTTTGTCTATTCTCTGCCAAATTTTTCTTTCTTTCTCTCTCTCTCAAGTCCTGAGAACCACACTGCATACTCAGAAGTTGGTAATTTAACTCCGAAACATATGCTGCCCACCCCCACTTCCACGAGAGCTGTTCTTGCTGAGCTGAAACTTGTGTCACTGTTGTCATTTGTAATGGTTCACAGATCTGTGCCACTAATGAACTGCTTCTGTGCTCTTCAGTGGTAATTTCAAAAGATCACTGTCAGAGTCTTCATGCTTAGCAAGATGTTTACATGCAGATCTAAGAATAGGCAGGGTGTTTCCATTACTGCTTCTGGCTCTTTCCAGCCTCTGAAACTCCTAGTTTTTGGCAGTCTCTAGAAAAATTAATGCAACAGTCTGTTCTGTGTGACCCATACACAGCAGATGGTGACTGTAGGATGAATGTAACAATTGAGAAACACTTCACTGATATTTACACAAGTTTTAAAAGCTAAATCTTGGTAGGATACCCTTTATAAAAGGTATAGAATGAAATAATGGCTCGTGTCCAGACAAATGGATATGCCAAAAAAAGTATATTTCAGGTGACTGTGATAAAAGTCCTTTCCCTCACAAAAAGATCTGCCAGGTACTCAAAACTGAGCCCACAGGAATATGGAGAGATCAGTATTTAAAGGGCTTTATATTCTTATTCATAAATCCATGGTTCTCTAATAAAGACTTCCACATCTTTCTCATACACTGGGAGAGGCTGCTTTCTGGGTCACAGCAGAACTAGTTGGACTGCACAGAGAAACCAGAGAAGTTCAAGTGTGGCCTTGGTTCAATCTGCTCTGATTTTAGCTCTTTCAGAGGTTCTAGTAACACATATCAGTCAATAATATATATATATAATGCTAATATTATTAATAAACATTGCTTGTGATATAGTGAACTTGCATTACTTTTTTAGAGAAAATACTGAAAGAATGTGTGGGTCAGATTTCTAATATGGATACCTGTAGTATGACACAGGAAGAAAAATTCATAATGCGACAGCTGTTGTATGTGAGACAGTAATTTGTAGGCAAACTTCATTGACTTAAAAGTTAACTTTTCTTAGAACAACAGAATGAGGATGTTTTCTTTTTACAGTTTATCTGACCTTTTAAGTCATAGTGAGGCACAGAACCAGGTAACTCCTACAGAGACTATTCCTTCAGATTTATATTTATTTTATTATTTCATTTTATTTTACCTTATGTAAGTTTATTTAAAAAAAAAAAGATCTGCATTGGACAAGAAGTGGATCACAGCAAATTCTAAAGGAGTAAAACTATGACATACTGCATCAGAATGGCTCTTTCTTGGGCACTGGCAGTCTTTACACAAGAAGTTTGAGGAATGAGATTAATTCTCTTATTTTTTCAGCTTTTATATTTTTTCCTTTGTTAAAATGTTTGTAAAAAACACAATGCTGAGATGTGAATCAAAATTAATGAGTATAAAGTTGGTGGAACTTGGCTATGGTGTGAAACCTATGCATTCTTTATGGTAAAATGGTGCCTCCAGAAAAAAGAATCCTCTTAATCATTGCATGGGCATTTTGTTATTTTTCCTAGTACTGTGCTAACAATCCATTAAGGCCTAGAAATGTACAATATATGTACATTGTGTTGATAAATATGCATCTGCTCTTACTGCCATCTGTGAAGTAGCAGGTCTTTGAAAACTACAGCAATTCCTGGGAAATTTCTTGAGAAATTCCATGGAAATACGTAATCCTAGGCATTTATTTTATACTAGCAAGGGAAAATTATTAAGCTAATGTTGGCAATATAAAATCTCCTTTGTGTACAAGTTTACAAAGGTTTCTTTGATGGTTGCTCTTTTTTTCCTAAATAAGCTGTCCAATATTTCCTTTTTACTGTAAAAGTATTTCTTCAACGCAGCATGTAGATATTTTCCTGTAAAATTATTATGAAGCCATTAGCAATTAAATGGTAGATAGATTTAGGAATTTGTTTACACCAGTAAAAACCATTAATCTGATTTAAAATAGTTTACACCAAATTTAAATCCCATCTTACTGATTCAAAGCACTTCAATGATTTAAATTGTTGGTGTAATCTTGCCATCTATAGAATATTACATGTGTTTTATGTGTGTTCCAGTAGTCATTTTCTATAAATGAAAATATATAGAAATCTATGAAATCATAGGCAGGATCAAAGCAGGATGATGCAGCTGTGTGAGGTTTTTTAAAGTATTTCATGGTCAGTTTTTAGTATGTTGTTAATTTTAATAGATATTTTCTTTTCCTCATTTCATATTGCAATTTGAATTTTTGCAAAGGAGTATATGTCAAAATTTTCCAGTGAGAACCAAATCACCATAAGTTAGAAACACCTTCCATTTTGAAATAAACGGCTTGCTTAGAGCAAAAGAAAGGGACCAAAATAAGAATGGAGATAAATATAGATACAAAGAAATAAATGTACAGATCTGGTTTTGGATTTTGCAAATTTTATGTAGATGAACATATATGAATAGAACATACGTATTTTAAACTGCAGGTACACATCCTGAATTGTGACAGTGGAATTCCTTCATTAATAAATTCCTGTGTGTCCATTTAAAGTATTTCATTTCATAAAGTGTATTGATATTTAGACATATAGCACACATAGGATGGATTTATGCTTTTTTTAACCTTAGAGTAAAGAAGGGAGTCACTGTAACCCTGCTGAAAAATAACTGTGTTTTGAGGGCTGCTGAAGAATGCACTGTAGGAGCTGTTCAGAGTGAGCCACCTCTGCCCAGGTCCCGCTCATCTTAAAGGTGTTCCATGTGTAAAGTATGCATATTTATCTAATTAAGCCATCGTTTGGCTTCCTTTTATTATAGTAACTGGAATTTAATGTGTGTGTTTAGTAGTAGCCATGTTTTCTAGTGGTCAAAAAAAGATTGTCCTTGTCTGAAGTGTTCTAGACTTTAAACAAAAAAGTTATGGAGACCAGTAGTAAGAGAAATGGCATAAAGGCATGAGAGAAGGAATGTTTGTTGTGGTGGTGTTGTTTTAATGTCAAATATTATGATGTAAGAGGAACAGAATCTGTAGAAATCAGCCTGAATCATCTGACAGCTTGCAAAGTGGAATTTTTCAGCAGTCTGTGTTTGGCCACTGGGAGATGGCCTGGGAGGGTTTACCTGGCTGGGACTACAGCAGATCTGTCTGTAAGGTGTTTTATGTCAAGCCTCAGCCATATCTTGGCAGGTGAAATAGCTTATTAGAATGTAGAGTGCCCAGGAAGACTTGAGTGTTTCCTTGTTAATGGAATTCTGTTTCCTTATTTATGGAATTTGTATCCTGGGCTGCACCAAAAGGAACGTGACCAGCAGGTTGAAGAGGTGATCCTGCCCCTTTACTCTGCTCTTGTGAGACCTCACTTGGAGTATTGTGTACAGTTCTGGTGTCCTCAGCATAAAAAGGACATGGAACTGTTGGAACAAGTCCAGAGAAGGGCCACGAGGATGATCAGGGGACTGGAGCACCTCCTGTATGAAGACAGGCTGAGAAAGTTGGGGCTGTTCAGCCTGGAGAAGAGAAGGCTGCGTGGAGACCTCCTAGCAACCTTCCAGTATCTGAAAGGGGGCCTATAAGGATGCTGGGGATGGACTATTCATTAGAGACTATAGTGATAGGACAAGGGGTAATGGGTTAAACCTTAAGCAGGGGAAGTTTAGACTGGAGATGAGGAAGAAGTTCTTTCCTGTTAGGGTGTTGAGGCACTGGAATGGGTTGCCCAGAGAAGCTGTGAATGCTCCATCCCTGGCGATGATCACAGCCAGGTTGGACAGTGTTGGGTGATATGGTTTAGTGTGAGATGTCCCTGCTCATGGCAGGGGGTTTGGAACTAGATGATCTTAAGGTCCTTTCCAACCCTAACTATTCTATTATTCTATGAATTACCTACTTTACACTTTGAAGATTGTCTGAAATGTCTCTTGCTGCAGCTTCTCTCTTTTGAGTTAGTTTACACATCAAAGATGCAGCGTTATGTGTTCACATAAGTGTAATTCACAATTAAGTATCTTACACTTCTTTGAGAAAGATCTTTTATGTGTTCATAATTTAATTTTTTTTTTTTTTTTTTCTCTAGGATACTGTTGGAATTCATATTCCCATCACTAATCCCTCAGATAAAATTCTCAAGCTGGATGTGGTGCTGGAGAATCAGTTACTTTGTGGACAAAAATCTTTCACTCTTAGTCCCAGACAAGCATTTTTGTATGAACTGCAGTTTTCCCCAGTCGCTGTTGGCACTTCAGATGAAAGGTAGATTGTAGAGCTTTCATACTGGTGGTTGTGGCTCTTGTACTAATAAGTGAACTACTTTCATTGAAACCTCAGTCACTGGATGTGGATACTGTCCTAAAATAGCTCCCAAAATGAAAAAGGTTATAAATGGAATTTATATAAAAAATTTCAACTTTAAATACATTGTATCCCATACAGCATCTTTCCTCTGAAGGCAAAAACCCAACTGACAGGCAGTAGAATAACCCCTAGTTCTAGTTTGCACTGATTCTGTGAACACTGTTTTAGAAATTTATTTACGATTAGAAGGCCCCTCTGAAAAATTCAGATTAATTGTTTGTTTTCTGAATTTCAAAGTCCTGTAAAGAAAATGACATGATTTTATTTTTTCTTCTTAGTATAAGCAAAGCTGTAACAACCTAACTAAAGCCAGGTGAAGAGCCCTTTAACAATCTTCACATAAATCCATTCAGCTTCAGAATCTTCCATTAATTAACAATGATCTAGGGAATGAATATGGAGAAGTTTTTAATTACAATATTTTAATTACATTAGGAATGCCAGCAAAACTATGCAAGTATGTTAATTAGCAGTATGTAGACAGATGACATCTTTGTCTTTGTTTCAGCTAAACCAGTTCAGCAAGTAAGTGAAAAGTGCAAAAGTGCACTCTTCCTGGAATTTGATTAGCAAATCATTATTTAATTGGTTAGCAAATCATTATTTAATTGAGGAAAATGATTCCCTCTTTTTCAGTGATATCAATTGACTGGCAAAAATGTGGGGATGGGGAAGAGGGTAGGGTGGTATGGAGGGCAGAAACGACTTCTGTTCAAAGACACAATGTTTACAAAGCCAAAATCCATGTGTTTCAAAGTTTTGTTCAATTTGCTTGTACTGATGTTTCCAAAGACCAGAATAATTCCAGGTGTCATTGTACAGTACAGCTTTCAAGCAATACTGTTTTCTAAAAATGAGTACTGTTACCACTGCAGTAAATACTTTTTTTTCTGTGGGAATTTGTAGAAATTATGCATCCTGCAAATGAAGAGAGACCTACATTTTTTTTATACCTGATAATATTTCTGGTATCTTTCAAGTGCAGGATTTCCAAATAATAAAATAAGGGGCAAACTTTTCGGCTGATTGGTGGGCTGGGACATAGTGGAATATATGCAAAGATGACATAAAGCACACCTGTACATGTGAATACAATTATGCAGTACTATACTACAATTACAGCTGGGCAGAGGTACTTCCACATTACATCCAGGCTATCATCTTTTTTTTGAAGCCATGCTCTGTTTCCTTTACTATGGTAGCAGCTGGGAAAAAGTGTTATAAAAATGTTTGTGGCAGGTGTATCTTTTCAAATGGTTGAGTCTTTCCTAAGCTGATTTTATGCTCACTTTAAAGGCTCTGTTAGTCTGGACCCATAAAGTCATGGAACAGATGTAGTTATTTATCATTTAGAAAAAGAACTGGTCCTTAGTGGGTCATGGGTTTGCACAGTGCAAATCTGCAATAGCAAAGGACTGTGTTAGAATGTTCACCACAGAAATATACTGCTGTACATATCTCACCTATCAGCAAGCAGTTTTCAGTCATGACAACATTTGATTGTATATAAAAACAGTATATTGAATACTCTTTTAAAGCATACCTCTGCAATGCTCATATAAATGTGTTTATGTCTATCCCTCAGTTTCATCAGTAGGTTTTAAAAGATTTTCCTTATAAAAATCAGTGAATATTATGTTCCTGTGTGCTATGAGCTCAAAATAGATAGAAAGAACATACTGTGACACTGAAACAAAATTACAGCTTACTCTTGTAAGTTAGTAGTTGAAATGCTCTTGAGTTGTAGTATTTACTGCCCCTAAAATGGAAAAAAAAAAATTCCAAAACAAACCAGCAAACAAACAACACACAACCTTTAATGCTAAAAAGTTAAGAAAGATGATGAGATTTTGCTGCATAAATACTTGTAAATAGTATTAGTTTTGATAACTGAATTCAGGTAGCAGTGAGAAGTGTTATGGGAAAACTGGCTACTAATTAAAGAACTTGTGTTAAACTGATTTTTAACACATACATTTTTAATCGTCTGCACAAAAGTTGTATTATATTAAGCTTATGTATCTGTTTTTAGTGTCATATTCCTGTCAGACATGATTGAAGAGTTCTGGTATGCACTGAAGTTGACTGTAGAGAAACTGTTGCCAACTAATATACCTGAAATACAATGTGAGCTTGGAAAGTAAGTATGTATTTCATAATGCTGGACTTAGTGTTTTAAAGGATCATGGAAGAGTTTACATCAAAAAGCCAGAATATTGTTGTATGTTTACTGTAGTAGTTTGCAGATTATTTTCATGGATATATGTGTAGATAGAGCTGGATAAATGGAATTGTAGTGTGTACATAGATATCATCTGAAGTCTTTATATAGAAACCACTATGAAAATACTGCAGAACATAATCATAAAGATCCATAATACAGAGTTCTGTAGGTTTGTTGTAGTTTTTTGTTTCTTTTCTCTTTCTGAACTAATATTGAAATGGTATTTCTATACTCTACTGTAGAGACTTCACTGGTACAATGCTTTGATAGTATTAGGCAGAAACAAGTCTGTCACTCAGCTGCTGGGGATTTATATTCTGGAAGGAGCCCCCTTCATGCAAGTTTTAGGGCCTGAAGTTATGATCATAAAGCCTGAGTGGAAAACCTTCTCTTCTGAATGTTGCTTTTTATATTTTCTTTTTTCTTACTCATTTAGCTATGATTAACTGGGTAATGTTTTCCTGAGGATAAATATGTGGAGAAATCTGGCAGTTGACCTGCCACAGCTTTCACTAGAGGGAATATCCATTAGATAACTTACTGCAAAACCAATATATGTATCGCATTTTTCAAACTTTTCTTATTTGCTGTTTTCACTGATTCACCTTTAATATCTTTTCTGTGTCTCTTAGTGTTATAATGAGAATGTGATTTACAGCCATAAATCTTTTTTTAAAGACAAATAATATATTATTTTGATCAGAATAGAGGAATTTTGGGGAGTCCTACGAATTCTCTAAAAATTGCGCTCCCTATTGAAGGTATCTTGTGTTTGTTTATTCTTTAATTAGAAAATAAAGAAGGGCAGTCTGTGAAACAGAGTGCCAACAGATGTAAAGCATAGCATTTAGACGATTAGCATACTCTAATCTTTGTCCTGGGACAGACACAGTAAAATACATAATCTACGTGTTCAAAATAATGATTTACCATTATACTGTAATGAATAATGTAACAATTGTACAACATGAAACAGATTTTGAGTCCATCCAGAGGAAGAAAGAGGGAAACGGGAGGAATCCCCATTGAAATGACTGGTGTGAAACACTAAGTTTGATTTGAGATCTCAAGGTTAAAAAGTTACCGAGAAGAATGGATGCCTAGAGGCAGTAAATGAGAAGCTATTTGCAGCACCACTTAATGACAAGATTTTCCTGTAAACCATTGCTTAGACAAAAAGGAGTTGCAGATATCATTTATCTGATTACCTTTTAATTTCTGTCCAGTGCTTTTCCTGATCTACGGAAAGTAAAGAAAAAAAGGCGAAACATGAATCTGCAAATTGGAGCCTAGGAATAAATGTGAAGCTGTGGTGTTGGTTACACTAGAATTCATTTCTACCATATAAAAGTTAGGCATTAAGTTTAAGGCATTCAGACTAGGCTCCTTCTGCAGACTGTGAAAAGTGATTTCGCATCTTGGTGACCTACATTAGGATCAGTTCTCCCTGAAACTGTTTTTCTTCTTCTTGAATACTGAGGGAGCTAGAAAGTCCTTTTATCCAACTTTAACCTTCTGGCAACTGAAGTCCACCAAGAAAAATTCTGCCCTTACAACTGACCCAAGTATTAGAATGGTTATTGCTACCATTTATTATTGTTATTAGTAACAATTAATAATATTAATTAATGCTATTAAATGTGCATCCATACTAATAAAAAAAATACTAATACATAAATTATTATTTATATAATGAAGCATAATTTTTTTAAAAAGTACTCAGTTTTCAAGAAAGAAAATGTGACAAATAATAAAATGTGACAGAAGAAGCTTTGTAATTAATGGTCATTGCATATATGTATTTTTTCCAGATGTTCTCGTCTATACATACCTCTCTTTAATCCTACCCAAGAAACTCTGGAGCTAGAATTTGTTAACAGCAATCCTAGCAATTTTTCAGTTGAGACTGATCCAAAACACCCTGTAAGTAAGATTTCTGTGCTTTCACCTAAGTGATAGAAGAGAGCCTTCTTTCCAAAACACATTGAATTGTGTAACGTACTGTGGGTTCAGAATGCACAGCATGGTCTCAAGGACTGGAGACATTATAAGTGTGTATTCTAGAGATTTTCTAGCTTAAGGATGAAAACAGTTAAACTTGAAAAAACAATGCAAGCTGAAGTATAGATGTATTTTCCTCAAATGCTTTGTGGAATGGTTTTGAGAAGGACTGCAGCATTGGTTGCAAATCATATTCAGGCAATATTAGAAGGAGAAGTTGTAAACAAACCGGCTGTACTAGAAGTTTCACAAGTTTCTAAGGATCAACAGGATAATCAGGTAAATATTAAGGGTAAGTAGATAAAATTTTAGTAAGAATTTAAGAATATCTCCTAGTCATGGCAGTTATAACAAACTTGCAGAGCCTAATAAGAATAAGAATTTTATCAATTTAGCCACAAGCTTCAAGCAAATACCTTTAATAATTTTATTCTCCAAACTCATATTTACCCTAGGATTGAATTTTACTGAGAAAATCTTCATCCTATTATATGTAGACAATGTTTTCCTTCTCCGTCACAGAAGCCCTTCCATCTTGCTGCCTAACGTTTTTGTCTTTTCAAGGACTCAGAGTAATATAGATGGGCTCAGCTTTCATATTTTCATTGAGATTGGCTAGAGTTCTAGATGGTCAAGATTCTGAAAAATATCTTTTATTGACAATTGATTACTAGTTAATAGTACAGGTCCAATGAAGAACTCTTTGGATGTTATAAACAATTAATGCCCTTAAATGTGTCCTTTTTATGGTGGGGAGATGAGAAAAAAGCGGACAGATGCATGGAAACTGTGGTGCAAGAGATCAGGGGGACCGAATATAGAACCTTTAATGTGAAAAAAGAAAATGAAGAAACCTGTTGCAGACAGGAAATAAATGGCAATTGCACCTTTCTAGACATTAGGAAGATAATTCAGGAAAGACGTACACAGGAGCTGGTTTGTCCCTTCCAACCCAAACTACTTAATGGTTCTATGATTCTATTTGAGCAAACTAGTATAAGGGTCAGAGGGAGAGGAGAGGTATATTCTAATAAGATCCTAAAATAGTTGAGAAGGTAAAAAATAGATTGTATTGGGAAAATAGAGGAATGATATAAACCAGATTCACCAGATATAAAAGAAAATGTTATCTTTCCTACAGATTAGTTGCCTAAATATTAACTAAAATTTTGTCTAATATTTTAGAATGTAAACAAATTTGAATATTGTATTTATTCCATGTGTGTGAAATTTTGTTGCAGTTTGAGTTTGCAACAGAAGGCATTACTGAAATACCACAAGGGATTATTTTTTATAGATATGATTCAAGTTCAAGTACTGCCATCATTAATAATAGGCTTTCCTGAGGTCCAGTTGAATTACGCTCAAGTATTCCTGAACTTCTGGTTGCTTAAGGAAGTCTTACACTGTATGGGTTAACTCAACATCCTTGTAAATTCTGCCAAAATCTCTAGAAGTTGAAGTGAACTTCCATAAATTTACTTCAAAATTCCTCCCTTGCCTTTCATTAGTATAGTGGGCAGTATGAGTTTCCGAGAGAACAGTCATCAGAATGTTGAATTTTGTGGTGTTTTCCTAACCACAGCTTGTTTTATCTCTAGAATGGAGTGATTTGTGTTCAACATTTAGCAGATGAAAATTGTCGGTCATCAGTAATGCTATGTTCCCCAGCTTATTTCTTTCCCACTATATAAATACATGGACAGATTTCACATGTATGTGTATTATATTTATATGCATATATATTTACGATGTAACTTAAATGTATAAAAAATTCTTGCAAATGGGATCATCTATGTTGCCAAAAAGAAAAACATGCTTTCACTGTAAGTCTTCAGCTTGCTATTCTCCTGACTATAACCCAGATATAAGCTAGCCTAAACCTTTTTCATGGAGCTGTATTCCATCCTGATTAGCTATAAACCACAATTTTTATTAAGGAAAACTAAATTAAGAAAGAAGGGCTGGCAGAGAGGAGTGCAATCTCAAAGTCTCTGTTTGGAAGCTTTATTTTTATTGTGACCATGAGTAATTATTTTTAGTACAGACTTCTAAGTAAACTTCTAAATTTCATGAAAAACTTTCTTCCTTTGTTGGATTTGTAACAGGAATAAGATGTGTAGTTGCTCAGCCTTCTCCAGACTCAGTTTCCATATTTGAGCTGTTATCTCTGATAACTTATGAAAAGCAATGGTACCAGTTTCCTTACACGAGTATCTTAGAAGACGCTTGTTTGCATAAAGTAAAAAGAAAGGAAGGGGATGGGTTACGTCCAGATTATGTTATTGAATGACTGCAGCAAAGTATGACCTTCTTTAAACATATTGTTAGTGCTATTTCTCAAGTCTATTTTAAAAAGCAATTTGTTATTTGCTTTTCAGTAGAAAATAAGTTATATTTTTTTACCCATCTTTTTATTTAAACCAAATCATTTTCTGGACATGGTAGAAGAGCATACTGTGTAACATAAAAGGTTTAAAACAGATGTATAATGTAAAAAATAAAACTTTTCTGCTTTCAGACTGGGCAGTCTGCTGGATTATCATAACTCCATAGTGATTGTTTAGATTCATTATGGCAGTGCATTTTCTGTGCAATGATAATATGCCAAGTAATGCTTATTGAAAATGGATTTCCAGTCAGTTTTCATCTTTATTGGAGGGTTATTATTCCAAAGAATGTAGATCTTCTAGTGAAATTACTAAAAATTTAAAAACTGCAGTTTTACTTTAATCATCTTTTCTTATGCTGTGACATCTGCTTTTTCATTTCCTTCAAAAGTATTTGGGAGGGGGCAATCATTAAGATTCTTTCACCATTTGTGAGTCTTCATTTGATAAATGGGCTGACCTGTTTGGACAGAGTAAGCAGAAACTAGGCTGCAAATGAAGTACAGAATCTCAAAAAAAGGTCTCTGGATACTGAGCATGCCCAGGAGCTCAGAGAGAAATGAGCTGTTCAGGCTCATTTTAGATGAACAGCTAAATAAACTCTGGGCAGTGGGGCAGATGGGGGTAGAGGTGGTTTGTGGTACGTTATTCTGGTTAATACAGAAGCCTTGCAAAGGTGGTGAGTGTGGGATGGTGGCAGCTGACTGCTGGTGGCAAATATGCCTTCAAGGTATCACTCACCTACAGAACACATGAGATTGTGAAGTGTGGGTGATGCAGCAGTGCTGTGCTCCCCATATGGGAGGTGCAGGTGCTCTAACAGCCAAGTGGGAGTGGGCCCTAAGCAGTGAGCTACATGCTGTGTGTGAGACCCACCTACTTTTCCTTCCAGAAATGTTTTTATCATGCAGTGGAAACTGTAAAATGAAACTTTTAAAGGTTAAAAAAACATAGTTCCACCCCCCTGTAATAGACAAGGCAGCTAACGTCTGCAATAAACTGTTATGGCAATATTTTGATAAATTGTTTTAAAACCTTCCCCCTCAAAAGAGAAAAATAACATTTCAAGTTTTGTGCATTAGTTGATCACATCTGAGCTCTGTCCTCTCTTCTGCTCAGTGTAACTCCTGATGCCGTCAGTAGGAATATCTGTTGCTCAAGGCACATTAGCATCTCAGTCCATAATCATGCTGGTATCCTATAGACACACCCTAAAGATGACTGTAAGGACCAGCACACCTGTGGCCTTTGCCCAGGCCCAGCTCTGAGATGGCAGAGAATGCCATGGGGCAGTGAAGAAAAGCAACGTAAGCCTCATCAGGGGCCTCTGCCCTGAGCAGGGAGTGGACACCCCTGTCCCTGCTTCACTCTCTGGGGCCAGCAGTGTGTTCTCAGCACTGTGGCCATCACCAGTGGTCCTGATGCTGCACTGGGCCCCCATACCTATCATTGTCATGGCTCTACTTGCTGTTTCTGGGTGGGATGGGAAAGGGCTACAGGTGGAGGTCCCTGCCTTGGTGTGCCATAAGCTCAAGCCTTCCTTAGCTCCAAGGCAAGTACTGTATCAGAGCAAAGGCAATTAAAACCCCAAGCTAGAAAGAGGTCATAGGGCTTATTGGTGCAGTCAAGCATCTTGCAACTATTAAATGTAGTAAACAAAAATTAATGTTTTAATAACTTGTGTTCAGTGCCTGTTAGCAGCCTATTCTTCCAGGGCTGACATTTCCTTTATAAAAGGGCTTGTTGGTGCCAGCTGTTGCAGGGTGTTGTTTTGACCTTTATTAACTGCAAAATAGATTAATTTTATAAAATACAGCTCAAGTGTCCATAATTCCAATAAATCTTCTTACATGCAAACATTATTTAGACATGTATGATATTAAAAACCTAGTACTTTTTTAATTAAAACAGACATGTAATTGCGTATTCAGTGATCATAGTGAATCATTCTTGTAATGCATTGGCATTTTTATTTATTTATAATTCTATTGTTTCATTGCTTATCTAGTTCTTAAAAACTTTTATGACCCCATTGTAATCAGATACTTTACTTTTCCCTGTGCAATTGAGATTCAAGCAGTATACTTCACATGAAGAGAAACCTAGAAACATCATTTATGTTAGTTTAGATAAAGGTAAGCAGAAGAGAGGCAAAACACTACTTTATTAAAACCTGCCATGTATTTCCCTTATAAGCCAATTTCTGTCTCTGGAGGTCAATGTGATAACCTTCTAGTGTCATCAATATGATCAGACACCAAAGTCATGTTTGAACAGAATTTGTACGAGCCACTGTCCATGTCCTTGGAGCAATCTGTAACACCAGCTCTGTAGTTTCTGGGGAATCAACGTGCAGTGACTGCCTCTAGGATTGTCTACTGCAGTACATTTGCTGCCTTAGCATCCTGTGCTTGCTGTGAGGAGAGAATGCATGTGGTGGAAAACATTAATCACATAAACATCAACAGTGTTGATACAAAGCACAAAAGAGAAACAGATAAAAACCAAACCAAACCAAACAAAACATTGATTTATTTGTCCACTCTTTCCTTTGCTTCTTTCTTGTGTTTGTACAGGTGGTTGTTGCTCCTCATTCCACCACTGAAGTACCTGTGCAATTCTGTCCATCTGCCCTTGGAAGAGGCAATCACAAAGCATCAATAACCTTCAGCTGTTCACAGGTATGATACTGTGTTTGCTGTCCACAACACCTGGAATTCAGATTAGATAATATTTTAATAGGCAAGTAAGTAAGGATTTCAATCTGTAGGTGAAGTTGAAATTCAGTGGGTGGGTACATAATGGGAGAGCAAATGCAAAGATATACGAAAGTTATAATTTGTTATAACCTTTTTTTTTTTTTACACAGAAATTTTTCTATTTACAATATTAAAACATGATGCAATCATGTAGAAGAAAGAATAAGTGATGAATAATTTTTGCTTTTTTGGTAATTCTGCTGTTTTTAACAGCAGAAGAGTGTCACTTCTTAGCATTGCCACCTCTGAAATTAAATTTCTTTCTATTTTTCATTCTATTCTTTCTATTTTTCCCACCCCCCCAATGAAATTAATTTGATTAATTTTTTATTTGATCTGAATTTTGGAAGGTAATGCACTTGGAAAAGTGAATTATTCTTTCAGTTTTTCTGAAAATGTTTTTTTACTTTAAGCATTTTAGAATTGTTGACAATTTCATCTCTGAGCTTTCCTTTAGATGAGAAAAAGAATAAAGATAAAGAAACATGAGTCATCAACATGACCTACTAGCTGGTTAAAAATTGCAACTGGAAACAAAAATGAAACTTGATAATATGATGTAAATTATAATATTTTATCACATGAGCTGTGGTTGAAAGAAGTATTTGCTTTTTGTGTAGTTTCCTCTCTGTATTATTTTTGGATTTTCAGATATCCTAATAGATTGCTGACCTGTAAATTACTCCAGTTACATGCTACCAAGAGTTTTCAGTAGCGTTATAAGTAATACTGCAAAACCAAATACTATTTTATATGAAGAAAATGAATAGTGAAGGAAGCGATGTAGCCTTTTATTCCTGAAAAGTATGTTGAACAGACAGGTTATTTGTAGGTGGTGGTAGCACAACATTTATTTTCAGGATCTCTGTTTTAAAATATTTATTAAGGACAAAACCAAGGAGACAGCAACTGTCCTATGAATAGTATATGTTCAAGGCCAGTTCAAGAGGACAGAATGTCCTTATCTTCTCTGGATTCTAATGGTACATAGAAATCTAATTAAAAAAAAAAAAAAAAATTCTTCACCAAATACAGAAGTAATAAAACGATACAATTCATTTTAACAAAGTGAGCCCTGCCACCTGAATCTTGTCATCCAGTGCAACATCCTGTCAAGAAATGTCAAATCTCCAAATTTTTATCTGCAGTGAACTTTAGTCAATATGCCATCCTTCTAAATGCTTTTCCCAGATCTCTTTAACAGTATCAATATATTGGTTTAATATTTGTAATTTATTAGTGCTATTTTTATGCCTTGTCGTGGTTTAAGCCCAGGCTGTAAGTCAGCCATGCAGCCCTCTCACTCACTCCCCCTCTTTCTTCCCCCCCCCTCGCTCCCGGAGGGATGTGGAGAATTGAAACAATTTAACTCCCACGGAGTGAGATAAGAACAGTCCAGTAACTAAGGTATAACACAAAACCACTGCTGCTATCACCAGTAATAATAATGATAAGGGAAACAACAATGGAAGAGAATACAATACCACCCATTGATACCCAGCCCAACTGAACAGTAAACTAGCCCTTCCAAGTAACTCTAAGTTACATCCTGGGCATGGCATGCTATGGTATGGAATACCTCTTTGATCAGTTTGGGTCAGGTGTCCTGTCTCTGCTTCCTCCTGGCTTCCCCTCCTACCTGGCAGAGCATGAGCCTCAGGAAGTCCTTGGTCAGACTAAACATTTGAGCAGTAACTAAAAACATTGGTGTTATCAGCGCTGTTCTCAGACCAAAATTCAAAAACACAGTGCTGCACCAGCTACTAAAAAGGAGGAAAAATGACTGCTATTGCTGAACCCAGGACATGCCTGAATCTTGAGAATTCTGTAAATTTTTATTCATTTTCACTGCTAGTCTTTAGTAAATTAATCTCAGACTATTTCAGTTTGCTCATTGTTATACTGATAGCTGACAATTTACAGAGATACAACTGCCCTTTTTAATTAAGACTTGAAGAATGCCTCTCATCAGGGGTGGATGCCTCAGACAACTTTGAATGTAACCCCCCTCCCCTGACACGGGTTTTCCTCCCTTGATTTCTCTGATTAAATATATCTGAATGGACACTTAAGCCATCTGATAGCTGAATAGCTGACTAATCTAAAATCAGTTAACGACAGTACTTACAGGATAAGCCTTTACTTCTGATTGTGCTTCTTTCCTGAACTGAGAGAAACTTTTCTGTTCTATTACCTGCTTCATTTGTTTCTGGTTTGAAGCTGTATGAAGAGCTCTTCACAAAGTGAGTCTGAGTTTAGCTCTAAGCACTGTGAAAATCTGAAATTAAGTTTGTTGGGACAGCACAACTGAAAGGTCAGTCAACGTAATCGGCACAGAGAGTTCTAATTTACCTGTATTATCCTATTCTTTTACCACATTGCTAGCATCCATGTATAATGTAAAGCATTTAACAGAAGTAAGTAATATTAGAGAGAAAATGAACCCAATGTTAGGTCCTATCCTGTATTATTTTCCTAACGATTCTGGTTTTTAAATATCTTATCCTCTTGATTTCTTGCACTGATCATATACGGTCTTGACCTCCATCACAGGCTGGGTCAATGAGAAATAGTACCTGTAGATCAGGCAAGGCAGGCCTGTCCTTTAGTCAGTATAATTTTTTGGTTGTCTTGTTTTGTATTCCAGACCAACGACTAATTTTGTTTGTCTCCTTTAGCTGTTCAGTTTGACAGTTTCTGTGTGTTGTTTTAAAGGTGCTTAGCACTTGAAACAATGGGGATCAAAATGGCTCTGCTTGTTAACCACAAAAAATCAGTGGAAACTGCAGTCTCTAGTTTTTGTAGACCATGAGCCTGGGCCTTCAGCAATAAAGCTCTTCATAGCTCTTTGATCTTTACAGCTCAACTGTAGAAAATATAAGCATGTTCACTCCTCCCACCCCTACACTGCATCTCTGTGTGAAACTACTTGCTATGAGCAAGGTGTTTCACACAGATTTACAGAGGGTTTGGAAAGCATTGTTACACTAATATTGCCTCATAACTTAAGAGATTTGCAGAAATACATATATATGTATATTGTTGCTGTGTGTGTAAGCAAGCACAAAGTAGCAATGACTGGCCAGTGTAAGCACTTATTGCTTGACACGTGCAGCTTTCTGAAAACATGATCTTCTGGCGTGCTTATGCCTGTGTTCCAGTCCTTCAAAATAAATCTGCAGTGTGCTCAGCCTATTGTTTATATTTAACTTCTTGAAGCCAATGTGGGAAGGAAGAACAAGTCAGGAACACAAATGCTATGGTATGCTGGCTTGGCAACTGCTGGGCAGTTTCTTGTTGACTGCTGCCAGCAAAGGGGCTTCACCAAGGAGTTAGTCCTCTGTTGCTTCAAAGTTTGTACAGTGGCAGCACTCACCTTCCTGACAGAATTTGAATAGTGAGTGGTGTTAGCATCCTGCTCGTGAGTTTGTAACAATAAACAGGTTATAGGCCATATTTAAGTCAACAATGAAATAAAATGTAATTTTAAAGGGAGGTAGTTTTCAATTTTTACTAGACTGAGAAATGCAGAACTCCCTGCAAACCAGGTAATATAAATCACTGTCTAAATCCTAAACAAAACACAGGCCCTATTTTTATATTCTGAGTTTTAGTATTGTGTAGTCTTTTTTCTACATCAGTATACAAACAGGTTTTCCTCTTTTTTTCTTTTTTTTTTTTTAACCCTGTAGCCTTGGATGACTTCTACCAAATAATTTCCTTCAGTAAGACTAAAATGTCTTTTTTCTTGTTGGATTGAATGTTTCTCTATAATATGATAATAAAGGCATGCAATTTTGCTGTCCAAAGCTATTTTCTGAAGACGTATGATGTGACATTTTATTTATCCCTGTTTATGCTGAGAAGTCTTAATATATTAGTCACTTTTTACTTTAAATATTTCCATATTTGTTGTTAGATTTTTGAACCCTGTCTATCACAGATTTTCCTTAATTATTTCAGACAGGCTATGCAGAAGTAAATGCAGTATTCCAGATAATGGAAGTAGTGGTTTGAATTTATGTATTTTCTATTCTGCTTATGATGTATACCTTTTCGAGTTATAATGAACAAAACAGATCAAAGGGTCACTTTTTTGAGCAGTTTGTGATAAGCGTCAAATTTTAGTCAGTTATTATTTGAAGGCAGCAACATGAATGTACAAATTAAACATTTTCCTTAAAATAATATTACCTTTATATTTGCCATTCGCCTTTGCTGCTCATTCAGCTTTAAAGGTTCCACAGTGAGTGGCATTATTAACATCATTCTTTATAATCTTAAAAGAGTAAGTAAGTATAGGGCAGACAACTCCTTACTCTCATGATAAAAAAAAATGATCAAAAGAAACACATCAATTGAATTATATTTTCATTTTTTTTCTGCTCTGTGGTGATATCTGCTAGGTCTTTTCAATATTATGGATTCTTCTGTGCATAGTGGTTAATGTTCTTTATTATCTTTGGAGTAACAATTTTAGCTTTTTGTATGATTCTCTGCTGTCCAATCAAACAATTATTTTTCTTATTCACTTATCTTCTGAAAAGAACTTCTCACTTCATCTGCTTTCAGGTTCTATGTGCTTTGAATTGCCCTCTTGCAACCACCTACATCTTTCATTTACTTGACTGGAAGCTCTGAGTAGATTGGAAGTTAAATGCTCTGAGTAGCTTGGAAGGTAAATACTCTGTGCTCAGAGTAGCCCAAAAGATAATGAAGAGATGGGAACATCTCCCACAATGGGGTAGCAATACTTAAGAGTAACATAACAGCTTGCTGGAAGAAGCAAGCAAGCAAGCAAGCAAGCAAGCAAAGCAAGCATTTAACAGCAGTTCACTTACAACAGAAGAGAGACATAGAACACTAGAAGGAAGAAGTAGGCAAAATGCCTTAAAATGTACCTATCTAACTTTTCAAATAGTAAATAATGACATGTTTCATCTACAGCTTACAGAGTGGATATTTAACCTTTCGGGGACTGGTCTTCCTCCTCAGCTGATGGAACCAACCAACATAAGTGCATGTATTGGCCAGCATTCTTCTGTCATGATATCCTTCAAAAATCCAACTCCTGAAAACGTGGTGGTAGATGTCATGCTGACAGGTACAGAGGTTTGGATTGTTTTGGGGTGAGGAAAGGAACTTAAACTCCTTGGGTTGCATTAGAAGTGTGAGTGGGATGTGATTACATTTGCCTCATTTCATTTCCTGGCAATGGAGATATTGTGTATCATTCACATCTACCCTGGAAAACTGTTAGACAATACTGTGTGAGCTAAGAAATAACACAACCCTTTAAAAACTGTTCACAGTAGAACTCTTAGGTCAAACAGTCTCATGTCTACATGAAGCTGGTTATTGCCCATGGACTGCACTGTAGCATTTAGGCAGTAGGGGTCTCCTGAGTCTGTTTTGGGAGCTGTATATCTAAGCCAAAGAGCTAATGTGTTGTTTTGGCTTTGTTCCTCGGTTATTTTCCAAAATATCTTATTTTATCAGCTAAAGGAGTTAGTAAGGGAAAAACATTTGAGGCTTTTTTTTCCCGATTGACCTTCCAGGGAAGTATGTTTCAGCAATATTTTCAAACATACTTTAAAAAATAAAATCTAGAATTATCAAAGATAGCCAAATCATACTGAGATTTCACAAATGCTGTAGAACTCAAGTCTGAAGTCCCAGATTCTCCTTGATGACTGAGATTTACTCAGTGAAAGAATAAATTTCACTCTGAGTGAAGCAGAGAGCTATAGAAGGTCTACGAATCTCCACCTAGTTCAGCATAACATGTAGTATTAAAAAACAGGCACCAAACCATTTTCTGGCATCTTCATATAGCAAAAATTGAAGATAAACCTTCCAGTGGCCCCTGACATCAACTCAGTAGATGGAGGAACATAAGAGAATAGCAAATTCAAACCTGTGCAAAGGTAAGTTTTAAGTCAGGTTTACACGTTCATGCTGTGATTTGGGGTTTGTGGCACATAAAATAAGTGAAGAAAGGTGACTTTTAAAAATGGAGATCCAGGTTTATTTATTGAATGGAACTCATGCTTTTTAATTACACCTTCTGAGATATGAATCGGAAATACAAAAATACAGCTTTAGCTGCATATGGATAATATATGGGGGATTTTGCTGATTCTTTTACCTGAATAGTGTTTGGTCGAGAGAATTTTATTCTCATGACTGAATTCTCTATGCTTTTGCTGACCAAGTACTTTAGTACAGTTTCCCATGTGTAACTGCTGATGTATTTTCATCCTCAGCTGTCACAAAATAGAGTTCCATTTGTAAATGCTCAGACCACTTCTGAGTTTCTGTTGACGTTCTCATATGGACAACAGTGAAGGAAGAAACAGTTTGCAGTGGTCCAGCATTTACACACTAAGTGAACCATTTCTAAGCTCTCAGGAACAGTGCCAGCTTTTATGTGCTGAGCAGGGGACCTGGCAGAGTGTGGAACAGAGTCATATCCAGCACATACAGAAAGCTCAAAAGTGATGTTCATATTAGAAAAGGGAGCATAAATGTCAACATCTTATGTTTTTCACTAGCAACACGATGTTGATGAAATACCCGTTTCTTCCTCCACAGTGTTGGATCTGCTTGGTGTTATTATGTTTACATAAGGGTCTCTTGTTACACTTGCTTTCTTATTGGTTGCCAGCTTTAGTTCCACAATGATCTCTTCACTTTATTAGGTCTTTACCATACATTGTATAATTTCTTTAGGGTAATACCACAAAATTATTCATCACTAAGCTGAAGCTGAAAAACAAATAAGGCAATAGTTGGCACTTTGACAATGTGCTGGTATGGGTAAAATAGCCCAAGGTGTGACAAATGCTTTGCACTGTTGACTTAATATAAAGCCCCATGGCCTGTTACTAGCAGTGGCAATAACATACTCCCTATACTACACCTAGATGGAAGGAAGAAGAGATAACAAAAGCCGAACGTAAAAGTACTATGAGCATACTTAGCAAAATGATCAGGAAAGCCAAAACTCATCAGGTGTGAAAAGTAACAGGGAAAGTATGGTCTCTCACAAAGGGGTTCTAAAGGTAGGCTAGCTGGCTAAGGAAGCTTAGGGAAAATGCAGATAGTTCCATTGATGGATGGGGGAATCAGCTATTTAGACAATGCAGAAAAGGCTGAAGTGCACAGTGCAGTTTTTTGCCGAAGTCTGCAAGCAAAACTTGAATGAATTGCGCATCATCTTGCAATCCATTTCAAAGCACATGAAGTTCAACAAGGTAATCAGAAGTAATCAAATAGATTTGTTAAGTACAAATCAAAATGACTGATGTCATTGCTTTCTGTATGGAAATCAGTGATTATACAAATAAGGGAGGAGTAGTAGATGTAACATACTGTGGTTTAGCAAGACTTTTTCATTGTTCCCTGTTGTATTTTCGTTTGGAAGCTGAAGAAGTGTAAGCTCGATGAGCAGACTGCTGAGTGGGTTGAAAACTTGGCTGAGCTGTTGGTCTCAATAGTGATCAACACCTTGACAATCAGTTGCTGGCTGGCAATGAGTGCAGTACCCTAGGGGTCAGCACTGGGGCCCATGTTGTTCAAGACCTTCATTAATGACATGGATTATGACAGAGTGAAATGTTAAGAAGTGAAAGTGGCTGACATGAATGGTAAATCTTCAGTCCAGAGGTACTTCAATAAATTGTTAGTATACCTCTTTTTTTTGAAGTGCTCTTTTTCATCAGTTCATTGTTCCTGGAGCAGCTGAAGATACAGTAAACTTAGTAACGCAATTTTCTTCTAGAATGTTAAAGCTTTGTATTTTCCCCTCATTCCATCTGCCCTTTGTGTTTATCTTAGTTTAGACACTTACAGAAGCACTGTGAATTATTTGACCAGGAAATAACTGGTTATATAATCTCTTGAACTGTAAGCGTGTGTTACATGTGTGCTACGAAGATCCCCATTGCATCTCATGGGGTACAGCATGCTTTATTCTAGTGTAAAGTGCAAGCTGGTATTCTGATTTGTACAAGAGCAATTATAAGAAGCAAACTCCTTGGCTTTTTTGAGCACAAATCTAGTTCTGGATAGCACAGTTTAGTATACTAATACTAAGTGTAATTTGTAAAAAAGCTAATCTAATGCGCTATTTGCAAAAATAATAAAAAAATGTGACATCCACGATGCAATTTCATAATAACTTATAAAGCATAAATATTGGTGCTAAACCCTAATAAATTGTGACGTTCTGAGAAACATTAGCAAAACAGGTGTTAAGTATTTTCCTGAGAACATAGATATCTTTGCAACTATGGAGCATTAAATTGTCCCAGGGATATTTTCAGTAACAAAGACAGTGAAGAGGCAACTGGCTTAGTGAAAGACTGATGTTGGGTTTTATGCATCAGGAGTTGCCGGTTTTCATTTTTCTGTACACATCAGTAGACCTGATATGATGATGACCTAATGTTTTTGCTGTCTATGAAATTATGGATAGTTTTCTTTGAGATAAATTATTTTTGTACTGTGATCTTTATGGAAGTAATACCATACTGTCCTTTAAAAAGCTGTCTTGAATTTGTTAATCAGTTTAATATTTAATGTTACATTTCTCATCCAGTTGCTGCTGGTGACCTGTATATTATGTTTGCTTGGTTTGAGTTACGCATTCAGACTGTCTTTAGATATGTTCGTACGTGCTATGATTTGCTCTCTGTTCTAATATTTACTGTAATTCCTATTTTATTTCCTTCTTCCCAGAGGAAATCTAGTATTATAAGCAAAGTCAAGGATGCACAACTTCAGCTTAGTATTTTTGGCCCTTACATATGCTGGGAAATAATTTCCATAAAGACCTGTATATTTAGCTGAATGTTACCAAGACATAGTTTACCTCAGATGGAAGCAGATAGTGTTTTAATATACTAACTTTTATATTGTATATACCACAGCAATGCACATATGTTAGCCCAGTGTACAGTAAAAGCTAATTAACTTGGGGTTTTGCAACATTAGGAATGAATTTGCCATCCCATGAGACTAATCCGGCTGGTGAGAAAGTTATCCTAGTATGACGATATTATTTGTAGTACCCTTCCTGTCCTACCAAGAACTGAACTGTTGGTAGTTGTGAGTTGTGAACTTGCTTTTTCACAAACTTTTTTTTTTTGTTAACTACTGCTTGTTTGTTTGCTTTCCCCTGTCTATTTTGCTTGTATCAGTTTGAGCTGTTCAAACCGGAATGTTATTTCAAGACCATTTACAGTCCTAAATTATGGAGAAGACTGGATCTCTTATCCATGTTATGATGAGCTATGTGTTAGTTTAATGTGTTTTGACATGAAGAACCTACTTTTGTCTTAGTTTCTGTCATGGCAGTGCAAGAACATGCTCAGAAAAGAAAAAAGCTAATTAGCAATGATTGTAATATTACTTCAGACATAACAGTAGGAACCTTATATATGAATTAGTTAAACACAAATATTTTAGTCTGAAATCACAGAGTGATAGATTGGTTATGGTTGGAAGGTATCTTAAGATCATCTAGTTCCAACCCTCCTGCCATGAGCAGGGACACCTCACCCTAGACTGTGTCACCCAGCACTCTGTCCAACATGGCCTTGAACATGGCCAGGGATGGAGCATTTATCACTTCTTTGGGCAATGTCTCACCACCCTCACAGTAAAGAACTTCCTTATAGCTAACCAGAACTTCCCCTGTTTAAGTTTAAACCTATTGCCCCCTGTCCTATCGCTACAGTCCCTGATGATGAGTCCTTCTACTGCACCTTTGTAGGCCACCTTCTGATACTGGAAAGGTGCTAGGAGGTCTCCACACAGCCTTCTCTTCTCCAGGCTGAACAGCCTCAATTTTCTTAGCCTGTTTTTATGCAGGCTGTACTTAAGCCCCCATATCATCATAGTCTTAATTTATTCCTTAAAGAGTGACAGCCTAATCATTCTTAAAACCTGGTTTTTTTTTTCCTGAAAAATATTAATCCAAAAAGTAGAATTGTTCCTGTCAGCAAGTAACTCAACTTCACATAAATTTTTGAATCTATCTCCGAGAATAGCTCTTAAACTTGTAGTTTTAGTAATATAAACCCAAAGCCACTACCATTTTGAAACCTCTTAGCTGATACTTTAACATTAAAGCAAGTTAGTGGAATGCCTTTCTTTATTTAATCTTGCACTGGACTCATCACATTCATTGCTGGTGTTACTGGAGGCCATTGAGATGGCGGATTGGGGAAATTGACAGAAAGTAGCAAGTCAGGAGAGATAATGAAATGTTAGATTGATCTTGATCTTTACAAATTGTGTTTCAGACCATGTGTCTCTTCTTAAGAGAATTAGAAGTGGCAACAACGAAAATAGGACATCTTGATTAAAGTGTACACGTAATAAACATCAACATTTATAGATTCACCTAATACTTTAAAGAAGATTACAGAAGTTTCCTGTATCTTGTTTTCAAGTAACATTCTGATAGGCAGTTTCTGCCCTAGACAGTTGTGAAATTATGTTTAGAATTGCATAGTTTAGGAAATAAAATAGAAATTAATTGTGAATTGTCATATCTGGACCATTTCTGAAGCTGCCATTTGCATTTCTGAAGCTTTGTCAAACCCAAGAGCATTATTCCTCAGAAATGTTTCTTTCTGTGAATTTTGACTGATACTGTGGCGCAAACAGTCCTTCATTTTTAATAATTATAGAGCAAGTAAAACTACCCACCATCTGTTAGTCTGTGATGCACAGATGAAATCTTGGACCTCTTAAAACTTGGTGTTTTCTGACTGATTTTAATAGCAGTAAATTTTCTTCCCAGGACTTAGATACACATCTGTGTCTTAAATCTGCAGCTCTTATTCACATAAGCGTTCATAGCTATACTAAGAATATTCTTGAGAGTAATGTTTATTTAACAGCAGTTCATTTTCCCCAATATGAGCCAATGATCAGAGCTACAGAGTATGCAAACTCTCTTACAGATCATTTAAAAAGCACTTGTATTATTTTGGCTGTTTCAAGCTGAAAGTTACTGCTCTTCTGTAAATACCACTATATAATATTGTTACTAAGACTTTATGGAGCAACTTAACCAATATAGATCATTGGTACTACTGAAATCTCTAGCATAAACCAGACCCCAGAGAATTTACCTGTATAAGAATTGGCCCTAACTATTAGTGGTTTGTTAATAACTGTCATGCTTTATTTCAGTTTACATGGATAATTTGATTTCATGTTTTCAATGGCCAAATGTATTTTGATGTTTCTGGAAACATGTGTAATTGTTTTTTAGAGGATATTCACTTCAAAGTTTAGAGGGAAATGGTCAAATAAAAGATTAAAGCTACAGTAGTGATTAGAAATTGGATAAGGGAGGTAAATTGGTTTCTCTCTTAAATCCAGTGTTATCTGGGTTGTCAAAACTGTGGCAATGTATAAGATTGCTTTTGGTAAGGTTATATGCACAGTCATATTGAAATAACTGGCTTATAGTCTTGATTGTTAAAACACCTTATTTCTCAGATAAGACTGCATGCATTGTAGCTTGGCCATGTCTTTTTCCATACAAAGATTTCCAAAGTAGGAATGCCCCTTGTTAAATGTGCATTGCAAAATCCTTTCAGACTGCTTTCTCTGACTTTTTTATGTAACAGAACTAAATTATTAAAGGCAAATCTGCTACTAACAGTCTTTTTCTCTCAGCCAAAATGCACTGGTCATAAGTATCATTGCATATATTTAAGTCAGTGTTAGAACAAAGCATAACCTAGTGTTTTTCATTTTATGAAATGAAATTATTTTTCAGAGATTAGTTAGCTAGTTCTGTGAAAATTATATTTAGCTGACTATGTAGATGGACACAAAGAAAAGATAAATAACAGATATTTTAAACTTTGGAGATAGAAAGTCCCATTTGTTCCCATTTGAGAATGCGTTTGTTAAAATGTCTGTCTAGGAAGCTGTTTTATTAGGGAAATTGTTCAACTGGGTTTTGACTTCAAAATATATTTCGCTGACTCTATTTTTTTTTTTTTTTAGATCAAGAGCAGTCCAGTTGTCATCTTAGTTCATCTGCCCTATCCAAGTCCACCAGTAAGGAATCTGCTTTCCATCTTCTGTTTAAACAACCACAGAGTATGTAATTTCTTGAGTTCTATTTTGAGGTTTTCACATGGTATTATTTTTTATGGTCCTGAAATCTAGAGTGTGTGATATTCAGTGTTTTGATGATTGCAACTCATCAGCTGAATCTGGCTGCTTGTGGAAACAAGAATAGCCCCATGTCAGTGATGTTTTTTTTTTGTTTTACTTAAAATAAAGAATAAAGTAAATAATAGTTAGAGATACATGCAGTAAAATTAAAGGTTGAAAGAGCCCATATAGTGATGCAGTCTTGATGGATTCCTAGGAGTCTTTGAATTAAGAGATTAAATCCAAATATATATAGTTGTATTTTAAGACTGTCAAGATCAGCAACACCACTATAAAGAATCTTATGAAATACTAGGTAGAAAAGCATTAAATGTTTAGTAACATAAAATTCTTAATTATATATAAATCGGGAAGCTTCTTAAAAGTATGTGTGATCATCCATTTCATGTTAATACAGATATTAGAATAAGCTGTATCATTTTCCTTGAAGAAATAGTACCTGCCTCAAATGAAAGACCTGAATTAGGAAAATGAGGGTTATTTGTTTTCAATTTCATTCAAAAATTTGCCATTCACTATGATTTTCCTGAAGATGTACTTGCCAAAACTTTATTTGAAGAATGTTGCAGACCTTGCTGTTCCCAGCAAGGAACTGTTTCTGCTTTCTCTTCTTGAAGTTTACTATGCCTGAACGATGTTTTTGGGTGATACGGAAAGAAGAATTTAGGAGAAAAAGATGATGTAAGAATCGATCTGAATATCTACTATTTTCTTTATGTACATTTTACACGGCCATATATAAAAATTGTAACTGTTGTCATAAGATTTTTTTTTTTTGAATCACGTTAAAAAAAATCTATTTTACGGATAGACTCTGTAGTTCGTTTTCCTCACACATGACAGTAGATGAAGTGTGGATTAATGCAGGTGTTGCTGCTTTATCACTATTAGCTGTAATGAAGAAAGAATTCTTTGAAAATGTGTTGGAACCAAATATTCTTCTTAGGAGACTTGCTGGAATATAATTGCTAGATCATTTTATAAGCAACATTTATGCTGGTGGAGAAAGTATGTTGCTGCTATTTAATGACTTTTTTTCATCACTGACTCTAAAAAAAAGGAAGAAATTCTGAAATAGTGAGACTGAGAATCTTGGAATAATTTTTTCTTCATACTTTTACAAAAAAGCCAAAATACTAGCCATGCTCTGAAATTGTTACTCACAGTAGACTATCCTTTTTTTCCTGCCTTGGCTTCAAAGTAGCCATATGAGTCTTCTGACTGGCTGATATGGTTTTCCAGTAGCACAGATTGCATTACTACCAGTCCTAATCTGAAGCTGTGATCTCATTTTGCATTCAACCTCCAGTCATTGCATTTTATGGATTATTTGATGTTTCAGGTAGTCAATAGCCTGTCTGTTGTGAACGACTTGGTGTAGCATCAAGCAACAACAGTACACTGGGCAGTTAGCTGAACCTAGTCTTTTAGGTATCTCTCTTCATATTTCATCATGAGTTCTATATTTAGAAACTTTTGTATTTTATAGCTGTTATGTCACCTTTTGCATGTTCATCTCTTTTCCATTTTTACTTAGATGTCTAAGCTTAGCTGTTTAATTTTGCCTTCTAACTTTGTTTTAATGTCAAATACATGTATTAACTCTCCAAAGCACTTAGGAAGAAAAGGTAAAATATATTCCATAAATGTATATGCTATTAGGAGACATTTTCCAAAAAGCTGCCTGCAGTGTTGCACCACTTCGATGGCAATCAAATTTGATATATAAAAATTCCGTGTTTGCACTTTGGAAGCATGTTGCTATTATAGTTTCATATTTTATTTAACAATGTTTGAGAAAGCATTTTAGCTTTCTTCTGATGTCATGTACAGTCCATGATGATTACAGTTAACTTGTCTTTTAAACTAATTTCATCTAAGAAATGGCATAAATTTTGTTCAGGTACTCAGGCCCTAAAACGTTAGATTTTAAGACTTCGTTCTTCATTTCTATGTTTATTTGCATCTGATTTTTTTCTTTCAGCAATTCTGTATGCACAATCTGTTTTTTTCTTTTGATTACTTTCCAGGACTGAAAACCGATGAAACTAAAATGCTTGATCATCCTGGTTGTCTTCCTAGCAAGACTTTGTCTCTCTCTTTTTTTTTTTTAATAGATTTTTTTATATCTTTTTGTTTCCGTAGTTTCTTACTGAGTCTCTGAGGTGCTACTACCATTCTATGTTTTTACCATTCTTATCTTGCAAAACTTAGGTATTTTCTCAGACCTTACCAATTTTCTCTGTTTTT
Organism: Pezoporus occidentalis; assembly: GCF_034315485.1. Taxonomy (NCBI): domain Eukaryota; kingdom Metazoa; phylum Chordata; class Aves; order Psittaciformes; family Psittacidae; genus Pezoporus; species Pezoporus occidentalis. The sequence goes on along the minus strand of NW_026913092.1, from coordinate 4,867,453 downwards.
CCAAAGTTGTGGTGCTGTGCTGCACCTAATTAGGCTTTGCATCAGAGGCAGGCAAACTGCTACTCTAAAGATTACATATGTTTTTGACAAAATTATTGTTTATGTTCACCATGAAAAAGCAGCCTTCTTGACCCTGTGTGTGCCAGAAAGAATTAGTTTCCTTCTTGGCCATCTTTGGCCTATATGTATGATTCTTGCCTTGTTTAAACCTTTAGCTAGTATTTTTCCTTTTCCTGTTATCTCTGAAATGCCATCAAGGCACTCCAAAGTTTGTACAGATGCAGATTTGCTTTGTGAAATTTCCAGCAAAACGGAAGGCTTGGGATCCCTTTCTACTCCATGTACATGGCAGTTTCCTGATCACTGAATCACCCTGTCTTGCCTTTCTTAACCAAGTGAAACCATTATAAATGAGCCCTGTTGTAATGTTTTAACTGACAGAGAAGCTTTTTTAAAGAGGTTGTCCGTACTGGGACATGACATAGCAACATGAGTGATGCAGTCTAAGCGATATACTTTCAAATGATAACGATATGCTAACAAAGTCAATGCATTCCAGCTGTTGGCATTCCTGAGTGTAGTTTTTTCCCACTGTCAGCGTGGGAAACCTTGCAGCCACAGCTCCAAGGGAACCCCTCTGAAGCCACAGCACATTTAACACATTCCTCACATGGAATCCGTAGGGACGTTTTTGTGTCATGTTTTAAGGCACTCCTGCAAATTGACTTTATGAATAATTAGTTGGGGAATCTGTGCTCAAAAATATTCTGACAGACAGTAGGAATTGTACTGTTAATGAGTTATATGCTTTTCAGCACTTAAAAAGGTGTGCTTGGTATATTGGTACATCAAAATATGAAATATTCTATTGCAGTGAATGATAAAACTTGAAAATTTTCTCTGTACTTTTCTGGAATTTCTTCAGGTCATTACATATATTTATAGGTCCTGTTATAGGCAATTTTTTTTACCTTTAAATTTTATTTTCTTTGCAAATTATATGGTGCGGATATATCCTTATGTGTTTTTGCAACTCCAGGCAACTGTTTTAGTGAAATAACTAAAGAAGTGAAAGGCAGCACTGTAAGAACATGCAGAAATTCTCTATTACTGTTCTTTTAAAAAAGCAGTCCCTTGAATTGAAGTAGAACACTACATTCCCTTGAATATATAGGGAAATGATTTATCTACTTCAGCATCCTCTCCTGATATTGCAAAAAAAGGAAAAAAGGTATTCAGGATACAAATAAATTAAGGGAAGACATCAGATACCCATCTTTTGCATAGTCTCATGCAAATCCACATAAGACTTCCCATGTGGATTTATCATGGGAAACAGATTTTCAAACCATAATTGCCTCCCAGATTTAAGCTAGGCCATGCAGTAAGTTTTGTCAGAATCTCATGATTTGTTACTGAACATCCAGAGTGTAGCTCTTCAGAGCATTTAAACTATGAAAATCAGCCTTAGGGGAGGCTGTTATTTTGCATTATCTTAGTATATTTTTCTATTTAAAAATATCTGCTGTGTTTTATAAATTGATATGAAATTATCTCCTTCAATTTCAATAGAGTTAGAAAATGAAAAGGTGATTAATTGTAACTTAGAATAGTGTATTGCTGCTAATCTATTTGATAACAGGTCTGGATGGGCAAGATGAAGCCAGAATGTGTCCTTGAACAAGACAGAACTACTTCCTTCTTCCCCTTTTCTTTTTGTTTTTGCTTCTAGGCTTCACCTTTTTAGGTAGTAAACCCAGTAAATACTCCAGAGACACAGATTTGTTTCATTCTATAAATTAATCGATCCATCTATGTCTGGCTCTAAATTGGCTATAATAATTTTCTGCACTAATCTTCGTTTTTATACACACACGCACCATAGGAAAATTACCAGCAGTATTAAACAGTTGTTTCTCAAGCAGCAGAACTAAAGAAGCTTGATTTTCTAGACTCATATCTTCCATTTCTCCTTTCCTCTGCTCTTTGAATAATCAAAGCATACCCCTCTCTGTTATTAATTCATCTGTGCAAGACCCTTCTATATCCATGCTCAACCCCAAATATATACTAAAGACTAAGTTTATCCCCTTCCCTAAACCCACTAGTAATTTTGCATCTGAAAAGTACGACTGTTGAGACTGCTATGGCTTTTCTTTATTTGTGTTTCCATGGTGACTTTCCATGTCTAGCCAGCCGTTGCTTTGCACAAAGCACTGAAGGAGTGTTAATCTGTGTCTGACTTTGCAGAAAGTGGACAGAAGAAGAAACAAACATCCCCTACAAACACACCCTACTGTATTGATATTAATAACAAAATGTATGGGGAGATGGAACAGTTACATAGATCTTTTTAATAAAGAAGAGGCTGAAAACAGTTATAGAGTTCTTGAAAAAATTACCTTAACAGATTATATTTTTAAATGAGGAGGTATGTGTGGGAAAGAAAATGAATCTTTTATTTCAGAACTTCTGGACTTGGAAGATCATGATAAAATTTGATGTTTTTCACAAGATGGATTGAGGGGTTGAGGGGAAGAAGAGCTAGCTCATTTGAACTTTAATGACTTTTTTGTTTCAGTTACTATATTCTGTCCAGGAAAGAAATACCAGTTTAAACTTATCTTATTAAGTAATTGTCTGGGGCACAGATTTTATTTTAAAGCACAAATTCTAGAAGGCAGTATTAAAACAGCTTTCAACCTTGAAGTTTTATGCCTTAAGAGTACTTGGTAATTATACTATTGAATTAATGTTCATATTTTTTCCTGCACTGAGATTTTCCTAGATTTTTTTTGCAAAATGTTTTCATTGATTTTTTTTTTTCCCCCTTTTTGTCAATGGAGAATGGGTCTCAAATATAAGAAACAAGCTAAGGCAAAGTCTAATTTTTTACATAGCATGCATTCGGTGGCAACAATTTTTACCCAAGGCGGTAATAGAATCCTTTTCTGTTTTCAGCTAGCGTTTTGCCTTTTCCTGTTACCTCTGAAGTGCCATCAAGGCACTCCAAAGCTTGTACAGATGCAGATTTGCTTTGTGAAATTTCCAGCAAAACGGAAGGCCTGGAACTCCTTTCTACTCCATGTACATGGCAGTTTCCTGATCAATGAACCACCCTGGCTTGCCTTTCTTAACCAAGTGAAACCACTATAAATAAGCACTGTTGTAATGTTTTAGCTGACAGAGAAGCTTTTTTAAAGAGGTTGTCCATACTGGGACATGACATAGCAACATGAGTGATGCAGTCTAACAAAACAGAATTCTAACAGTTAGACCAGTCTAACAGTAACAGAACTCTTCTGTTACTGCTGTGCGTAAAAACTGTTAATACTGAATGCATAGTATGTAAAGAATTTGCCTTAGCTTTTTTTGTAATATGGCTCAATATATTGGCTTACACATTAAAACCAGTGAAGATTTTTCTTAACTGACCTGCAGGTGCATTGTGTACTTGTGCTTCATATTTCCCAAGGGCTGAGCTTTTCATGTACCTATTTAAGTGTGATGATCCCTGCTCTGACTCTTATTTTCTCATCCAAACATCAAATGTTCTTAGACATTTAGGCTCAAGTGCCAGAGTGAGGAGTTACTGGGCACAGGTATTTAGAAGGCAACTGTAAAACTTTTTTTGCAAAGCCTTGGTACTCTTGGTGCTATATTGGGGGTCTGTGCACAACAGGGATGTACCTGTAATTTCTTCTGTAATTCACTGTAATGTAGCAGAGATCCCGGTTTGTTACACAGGAGCATCTCCTTTTTGCCTTGTAATCGCACAAGGCAAACTTATAGAATTAAATCATTCCATCATTATCCTGCCAAACACCCTTGCATTTACACATTTCCCTTCAATAGAAACATATTTCTGTTGCTTTCTGAAAATGTTCTTACACTACAAACTCAGATGGAATGATGTGAAATCTCAATATGAATTGCAGTCATCAAGGAATAGAAAGGAAATCTGATTTGTTTGGTTGTATTTCTCTTTTTTGTGTGAGTTTAGTCACTAAGTCCTCAGAGGTAGTTATTTGAATTGGGTAGGGAAGCTGTCAGTGTGCTGGGCATGCATAAATATATTTTCTACTTTCTTGGTAGAGTTAGTGTTGCCTGGGCTTTAGTTTAGCAATATACAAGATAGATAGTTCCAGAATTGTTGCCAGTAGCAGAAAAAACTCTTCCTGAATAAGGAGGTTTAACATTTAAGAGTGTCTGTGATGTAGCAAAGGCTTAGTATGCTTAAAATGGGAACCTCAGACTGAAAGGTAAGAATCCACTGGACTTTGGGACCACAAAGGATTCTCTTTACCCTTCTGCTGGAGCCAGATTTGAGGCAGGGGCTTCCTCTGCCCACCCAGCAGCCAGGCTGAGTAGCTATTTCTGCAGACAGACTAGCAGACACACACACACAGAGTGCAAACACAGCCAACCGCAGAGATTGACACAGAGATCAGTGCTTTTACCAGCACACCCATAAGCACAATCAGTACTCATGTAAATATGAATAGCATGAGCAGCCTGGTGAGGGTGGTGCTATTTGACTGTTTAGGACTGAACTGTGATGAAGGTACATGCACACACCTTCAATCTATTGATGCACTAACACCCTTTCACTCAACTTTTAAATATCAGCGTAGACTTTAAAGTTTGTCCAGTGTGCGTCTGGCTTCGAGCTCCTTATGTGGTCACTGGTTCAGATCTTGGGTCTTTCTGGATGTTAGTCTGCTCCTACTTGTTGGCTAGTCCAGCTCAAAGTTCACTGTCAGAACATACAGATACATTCACTCAGCTCATAAATGCATGCATGTCTGCTTTTCTCTTGAATATTAACATGGATTTAAGGTTGTCCTGTATGCGTGCTCAGTCTGTAGTCCCTTTACCAGGTTTCTGGTCCTGACCATGGGTCATTCCAGATGCTGCCCTCCTGTTACTTGTTGGCTGGTCTGACTTGATACTAGGTAGCAGCTGACACCCAACACCCATGAAAAACACTGTTCTCTCCAGTGGCTTGTCTCAGTCCCTTGAGTAGCTGGCACTCAGGTGTCATCCTACTTGCTGCCAGTCCAGTTTGAACTTTGTTAAAGTGGCCAACTCACATAGAGGCTCAGGATATGGAATGAACTTACACAGAAGATAGACATAGGATTTGATAAAAGTATAGAGGAGTAATCAGTTCTGAGGCATTGCCAGTATTACTGGTTAGCACCTGCTTACATGACTGGCATAATTTATCCTCTTTTACCTTTATTCTCCTATGTTTGTAACTCCCTCATCCACTTTGGTCTTTCTCTTTTTCCTCCTGTGTTTTCTCCCCCATAATAAGTTTTGTGTACACTAAAGTAGTGTGTTTGATTCTGTGGTAGGGTATGTGATTAATTGAAATAATAGCTGCTAAAAAGTCAGTCAAATTATTCATTATAGCAGAAGATGCATTTAGTTTATTCAGTTCTGACGGATGGATGAAGTTCTTGATTCAGAAGAACATTTGAGCATGTTTAATTTCAGGTATGCAAGACAATCCCTAAATAACAAAGGATTTAAATTTAATCATCTGCTTTATTTGCACTGAAATTATGGGAAATGTAAACGTTTATGTTAGGCATGTATTCTAATTGCTGTAGTATGAATTAAGATAGGATTATTTTTATCCTTAATTATTTTGATAAATACCTTGGTATGCCAATATCTCTATGTTCACCTCAAAATTACTTATTTCTTCTTGTTCAGAAGGTAAAACCTGGATCAGTAATACTGTAGCTGCAGTTCTTGAAACATGGGGTCTTTAAAACTGTTCTCTGTAGGAAAGGAATAATTTAATTAACATGAACATAATATCCCTCATACTCTGCTGCTTTATTTCTCTTCCCTAGATATTTTGTCATGCTATTACTAAGATTAACAAATTATTCAAAATATTTTTATGGAGGAGATAATAAATTATTCACATTCTCATTAAGAATTGATATCTTTCAGTTACAAAGGAGGAATTGGATTCCCTGATTTACTTTTCTGTCACAAAACCTAAATGATTAGGCAGGGCCTATTTCAGTTTGATAAAGCCACTGGGATTATACCTGCTTGAGTGTACTTGCAAAAATATTCATATCACTAGTAACTCTTTCCTCTTCTTAAGAGTCAGTAAAACTTGATTTGTCTTTCTCTTCTACCTTTTATGGTGCGTACAGGACCATATTTTCATCTTTCACAATATTTATGCTGAAACCCTTCCTGTTTACATGAAGACGAGGCTGATACCTTCAATCACCAGCATCCGTAATGATCTCACATTTTACAATAATATTTAGGTTTAAGCAATATTTTTTTCTTTAAATACATCATGGATTACAAAAACCTACCTGAGACCCAAACCACCCAGGAAAAAAGGACTGTGGGCACTGCTCCTGTGTTTGCTGTGTGTAAAGGGAGGACGTGCTTTAACTGTAAATTAGCCTTTGTTTTAATGTAATGCTTATCCTACTCATAAGTCATAGTATATAAGCATACAGAGAGGAGTTTGATATTAAGTATAGGACATAATTTGGGTTTTCTTCGGGTAATGCAGAACAAAGATTTATGTTACAAATAGATAAAATCATAAGTTTAAATCATAACCTTTACTGTTACAAGGAATAATATCTCACAAACACTGAAGCATGCAATACAAAATTCTTCATTGGACATCAGGGTTTATGTTAACAACACACATAAGATGCTTTATTGCATTCATAGCTGGTCTAGTATCATCTGCTCAGTGGAGGGAAATCAAACTTTTTTCTTTGCACAGTAATATTTTTTGGGATGACAACAGGTTTACAGGCTCGTGAAAACAAAGCTGGAAGAGTATTTGACTTTCTGGGACTCAGCTTGCTATTACATTAATTTTGCCATGCAGTGGTTTAAGCCTAAGGATTTGACACTTCTGTTATTACTGTTAATATGCTATGTAAGGTAAAACATGTATTTGCAAGAATAGATATATCCTTTGTAATTTAAGTAGGTAATGAAAGTGCACCGATACTAAAGTACTTCCCACCCTTGCATGTTGGTAAGGCGCTTGATAATTTTATTTTCACAAATCTCCACTCTGCTTGAGGGAAGGTATTTAACACTGTATTCATTTTAACCCAGAGAAACAGAGGCATAGGTGTACTGAAGTTTTTCCGTACTAAAAGAAAACTTAGAGTCTTGAAAAGTAAGCAAATACTTTTTTCTCACAATTATATGTTGAAGCATTTGGAAAACAATTTTCATAGCCTAAGGACAGAGAATTAGAATGCAAACTATTGCATACAGCCATCAAGGAGTCCATGAAACTCCCTTAAAAATGAAATAAATTTCTTCATCATATAGATATTAAGATAAAAGAAAGGTTAATAGCCCATAAAAATTGATGTCTTTTAATTACACATAGCACTGCCTTTTTCACAATGGAGACCAGTAATTTAAGCTAATTCTGGAGGTCTGCTGCCATATTTATTACCCCTGCTACATACAACCAGCAGAAACCACAAGCTGAATTGTAGGCAGTCCTGTCAGAAGCTGTTACAGTTCTTTTTTTTCCTAACCAATTTATATGGTTTTATCTTTTCTATTAAATAGGAACATAAGAATTTGATTGTTGAAAAGAACTGTTATTCAGACCTGTATGAATAACACATTAAGATTTCAACATGCACAAACAAGCAATTCAGTTTTATCACACACAATAGTGCAAGACCACAATACACAATATAGTAGCATGTCACTACCTATTGAGGAACCTTTGCCTTTCCAGCTTGCTCTACATCTTTTCAAGTGCAAAATCACCAACTGTATCCTATTAGTCTTTTCTTCTTATTGATTCTTCCTTTTTCCAAATAAAAATGAATTTTTGTTATTTTTGTTTCTTGGATCCACAGATTTACCTAATTTTCCCAGCTGAATTAAGTGGAAATGCTTTTTCCCCCCCTACTTTTTGGTACCTCTCCCTATTGATAAGAGGAATACAGAGTTTTTTTCAAACTTCTTGAAGCCTATTTAATTATAGAGTTCCTTATTTGATATGCAAGGTTACTTAGCCTGTTTTGCCTTCTACAGGTGTTGCTTGTCCTTGCAATACAAGCATATTCAGATGATTGAAGATGAGAATGATAGATTCAGTGATCCCAGATTATTTAGCTGAACAAAGAGAACTTTGGTGGTGATTTGGTTTTTCTACCTCCCTAAAATCAAAATATTGGTAATGAAGAGTTTTCACTTTAACAGGAAAATCAGGGACTGAAGCCAGGTCAGTGTTATTCAGTAGCCAAATACAAAATGAAATATATTTCTAACAAGGAGCTTAATAAATTATGAGAACAATTCTCAAAGAAAGGTGAACTAATCATCACTGGAAAATATTATATCAAGCAGACAGGGTTATTTTCTAATTAAATTCTCTTGTTCAAGAAGAGTTGTTCACACTGAGCCTTGAGTTTTTCAAATGAGTTCTAAGAAATCCTGTTTATTAATGTCAAATTAAATGATTGCAATGACTGAAATGTTTTGCAGTGAAGAAATGAAAAAAAAGAAAAGCTCTGCAGAGTTCTGGATAAGTAAACATTCTTTAAACATGCTTGTATTGGTTCAATAAAAAATGGCAAACAATACATTGAAGTTTCTGAATTGGCATTTTCAGAATTTCCGTTATATTATTTTGCTTATTCTTTTACTAATGATGGATTAAAACTAGGGCAAGAAATCAAGTACCATCAATTTCAGCTACAGGTTGGGCAGAGAAGAGATTCAGAGCAGCCCTGTGGAGAAGGACTCCAGGGTGTTGGTTGATGAGAAAATGAACGTGAGCTGGCTTCATTGTGTGCTCACAGCCCAGAAAGGCAACTGTATCCTGGGCTGCATCAAAAGGAGCGTGACCAGCAGGTCGAAGGAGGTGATCCTGCCCCTCTACTCTGCTCTTGTGAGACCTCACCTGGAGTATTGTGTGCAGTTCTGGTGTCCTCAACATAAAAAGGGCATGGAACTGCTGGAACAAGTCCAGAGAAGGGCCATGAGGATGATCAGGGGACTGGAGCACCTCCCATATGAAGACAGGCTGAGAAAGTTGGGGCTGTTCAGCCTGGAGAAGAGAAGGCTGCGTGGAGACCTCATAGCAGCCTTCCAGTATCTGAAGGAGGCCTATAGGGATGCTGGGGAGGGACTCTTCATTAGGGACTGTAGTGACAGGACAAGGGGTAACGGGTTAAAACTTGAACACGGCAAGTTTAGATTGGATATAAGGAAGAAGTTCTTTATTCTAAGGATGGTGAGGCAATGGAATGGGTTGCCCAAGCATGTTGTGAATACTTCATCCCTGGTGGTGTTCAAGGCCAGGCTGGACAGAACCTTGGGTGACGTGGTTTAGTGGGAAGTGTCCCTGCCCATGGCAGGGGGGTTGCAACTAGATGATTTTAAGGTCCTTTCCAACCCTAACTATTCTATCATTCTATGATTAGATACAGACCACGCAAGCTTTCTTTTCTTTACGCATAACCACTGCACTCTGTTGGCTGTAATAAATCACCATTTTCTTTTAAGTTTTGTGGTGATTAGTCTTTACACAAAAGGAAGATATCTAATAATGAAATTAAATTTGGAGATCCAATGTATTCCCTTAGGTTTTAAGAAAAATGAACTAATAAGTTTTTGAACCCTTTTCTAACCTTTACTCCAACTTAGTGCTGCCATATATCAGAAAATAAACCTTTTCATTTTTTTTTTAAGATGATACTAAATGACAGTTTGAGAATATCTGTTTACTGTCATCTTTATGCACAAGGATGTTTTGCTCTACCTTTTCTTCAGTTGACACCTATGACAAACAGCTATTGGGAAGTTGAACATTTGTTCAACTTTTGACTGCAAATCACTTATGCTTTGAGATTCTTTAGAGACTGTCCTCAAACATATGGAAAATGAAAATGCCTTAGATTTGAAGGCTGGCTGCTTCTTGTTTTGACAGGTTTAAAACGGATAATCCTAATTGATTAAGTCACTTCCATGACAATTTTCATTCCCAGTTATCTCACGGCAAGATATTGTCAGTGAAAGTTACAGTCACTGACCTTAAATGTCTCCTCCTATTCCAGAAAGGTATTGTTTTCGTGTGATTTTATCCACTATTGTACTTTAAGTATAAAAAAGAATCAGCGATGATGATGTGTTTGCTTTCTTCCTGAATCAAAGCAAATCAGCATGTCTCTTACTAAGAACTATAACTGAGCAGCCACTACAAAAATAAGTAAAAGCTAAATTGTAGAATTTTTTTATATTTCACATGAAAATGTTGCTGTTGGTAGTCATCTTACCACCTGATTTATGGATTACTTATGATTCCCATTTCTGGCTTCATACAGGTGTACAGGGTCTGCAGCGACCAATTCTATTCAGAAACACTGCAGCTCACATTTAATATTGAGTCATCCAAAGCCTGTCTTCCATGTCAGTATGATTCAGAGTGATCCTGACACTATCGAGTAATTTGGGTCCTTGATCCCTTCCAGGATATCTTATAGTGGTTTCTTCTCTCTCTCTGTCTTCACTGGGGACTTTATTGATTTTTTTTTTTTTTAATCTCATACTATAGCAAGACTCTTCAGTCCAGTTAATTTCCTACATGTCTGCTTCTAAGCGTTTTGTCCTTTTCTTATGCCCAAACATATCCCTTGATATTCCTTTCTGAATTTGAGAGGCCACCAACTCATATATTTATTGGTTTTTTTTGAATACTGACTACGTTTTGCTCTAAATTAGCGCTCCTGAGTAGGTTGTTACCTTTTTCACACAACAGGAAGCAATGCACAATCCTCAACCAAGAACTGCTAATAGTCTTTATGTCTTTATGCTGTATTTCAGTGACCCCTCAGGAAACCAGGAGAATCATAATAAATATCATATTAGCCACAGGAATTTAGGGAGTAAAATATTATGAGACTTCAATGAAGTCTTAATAAAATTTAAATATGATCCATATCTATACCTGAGTACAAGTGAGTATCTATGTGCCCAATGTATCCCAGATCTTTGCAGTAGGGTTTAAATATTTCTGAACATATAGCTAAACTGATGTGTCCTTACATGGTATAATGACGGAGGAGCAGAGGTGTACATAAGTACCATGTGAGACAATACTGACAATAAAAGATGATATGTGTAGACATCAGGATATTCAGAGTTTGAAAAATGAATTACTTTGCAGTTTGAGACCTATGGACATAAAACAAGTACAGTATGTGCGGGTTCTGTCAGAAAGCATTATTGTTAAAAAAAGAACAAGTCTGTGATTGCAGTTACATCAGGGATCACTCCCAAAACTATAACAGAATCCATCAGCAGTGACATCCAGGCCATTATTTGACTTAATTTCCTACTCTGAACTACGGAAGTAATCAAAAGGACTTGATAATAAATTTTAAAGAAATGAAGGTTATATTTTTCTGAGGGCTTTTATTTTCCTATAGAATAGAAATATTATAATTATTGTAATTTATAAATTGAGTCCTGAAACTTTGTTTTCAGAGTGGGTTTGGTTTTTTTTTCGCTTGCATTATCCCAAAATAAACATCTTGGACTCATATCTAGCACTAGGAAGATATGACTGCTTGGTTTAAGTACCAAGCTTTCTACTGCTGCTGCTCTTAATGCATCATAGCTATTTCTGTGGAAAGCCTTTGATACTTCTAAAACCAAATAAGCAAACAGAATTGATTTCAGGCTCATGTTACTTTATATGTGTAGCATATAAAACACAATATAACAAAGGTTTTGAAATGTTTATTTTGCTGTCTGAGCAAAAGAAACTACTCAAAATTGTGAAACAAAACTTCTACTGAGAGAGGTAACTTGAGGCAATAGAGGTCTCAAGCCTTGATGATATTCTTCAAAGATAACAGCTCCTAGCCAAACCCAAAACACTTCAGTTACATGGCAGCAATATTCTGGCTAACTTCTGAATATTTTACCTGTGGGGACAAGGACAAAGAAAAGTGATCTGTAAAGTTGTGAGTAGGAGAAAAAATTCAGTTAAGGGGACAACTTTTAAGACAGTTCATGTAAAGAATGAACCTGCAGCTCTAAAAACATTTGTTCTGTCTAAGGATTTTGAGTGAAATGCAAGTAAATCTAGAATTGTCTTTTGTATTTTATTTGCTTTCTGCTTTTGTAGGTAAGAGTTTGACCATATGTTTTCATTTAAGCCTGATTTCCTTTATTTTCAGTTTGAGTAATAGGTGTAGCTAATTCCAAGAGAATGTTTGAATCCAGAGATTATTTGCTGAGAAATTTCAGGGTTTCACATTGAGGCTCACATTGCCACATATTTGATTTTAGGATGTTGCACACAATTCTTCTTACCAACTTTGGCTGTTTTCTTCAGTACTAAGAAACTAAAAATATAGAGTGGAGCTTAATTCTACCTTACTACAGAAACCTTTAAACTTAAAAAATTGAAGAGTGTAAACATGAAGACTATAAAAGTGTATAACTTGGGAAATATATGTAAATGTGACTCACAGCAAAGAATAATAGCTAAAGTGGCTGCTTCAAAAGTTTATGAACTATGTCAAGGAAACAACTTTGGAAAAGGCAAAAGTGCTGAATAATCTTTCTATCCCATTCACTTAAAAAAGAGACAGTATGAGACACACACACTCATGTATATATGTATATATATGTATGTATATATGTATATGTTTCCAGTTGCTGTCAGCTGTATGAAGTGTGATATTTCTCCTGGAAACAAGCAGTACAATTTTTGGTTGTATATAAAAAGTAGAAGGATGTAACAACACCAGTGTCATTACTGATTTCACAAGACTTTGCAGATTTTGATTAAAATCTGCCACAGCTTCAGAACTTTACTGTGCTTTCAGAGATTGGACTAGGCGATACGTATATCCAGAAAAAGTTTAAAATGAAAGTAAAAATACATCTGTCAAAAATAATCAGATATTTGACATATGTCAAAAAATTCAATTATGTCTGAACTGAAGCAATTACAGTTTCCTTTCAGCCATGGACTCAAGACATTTTTGTGTGTGTTTGAGTCTAGAAAAAGATTAAGAAAAGGGGAAGCTGTCATAGTCTTAACTTATTTGCTAGTACTTTATCCTAGGGTAACATGAACTTTCTTCAAGAAAGCAAGGATAAAGTTTGGTGGTTTTTTTTGTGGCTGGGTACTAGAAAGAAAGTCACACTTGTTTACAAAGTGTATGACATTTCTTGTATGTTTCTTGCATTTTTATGATTTTTTTTGTGGTTATTTTCATTTTTTTTTTTTTTTAATATTTTAGGGAGGTTATTAAGTGCTACTAGACTAGTTATATACAGAATGCATTTAATTCACTGTAGTAGAGGGGGTTAGAGTTTGAATGGCCCATAGTTTACCTGTTAGCACAGTAGGGCAGAAAATCTGAGATCCTGTTTCTAAAAAATATCACTATCTAACTCTCCACTCACCTCAGCAATCCCTTTTCATCCACACTGTTTCTGGTCTTTCTTCTATATCATTATTTATGAACTAATCTGTCTTGTGAATATCAGAATTATATTTAAATGTGCTAAAAAATAAAATTAAAATTTAGTTAAGTAAGAACCAATTGACCTAATGTAACTGAGTTTTACTTGTCTATTTCTTAGTGTGTCACAAATAGAATCATTCAGAGAAAAGGTGTACTGGTACATCTCTAAAAATGCTGATATAGAAGAGATTTTGCATTGTTTTCCTTCAGTTTTACAGTATGTCTCCTGCTTTCTCTGACTTTGGATCTAGGGCATTACTGTGCTGCAGACCTTTATATTTTGAATGCCTGGATCTCACAAAATTTTATCAACATAAAGTTGTTATCAGGGAAATGAGAATGATTGATAAACAATTTTCATATGTATAAAATTGTCAAAGGAAAACAGGATACGTCTACTCTCTATCAGATTATTGGAGGGAAAAAATAGATTTGGAAGGAAAAACAAGAGGAACTGTCAGTCCACCACAAAGTTTTAGAAAAAGTGTTGGACCATAGAGTAATTAGAAAACTTTTGTTACTTTCATGCCTGATTATTCTTCCTTACTCCCTTCTCTTATCTATTTGGCATTCCTTCTGCCAGATGTCTTTCATATAATGCAGGGTGGCCTCCTCCACTGCTTCTGCTTTCATGTCAAAATAATGTTTTTGATTTTGGCTGCAACTGCACAATAGGCTAATAGGGGATAATTTTATAACTGGAAAGGAAACTTTATGCTTGGCTTTTTAGACATGCTTCATTTAAAAAGAAAGTAAATTGCACTAAATGAAACAACATGCTTAGTTACTAAGCCTTGTTTTCAATCAATTTATTTTAACCTAAATAGCAAACATTTAATTTGTATCCATTTTTTGTACCAGAAAGAAATTCCTCTAAATGAAATCTCTTAATGAAATAAGCCAAAAGACTCTGCCAGAGTCTTTTTGTATACAAAATTGTATTAATGCAAGATTTATAAAATGGCAAACAAACCTTATAAACATGCTGTATCTAATGCATTTTATTGTGTTCTTACGACAGTGATGATGTAAAACCTTTCAGCTGAAGACTCAAATATTCATTCCTTTATTTGTGCCATCATTTTTTAAAGCAACCGCTCAAGTTTTAACCAGTCATTTGTAGAATTGTCTATTAACATCTGAGCTGCATATTCATGAATTAATTTTTTCAACTAAGGAACTCAGCAACTCAGGAGCAGACCTTACTGATGTATATAATAAATACCTGAAGGGAGGGTACAAAAAGGATAGGGTCAGGTTCTTTTCAGTGGTGCCCAGTGACAGGAAAAACAGAAACTTCCATCTGAGCATAACAGAAACTTTTTTACTGTGAAGGTGACTGAGCACTGGAACAGTGAGACATACATACAGAGGGTGGTGGAGTCTCCATCCTTGCAGATATTCAGAAGCCTTCTTGGATATGGTCTTTGGCAACCAGCTGTAGGTGACCATGCTTGAGCAGGGGAATTGTACCATGTCTGCCTGAGGCCCCTTCCAGTTTCAACCATTTTGTCATTTTGTGAAGCCTTCAGAAGTAGGGGAGAGGACAACTGTAACTTTTCATAGAAGAAACCATAATTCAGGAAGCAGACTCCTAGAAATACAATCATTGTGGGCCATCTGTGAAAGGAATCTCTCTTGCATCCTACTGACCTAATAAACTATACTGAGAAAAGAAAAATGGTAATGTAAGCATTAAAAATCAGGATGAGATGAATTTAACCTTTAGCATTTTGCAGTCTTATTGTATTAGCTTTTGCTTACTTTATTGTATATAACTTGAAGTAACTTGAACTGCATTACATTCCATGCCGGTGCTGGACATTTGGCCATGTTGACCCATCTGCCAGACCTTGTACTTTGTTGAACTTCATACAGTTCTCCTGGCCCACTTTTCCAGCCTTCCCAAGTGTCTGTAATTTGGCTTTCACTTCTGTCCACCTCAGTGGTTCAGTATCATCAGCAAACTTGCTGAGAACCTCTTTCTTGTCAGCACTATATGCAGTTAGCTTCCCTGACCCATTTAGCAATGGGACTTTCTTCCTTGTGCTTTTGCTTACTACACACATATCTGAAAAATTTTTCCTTGCTGTTTTGATATTTTTGTCTATTTCAGTTCTAGCTAAGCCTTTGCCTTCCTGACTGAATTTCTGCATAGGCTCCCGTAGTCCTTGATGGATATCTGTCCACCTTTCCATAGCTGGTATGCTGCTTTCCTTGCCTTTAAGTGCACCGAAAAGCTAATTGTTAAGCTGGGGTGAGCTCTTGTTCTGCCACCTTCTTTTCCCTTTGTAGGAGGTGCACTGTTCTTCATTTCACCTGCAATTCACTCTGATGAACTGGCTGCATCTAGCTTAGCAAACAAGAATGTATTTTATATGAGTTCTTAAAATCAGAAACAAGACAACAGTGATCTATCCTGATCACAGAATTGCAGAATCACAGAACCGTTAAAGTGGTAAGGAACCTCTAGAGATCACCTTGTGCACCCAACCCCTCCCTTCCTCAAGCAGGGTCATCTCAAGCAGGTTGGCCAGGACCATGTCCTGTCAATATTTCCACAGATGGAGGCTGTTGGCTGTTGTGTGATGGGTGTCAGTTGGGAAAATTTTATTCATATTTACCCATTGACTCTGCCTAATTATAATACTGATGTAGCAAAACTAATGCAGACTTCTACATTCTCACAGTTTATTAATTAGAACCCATAACAAAGGAAGATGCAAACAAAAATGAATCTACCCTTAATAACAGCTGAGGCAAAAATGCTGTCTAATTTATTGTTAAACTCTTGGAATTTTGCACTGAACCACTTTTGGAAGAGCTGCTATAAAAAATCTTAGTCTTTGTTTGTGACCCATTCTTTTATCTCTGCTAGCAGGTGAAAATAAATGAAGAAAACCTAGACCTAACTTTTATTATGTATTTCAGATACTTAGTGGAGTGCTGGCAATATCCCACTCTTTACTGCCGGATATCAGGCCCGTTTTCTGCATGAGTTCATTGAGAAATAATTAGCAATCCTTCAGCAGCAGCTGCTGCTGTCTGTGAATATTCTGGAGGTTGTCCTTTCCAGATTCTGAGGATAATGGTAGAAAACAGACCTGATTATATTAGGTTGATGTTTATATGGCCAGTGCTAATTTTAGCAGGGCTGCCTGTGGTTTTTACTGGAGTGACTCTACACTAATAATTTTAATGGAGAAACTATCCAGTCAAAAAACACCCAAACAAACAAAAGTGACAAGTCTTAAATGATTCTCCATCAGACTTCAAGAAGACATAGTGACCTCTGCCTCATCTGTTTTTTCAATTAGAGGAATCTGAACTGAGTGCCATTCTTCTGAGTACAATCAATGGAAGGCAATCTGAGACACTACAAAATGAAGAGCAATACATCAAGGAGATAGTCCTTTCAACATCTAGAAAATCTGCCATCAAAGCACCTTACTAATATGAAAAATACATGGCTTTAAGATAAGGTTAGATGAGAGGATGATGATTCTTTTCAAAGGTATTGCAAGATACTTTGCTCATTGCCATTACAATTTTATCACTGTGGCACTGCCTGTGATGCTTGCTTTTAAACATTTCCCAAAGCTACTGCAAAGGCAACAACTGCATTTTTACCCATCTGTATTCCTTCCAAATACCATCCCAACGATGGGGATCCTCTGCTTCATTACTTTAATTAATTTTAGCTCTCACAGTTCTATGCTTTCTAGGGCTGACAGAGAAATTACACAGAACTTGACCACAGTGCAGTGCCCTACAGAAGTGAAGTAGGGAATCTGAAATACACTCATTTTGATTTAATTACCTAATGCACTTCTGATTTTGAGACTCAAGTGTCGAAGGATGCAGTACCCGAGAAATCTTTTAATCAGCCTTTGGAGAGGCTTGAGGCAAGGCTTAAAAACAGGTTACCTAAAAAAGAAATGAGGGAGGAGATAGATCTCTTCTCTGTAAGACAGCTGACTCTAATTGCAGCCCTTGGCTTGAATTAGATGGCTTCAGTTTTTGAAGGGTCAGCCGAGTTTACTCTGCTATCACTGTTTCCTAATGGCCTCTAGGACAGTGAAAGTCAATTATTAACAAAATCTAGCTCAAAGCATTTTACCAAATGTGATGCAGCTCTATTAAAAAAAACAATCAAAAAACAACCCAAAAACCCAACCAAATAAACAAAAAAAAAACAACCCACACAAACCTCACTCTGGATTTCTGAGGATTTCTTATTAAGAATTTGTGGATAGTTATAGAAACATAGAATGGTTAGGTTTGGAAAGGACCTTAAGATCAATTAGTTCCAACCCCCCTCACACTAGACCATGTCTCCCAAGGCTCTGTCCAGCCTGGCCTTCAACACTGCCACGGATGGAGCATTTACCACTTCTTTGGGCAACCTGTTCCAGTGCCTCACCACCCTAACAGTAAAGAACTTCTTCCCTATATCTAACCTGAACGTATTCTATTTAAGTTTAAACCCACTACAGCTTGTCCTATCTCTTATAGTTCCTAATGGAGAGTCCCTCTCTAGTATCCTTGTAGGCCCCCTGCAGATACTGGAAGGCTGCCATGAGGTCTCCACGCAGCCTTCTGTTCTCCAGGCTGAACAGCCCCAACTTTCTCAGCCTATCTTCATACAGGAGGTGCTTCAGCCTCCTGATCATCCTTGTGGTTCCACTCTGGACTTGCTCCAGCAGCTCCATGTCCTTCTTATGTTGAGACATCACAATATAAATATATGAAGACAGGGGTTCTACTGCAGGTATCAGTTCTTGGTATACCTGGCAGGTTACTTGAGGTCCACAGGCAAATAGGAGCAACTTGGCTGGCAATGCAAATTTGTATTAAAGTTGTCCACATAGATATTGTCTTTTGTGCTGGCTGACTTTCTCTGAATGAGAAGAAGAAAAGAGAAGCATGAAGCAATGTGTGGTTTTTGCAATTAGATCTATTTCATCTGTCTTATAAACCAGGCAAATTCATAAGGGAATAAATCTGTACTAGCAGTTAATGTTCAGTTCATTAGTTGACAGCTGCAGGCAAGCCCAGTGATACAGAAATTACTGTCATTCTGAAAAGCTTCCACTAAGAAGATTTTTATTAAAATTGTGAATCCCATCTGTTTCAACAGCAATATTGTAAAATTTATCTTTTCATGATCTTTAATAACCAATTTTCTGCCAGAATGACCCAGAATGCTATCTTATGTGTTCTGTATTTATTAAAAAAATCCAAGGCACTATGTCCTGTAATAGGCATAACCAAGCTATAGCTCAAACAGTATATGTGGTGCATATGTAGTAAAAATAAGTATTAATTTTCAGTCTATTTGTCATTTGATAAAAGAGTTGCAAATGAAACTTACAAATGTATCATGATGGTGTTACAAAGTGCTTGCATACTGTTATTGATTACACTATTTTGATATGCATGTTCTTGTATCAATATTGCATAAAGGAATCTAATTGCAAATATATCCTGAAGAATACACTTATAATTTAAAGAACTTAAAGTCCTCTGCCTCTACACTAGAGAGACCCAAAGTGGGCAAATCACAGTAGAGAGTTGCCTTTTCTCTCACAGAAGTAAAATAGTGCACCAGTGCAGGAGCTAACTTCTTTTCCAGAGATATGGATCCTATTTGAGATATTTTCAGACAAATGGGAATAATGTGTGTGGTCATCTTAACTATTTTGGATACTGTATTAAAAAATTAGTTGCTAATTTTTAAAGTTTTTTTTTAAAAAAAGACCAAAGTATTGCACAAAATATGCATATATATGTTATATATCTTTTAAACATTGGATGTGTACTTAACACATCAAATAGGGAGATTAAGGTTTAAAGAAAAATCTTAAACATTTATTTACAGAAAACAAAAGAAATATAATTTTTTATCTATTTTAAATTTTAATTTTTGATTTTTAAATTACTTTTTAATGATATTTTCAAGCTATTTTGAGATAAAAGACTTCTGAAATAATTATTTCAAAGACAAATTGCTCATGCTATGATGGTCTTAAAAAATACACAAAATATAAGCAATTATAAAAACAAAACAGTTGCTTAATTTGCATAACTACTACATGATAAACCTTTTACATGCAGAAATCCAGATATAGTTAGGTAAGAAATCCCTAGAGTTTGTAGAACCCATAATAATGTGGAGGAGGGTCTATGTTTAAGGTCTTTAGGCATCATTACTGAAAGAAGCAGAAATCCTGTGGAGTGGTTTGTCTTTAAGTAATCCCAACTTTCCTAATTTAAGATTAATTTTCCAATCTTAATTTGGTTAGTTTATTTTAATTTAAGATTGTTTCTAGCTAAGAGACGTACAGCTACTGAAGCACATCAACTTCAGTGGGGTTATATACTATAGGAGATACCTACACAACCCAGTACAAGATAATTCTTCATGAAGGTAATCAGAATGGAGAGGTCAATTCCTTAATTTAAACATGCTGTTAATCTACTCAAGATACTCTGGGTATCTTTATTCAAGGTTGCTGTTTTTGTTGAAGGAACAAATGATAGTAAGAAGAGATTGTGAGGTAGCAATAGAAGTTGCCATGTCCGGTAGACTTTATAATTAAATGGTAGCAGGGAGTTAGTGCAGATGAGAAGTCCTGACTTCTATTCTGTGTTTTGGAGAGCTATATTTCAAGCCCATCTCTCCCACCCTCCTATAACTTACTTGATCTTTTTTGCTTCTGTCCTTTCCTTTCTGTCATTATTTTACTCGGTCTTTCTACACATCCACCTTCCATAAATCCACCTCTTTTTTATATCCAAGATTTCACTACAGTTTCCTTATCACTCATTCTGGTACACGTCTCACCACTGAAGTCTTCTTCAAGACATTTAGGCTGCAGGAAGTTGAACATTTGGATCACAAGATAGTTTCCCTGCTGACATTTTTGGAGCACACAGTCACCTGTTGTTATCAGAGGAAGCAGTCACAGAGAGAGTGCTGCTTGTCCCATGCACACTAATTTGAGCAGATTCAATCTCAGATAAATTTGAACAGATTCACTGAGTAATCATCATAGACCTGTATTAACATGTATGCATTGTATCAGGCATGACAAATTATCACAAAAATCAATTCAAAGCTTAATATAGAAGTAGTTATTCATAACTAAGAGGTTTTTCTGCTTATAGAATTAAAGCTGGAACCCTAACCCCAAGCTGTCAGTTCCATCAAATTTCAAGATTTCTTTTCAAAGCAAAGAGATTGATAGTAAAAAGACCATATGGTTTACTAGCTCTATTCTGTGTAATTTTTCTATAACTTTATTTCTGAAATAGATGTAATACCCTGAGGTAGATGTTCTGACACTTGGCAGACTGGCAATTCATTGGAAAAAGGCCCTTAAAAATGCAATGTATCACACTGCCTTCATTATAGGCAACATAGGTTTGCTTGTTGGGTTTTTTTAACAGCAAATTCAATCAGATGAATAATTGTACAGAAAAGATACAGCTTGTATAATAATGTAGATTCTTTCAAATGTATATCGATTATGTCCTGAACATGAACAATTACTTTTGGATTAGTTTTTTTTTATGCAGTGTTGTTCTCTTATATTGCAGCCCTCAGATGCTCAAAAAACATGACTTAGGCCCTAGAAAATAATAGGATTGTCTTACATGTATGATACATGATTCTTGAATATTAAGTGTGGGACATTCACTTAATCATGATGGTTTTGTTTTCAGCCTTCAAGGTCTCCCTGGGTTTCATTTCAAAGTTTTATGAGTGCTACTATACAAAAGATTTTGAGATTTGGCTGTAGCAAGAGCAGTGTAAAAAGAAATCTGCTATCACTGGGAGAATGGTACACTGTGATAAAATGTTACATAGTTTATCCGTCAAAAAGAAGAGAAGGAAATATATGAGTAAAATGATGCAAATAATTTTCAAAACTTTTGAAATGCCATAATGTTCTGTTCTATCTTACAGGAATCCAATTAGCTCCAAAACAAAAACTGAACATCCCAGTGTTATTCATGCCAGATACAATGAAAACTTATGAAGCAGTAGTGGTAATTCATGTAATGAGGGAAAATGGTGAAAACTGGCCTTATGAGGATTCTGCTCAATTAAATAAAGACTTACAGAGGTAATTTATTTTAATAGGAAAAGTAGTTGAGGATATTCAATCTTATTATTATTTTCCCCTTTGTCTATTTGTGTGTGGCTCCCAAAGGCAATAAAGTGTCTAATTTTGAAGGCACTAGGTATCCACTATAAGCTTTAAAGGTATCCTGCAAAATATACAGATTTAAGGTAAGACTTTTATCTATTTCAATATCAATTTTTTTTCTAACTTTAAATAAAGAAAATGTAAAGTACTAGCTGCCAGTGCAGTTATGAATATCAAGCAAATGAAAGCTCTTAGGTGCCTTTATTTTTTTTAACATATTTGACTAATAATAATTCTTCTATGGATATTTTTATTTAATGCATAAACTGTATAAATTTTTTTTCATTGCAGACATGACATAAGAGATAGCAGATAAGGCCAAATGTTATCATATCCGTCAAATAATATTCAAAGACGCTAAACTAAGTGATAATTGCCGTTCTGATTTGGTTGGATTTTTCTTATATGCTGAAATTGTAAACGTGGAGTCTCAACTCTCCAACAACTCTTAAGACTAGATTGCTTTTGAAAAAATTCTCAGCAGTCTACCATAATGATACTTTTCAATTATTTTCCAAACAGTGTTACTGTAGCAGAGAGTGGGGGAATTAAAGGAATACGCTGGATCTATCCAGTTCATGGATTACCAGAAGCACCGCAGCAGAAATTAGTTCCAAGTAAGTAATGACTGAAAAAACTTGAATTAAAGAAGATTAATTAATTTAAGAAAATGAAAGTCATTTGTGCTCTCACCTGCTTGATTATGAGAATTTGAAGTAGTACTTTGCTATATCTTAAAAAAGATAAAAACACGCACGTGCTGAAAATAAAATCTCCTTTCCCAACCTACAAAACAAAGCTAAACCTATTATTTTGTTTTCATTGTGGATAAAAGGAGTCATGAGCATTTGAATATCTGAAGATTTGTGCCATTCAGTGTCCCTGTTAATGCTAAGTTAGAGAACTGAAGGTAAATCAAACAAAAGACAAAAGGGTAAATTTCTTTCTTCCAGCATACCCAGAACAACCTGCTGGAGAGTTTACAGGGTACAAAATATTGGAGTATGTATCTGCTGTTTCTCTCAGCCTTGAATTTAATTCCTTAATAAATCCCAGAATACATATTAGTGTGAATAGCGGTAAGTTTTCCACTTGCTCCTGAGAAGTTAACTTACATTAAAAGACAGCTGACATTCATAGGATTTTTGTTGTTACTTATTTTTGGGATAGTAATTGTTTGTTTATAGATTTGATACACCAATTTTTAAAGGTGTGATATAATCCCAGAACTGTGAAATAGAAATTGTGGATAGTATTTTAAATCTATAACCTTGATGAAACTACAGCCCAAGGTTTAGATGAGGGACAATTTTACACCAACTTGTCTTTTCATCTTGTCCTCTGATGAATGAATATAGTACCTTTCTACACTAAATAGACTAAGGTACAGGAATAACTTCTGGAAAACTATAGAAATAGACATTTTTGCTATCAATTTAGTTTGCTTAAGGACCATTTGCTTGCAGACAAATGCCAATGATGTAATATTAATTAGAGCTTTCATCTCTTTAATTTCCACTTTCATACCTTAAGGGATGAAGCAGAATATTATCATGCTATCAACTGTTGCCCATAATGACAGCTTTAATGAGTCCCATTAGCATTAAAACTATGTGTATTGATGTGAATGTCTGTTGTGTTATTTAAAGCTGTTGTGTTGTTCACTGGCAGGCTTTGTGATCAATCTCCCTTTTATTGGGCTGTTCTTTTCGTTACAGAATCGCAGAATCTGTGGGTGTAGAAGTTATTAATTAAAACTGTTAGCATTCCTAAACTGCTTAAGTAACATCACTTTTGTATCTGATTAGAAACTTAAGTAAATCTTACATAATTTTGAATTCTTAAATGTTTCTTTAAAACAGCAAAACTAAACTGTGCAATATTTATAACTGTTTTATGACTGTTATCCATTAGTTTATGTTCAATAAATGTTTGTAACGCATTAATTCAAAAGTTTTGAATACGTATCTCTCTTTGGTCATCACCATGTTATGTTGGGCCATTTATTTTTTTTTTATAAGGAAGTACTAGATCCTGCATTGAAAAATTATGTGAAATCCTGTTTATAAGTGTATCCATGAAACAGAATCCATTCCTGCTATAATTCTGAAAGCCTATGGTTTTCAGTTATAAGTGGACTTTTTAAACATCCCTGTTATAAGATATTAATCCAAAGGCCATTTACAGGAAACCTTCTTTGGTTTACAATCATTGTTTTAAAAATGATCAAAATAGTATTTCCATTTCTTTTAATGCAGACATTTGTTAAAATTGCCTGAAGGCTACAAACTGTTATGTCAAAAACAAAATCTGCCTTGCTACTGTATTAGACAGCTCATCTTTCATGTCATTCTTATTTGCATCTTAATATATTTAAACTTCAAGAAGCTACTTGGCTTCGTATCTCATGAGACCAATTAAAATGATCCGTGGTCACAACCCATGTAGTATATGTTAAGGAGATTACAACTTGGCTGTTTTATACAATGGAGAATCATCCAGATTTTTTTAATTTTTTTTTCCAATTCTTGTAGAGTCAAAGCAGGATACAGTAATTTAGCTTGGAAGAGACAACCAGAGGTCACTTCATCCAACTCCTTGCTCAAAGCCAGGTCTGACTAAACCAGGTTGCTCAGGGACTTTTCCAGTCATGATTTTTAGCCATAAATATTACTTAGCCATATAAGAAAAAGAAAATGTAAAATCATTTCTCATAGTAAGAGGAGCTGTGGAATAGAAAACGATGTGACACAACATGTGCACACAGTAATCTGAAATACCTGGTAAACTGGTGTAAAACAGACAGTGTAATTTATTCTTAAATACAAAGCCATGCATCTCAGAAGAAAAAGATGTGTTTTTAACTATCAACTATTTCAGTAACTCTCCCTCATGGAAATGCTTAGAAGAGAGCTAGAAGAGAGCTATAGAAATAACTTAAACCCTGTTGAACAGGAAAAGACCAAGGGAAAATTCTTTTTTTTCTTTTTTTTTCTTTTATTTTTTAGAGAAAGGAAATTATTTGAACTTGGTATGCAATTATCTGTTAAAAAAAAAAATAAATATAGTTAATCAAGCTTCAGAACTCGAAGATAAATAAACATGGTATAAAAGTAAGAGTTTCATTGCTCTTTTTAAAAACGCTTTACATGATTATTTACCAAGATGTGGTTCTAAATTATTAATCCTTAAATCTTTATGGTAAATTCAGAGTTTATTTTTAAAGAATTGTTGGTACAAATCTGATGAAAATAATATTTAGTCCTTAAAACTGAGAAGTATGTAATCAGCTCTTCTTTTTCGTGTTGATTTCTGTTACTCTAGAAAACTTGAAGTCTTTTCTTTAGGAAAATATATTTTTCTTTCAGTTCTTGCATCTAATTTTCACCTCTTTCTCTGCCAGTTATAATTATTGGCACAGAAAGAACGATAATATCTATTGTAGTAAGCTTTATAAAATCTGGTGTATAAGCTAAAACCAAACTACCTTGTAATGAAAAAAGTAATATTTGAGAATCACTTACTGAACTGAAAAAAGATCTGTCATCCTTCAAAGAGAAACTCATGTCAGAATATTTTTTATTCTGTCATAGTTCTATAAAAGCTGAAGTTTGAAAACCAGTACTTTTAAATTGAGAAACCAATATTCTTTCATTTAACTTTTGAATTTAAATTCTTTAATTTCTTTTCAGTCTTTCTTTCTTATTGGTATATGTCATGCTTTGCCGTAATTTCTAATTGAAAAAAATGAACTAAAGCGAAGATATATTTCATGATTAAAAAAAAGAAAAAGAGGAAAAATTTCCAAGTGCTATTGTGAACTAACTGTAGAAACAGACTTTTGTTTCCTTAGCAATATTTTCTACTACTTCACCTAAACAGAGCAATAGAAACTGTGTGCTGGGTTAAAGTTTTCAGTTGTCTTGGTCCTTACTGGAATTCTCATATAACATTTAACATCTGTGTTCAATTTTAATTTTTTTTGTTAAAATCAAGATGACAATGTTTGCTTGGGTTCTCGCTTCTCTGTAGCTGTGGTACGCTGTCGAGCCAGGCAGAGAGTAGAAAGACGAGTAGAAGTGCTGCTGACTGGTGTGCTTCCTGCTGCAACTGCTATGCCTGCTGCAAGAAATTCTGCTATGGTTCATACAAACAAGCCAGCCAACACCCAAGAAAATGTTCAAGTCACTGATGGTAAGAATGTGTAGTTTGGGTATCACACTGTTTTAAGAACATCGCAAGTAAGGTTAGCACTTCACCAATTGCGAAGCTCTGTCATGACAACAGATGAGGTTTAGACAGATCCTTCTCTCAGTCCATATTTCTACCCTGTTGCAAATATGAGACATTTGTATGATCGCATGTCTGCAGTTATAGGCACCTTTGAGCCTGAAATGATCTTTTTGTATCTGTCTTGAATGTGAGGCTTACAAACATGCCATCTCTTTTTAAAAGAGAATAGCTTGCACAAAGTCTGACATTAGCAAAAGTATGCCTGTGTAAGCACTGCAAGGAAGTATTTATCTGCAGATTGTCCCTATTTGTAAGATGCATTCTCACTAGCAGGCCAGTATCTGCAACAAAATGGATAGAAGGAGGCTTTGTTCAAAAGAAGCAATAAAGTGTTATAAAAATATAGCTTCCACTTACTGTTAAACAGCAGAGGACACAGTGAAAATCAATTTCTTCACAGATGCAGAAGCTTGTCATATTATATGTCTCTTTGAAATAGAATAGTACAACATATAAGTAGTGAGAAAAGAATGCTTGTTACTGTTACATGCCCAGGATCTCTGTTAATATTTGTGTGTTAACAGTTATACTTAATACATCAAACTATGAATTATTGCATTTTACCTTCATCAATTATTGCACTTTTGAAACTTAACCTTAATTTTTTTTGGAGTTCAAAGTCATCCTACTTTTCAAGAAAAATATTATTTAAAAGTTATGACCCGTGAAATGAGACACCTTACTGTTTGTTTAACATAGCTGTAAATGAAGAAAAGGACTTCACCCATGCTCCTACTTTAAGAGTGTGCTGCATTGTAAAATGATGAAAGATGAGTCTAGAGAAGTTGCTATGACTGCAGTCTATTAGGCAATCAGTTTGACAGGTAGTCAAGCTTGGCTTTTGTGCCTCATTTCTGCCATTTACAGTCTGGTCCACTACAGGCTTTACAGGAATACCATATTACAGAAACTCTTCTGCCAAAGAACTGTGAAAAACTGAAAAGCTGTAAAAGGTAAATCAAGATGAATTAGATGGTTCCTTTATGATGATTTTCATGTAAACTTGCCCCTGCCCTGCCCACTGACCAATGTGGTGTCATATTAACAATCACTGTCCAGGTCTTTAAACAAATTTTATTTCTGAATGCTTTTAAAACAGGAAGGGATCTGAAGTTGAGCAGTTAACAAGAGCTTGCACAGCATATGCTTACTAATTAGTTAATATTTATAATAGCTTAAACTTTATTTATAAACTGTATTTATTCATATTTTGGTGTCAAAGATTTTGTCTGGGCACATTATTACCTTATATTCCCATGTTACAAAGTGATGCTGATCAATCTAGTAAAATAAAAAGATGTGAAGTTCTCAGTGTAAATTCTTGCTTCTTTGTAGAACTGTAAATACTGTTACAGAATTTTATTCAGCCTTGTGAGAACAGCTGTGTATTAATATACAGGGTATAGGATTTTTTTTATTTTTTTTATTTTTTTACTACAGAGTAGCAGGCTTAGCTGATCATTATCAAAAAGTCATAGAATGGTCTGGGTTGGCAAGGACCTTAAGATCATCCAGTCCCAATCCCCCTGCCATGGGCAGGAACAGCTCACACTAGACCAGGTTGATCAAAGTCCTGTCCAGCCTGGCCTTGAACATTGCAGGGGATAGAACATTCACCACTTCGGGCAACCTGTTCCAGAGCCTCACCACCCTCACAGTAAAGATCTTCTTTATATCTAACCTGAACTTGCCCTGTTTAAATTTAAACCCATTACCCCTTAATGATTCACTGCTTCCCATTGCTGGTCCTGCAGGGACAACATTAATGGGTTGTAACATTATTGACTTGTCATATATGAGTAAGCTACCTTAAACATACCTGGGGTATTTCCCTCCAACATGGTGGCATCTGAATTTACAAGAATAACATTCATTGAGCAAGTTGAGGCAGCATTTTGAAAGACTTACTTACAGATTTATGATATATAGTGTGTGTTTTATTAATAGGAATAATATTTCATATTCATTACGATTGGCTTCTGGACATACTGCAAGATTGATTTGGGTCATTGCATCTTTTCAAGTAAAAAGTCTGGTAATGAAATGCTTTATACCATGAGTAGTAAGATCATTTATAACTGTGCTTTTCATGGTTTTCAATGACATATGTCATTGTTGACAGATGAATTTGATGCCCATTAGGAATCAAATTTAATGGTACTATCTAAGCTTTCTGCAGTCTACCACTAATAAGTAGAAGTGTAAACCTAAGATAACAGCCTGGCAAGCTGTTTCTCATTTTTTCTGTTTTGAAAAAGTGATTCATCAGAGTTTATGTGTGTTGTGTATTTAGAAGCTTTTACATCCAAAGATAAATTATTATAATTGCTGGCAGATCAGATTTTAAAATTTACTACTGGGCTTCAATATTTAAATTATTTGGACAAGTCTGGCTTGAAGAAAAATCTTCAAGCAAGTCTTTTATGTAAAGAACTAAATTTCATGCACTCCAGAAGACACAAACAGGAAATTATTATAATTTCTTAAAAAAGAGGGGACAGTCTAAATACTGTCCAGCTAAAATGACATTGTTGTTCAGAAGTCGGCAGAGCTCCAGAGAGCAAATAATTAAAGTTTATTGGTTTAGACATAACGATTATGATATGCCCCTTTTAATGAATAATTTCCAAATGTATTAAGTGCATATTTCTACCCTCCATGTATTTTAAATCGATTTTCTTCCATATGTCCCTAATGGTATTTTCAGTGAATGAAATTTAAGACCCAAGTTTCCCCCAAACAAGTATGGAGATTGTTACTTTTTATTTGAATTAACCAGCTTTTTTAGTTTACTTTAAATATTTATTGTGAAATACACGTTTCATTTTCCGTGATCTTCTAAGAACAACATTCCAACACTCACAAATTATCTGTTATAGATATTTGACTGAAATTCACAACTTTCTAAACAACCAGATTTGACCATGTTGAGAGCACGTGCAGTACACAGACAGAGTATCTTCTAGTTGGGGAAATATGCTTATCAGTCCTGTTCTGTCTTTTTTGTTTGAAATGGTCGTTTGTAACCTCTCCCTTGCAATTGCTTCAGTTTGTTCCGCCATTTGCAAAACCAGCAAATATATTCTATAAATTTTTAGCAGTTATCTAACATTCAAAAGTTCCTGCAATATAAAAAAGAACAAGAAAGTGTTTGTTTTGGATTAACAGTTGCTGAAAGCTGTGAGCAATGGCAAAATGAAAATGTTGACAAGGTGTCAAACAACCAACTAGGTCGTTCTTTTATGGATTACTACCTTGTTTTTAAAGTTGAAAACTCCAACTAAAAACAAAGAACTAGTAGAAGCAAAGAACAGAGCATCAGAGTAGAGATGGAAGCCTATATAAGTTATTTTGTCAACTATAAAATTTTTGTTAACATCTGGTCATTTGATTTTTATTATGAGAGAAACATGGGAGAGATTTGATGTATCGTTTATTTCCTTTAATGAACTTCAATATATATAGGTATTTTCATGAACAACTTCAAATAGGATTTTATTTACCTGTTGATATACAAGGTTACCACTTAGTCCACTAAAAAAAGAAACTATTCAGCTTTTTTTTTCTCTCACAGGTAATCCCTCCTACTCCCATTTCTTAATATAATTGGAATAATAACTACAAATACTGGAAAAAAAACAAAATTTGTCAGTTGTGAGGAAGCATAATTTGGAGCTGCTCATATTTCTGTTTACAGAAAAGTCACTCATTTTTGTTTCTTTGCCATTTCATAAAATTGAAATCTACAAGCCTTAAGAACAACAGTCATTGTTACGTAAATTAAAAATTACTTTCTAACACCTATGCAAAATCATGCTCAGTTAAAATAGTCAACACTTACAGGGAATCATATAAACCATTATAAACTAATCTGATATTATTGATTTAACTTCACAAAGTACAAAACCAGAAATTAATATAAACCCAGAAATCATGAAATTATTTCTACTGCTACTTTTCAGTATGATGTACGTTCAGGAAAAATGAGAAATCCAAACCAATTGATTGGTTACCACAAAATAACATATCCTTGAAGCAAGAACACACAAATAATAGGTATCTCTTAAAAAATGTATTTTGACTTAGCAGTTAAGGGAAACCTAGACAATATAATTTGCTGCAAGAGTCTATGAATTACTTTAACTGTTATATGATTGTGCCAAAGTTCCATTTATCCCAGTTCTTGTTCACAGAATTTCCTGTAATTACTTCCATAGAAGTGGAACCACTATATTGTTTTGTAAAGATATTTTGGGAGAGCTTCTGTAAATCGAAACCATAGTCAGCACAGATCTCCAGGGTCTTAGTTGTGCTTCTGCAACATCCCAACACCCCACAATAATCTGTCTGCATTAATCTGCACTATTCATTATTTTCTCATTAATTATGGGTCATCAACAAAGCATAGCTTATCAAAGCTCTGAAGATGTGAACTTTGTAGGTTTTGCAGAACAATGGACCAGTGTTCTCTCTGTCTGTCTCAGCTGTTTGCAAACTTTTATTATAGAAAAGCAAGCAGAGGGTTTATACACCTAAATTTGCCTCAGACCATGTATCTGACAGTTGCTGTACTACCAAACACACAATTACTAGTCTATTCCAAATGTTCTTATATTTCCAGGTTACTATATCCTGTCATTTTTGTGCTAAAATTCTCTGTACTTGTCTTCTGTTTCTGAAGCTGCACTGTTCAAGTGTTGTGGTTAGAGAAAATAAAGTTATCTACTTTAGATTTTCATCTCTCCCACATTGCACATTTCCAATAACAGCTTGAAGCAAAAAAGAAAAACCAAAACTTCCCCAGTTGTTATGGACAATATGTATAAAACATTATGATTTTATAAATTAGTGTATTGGGCCTGAAGTTTTGACAGTTTAGAAACAAGTTGATCTGAAGCTTTGAAGATATAGATGGATTTTAAATGTGTAAGACAAGTAGTTAGAAGTTACATAGAATCACCATGGAATATTGAATGAAATTGCAACCTTGAACCATTACTCTTTAAACCAGTGAAGAAGACAGAGTGAAACCCCAGAACTTTACTACACAAAATTTGTATTAGTTCTGTAACATAATTTATATCAAAAAAATAACACAAGTGGATAACTCCCATGAGATTACATCTATTTTATAGTAGAGGAATTTACAGTACCCTGTTATAGATGTTCCATCTTATGTATAACTGAATGCAATCAATTGTATAAGGGAAATAAAACAAATGAATGTGACCATGGTGATTACATGTGTTCCAGTCTCTGTGGCTCAGTCTGTTTTGTATATTAAAAAAGTCAAAAGATAAATAATGTATCCTTTCGTGCTAGATCATAGTATAGTGTAAAACTATTGAAGACACTCTTACAAATTCTAGTGACAGTACTAGAAACAATTTCTCTGCCTCAGATAAATGTGCATAAATTTTCTTTTTTTTTGTTTTAATATTTTTATTTTTTAAAATTTTATGCACATGGAACATATATTCCATGTGTATAAACTTTCATTTTTTGTTAATTTTCAATGAAAAATTAATGTGTGACCATTGAATAAAAATTATATTATAGCACAGGTGTTAGAATTGGGATTATGTCAGGAAACCTATAAACAACTTTCCTTCTGATGTGATATGAGGCACAGATTCTACCTTGTTTATAAGAATGATATTTGAACAGATGAATAGATGTACAATACTTGCTAAGAAACTTTTTCTTTTTTCAATATCACCTTTCAAGTTAGAAAGGAAACATAGAAAATCACTCCATCTTCAAGTTTATATTAACCTTTTACCTGTGTTTAGTTTGTTGTGTAGTGTGCTTTTTTAATTTGCAGAGCTACTGAGTGGGAGCTTTCAGTGTGTTTCAAAGCACAAAAATCTCTTTTTGTATGAGAAAATCTTTAGACTGAAGTTCTTTATTCTGTAGTCATACAGACTTATTTGCCTAGTGACTTAGAATAAGATACTGGGAAGTATCATAACCTAAGCTGACATTTTTGTCACCCAAACTTCTAATAAATGAAGGTATTAAAAAAGAAACAGAACAGAAACTATTCCCGGTTCCTAGGTCCCCATTTCATATGATGACTGTGAATCAACAGATACATTTCAAATTACTGTAGTTAGCATATGTCCTTCTCTATGTAGACAAAACCCACAAAAATCCACCCCCAGAACCACACAACAGACACATTCCCATGCTGCCCTTCTTTTTTTGAAACCTCCTACAAAAAGATGGAGGACTTCTGGAAGTACTACATTCTGTAGCTGGCAGACATGGTACATGTAAAAGTGCCTTTAAAATCAAGGCAAAGCTCTTTGCTACATAGAGGGATGTTATTTCAAGCATTACAAATTTCAGAGCCTTCAGATTAAGAGTCTTGGATTGGTTTGAGTCAGCTGTGCAGAATTTCAAAGGGCAAATAGATAGTACTGGATACAGGAATATTTTAACAGCAGTATTTTATATTTCATTGAAAAACTGAAGCTGGTTTTGCTAAGTAAGAGCCACATTTCAGTGCAATCTAATACATTTGGATTTTTAGCAGCAAATATCTAAGGTGTTCCTTGTCACTTAAAATTGTTGCAGACTGATCAAGGCTGATCAAAAAAATCTATTTTTATAAAAGCAAAATGGTTCTAATTTTACACTGAAGTTACAAGACAGAAGTTTAAAGTAGTCATAAAACACTTTTTATCTTAGAATAGGTATTTTAAACTTATTTATTGTATCACCATTAGTTCAGAAAATAACACCATACACTGTATAGACACACAGCTGATTTACAAAGTGATGCTCAGATCCACAATATTTTAAGATTGTATTCCTGAGCATGAAGAATTTTGTAAGTAACTATGACGGAGTTTTAATTTCTAAATGGGCAATTGCTCTTATTCAGCAGGACAAATTTTATTTGTATTTTGCATATAACTGACAAGGAACTGAAGGAACTGAAATAGCTAGTGACCGATAGGCTAAATCTATTCCTCTCATTTGGAAGGTCAATTTCATACAGTGTTAAAATTATATTTTAACTGGTAAGTGATACAGTTCCATGAATGGAAATGTTATGTTTCAAAATATGGAAAAAGGTGTTTTCTGCCTCACAGAAAAAAACTTGAGACTGTACATACCGACAGTGTTGGAATACAAATGGTAAGAAACTTTTCTAAAGCAAGTGAATATAAGAATGAATTTTGAAAAGAGAAAGAGATTAATTGTATACAGTTTAATACACAAAGCTAGAAAATTCTTTGAACACAGGAGTGTGATAAAGGAATTAGAACAAAATAACTGGTATCCTTTTAACTACCTATAGAAAACTGGCACTTAGAGCCATTGATGCACTTAAAAAAACCCCAAAACATAAACCTGTGAATTACTTATCTCAAGTAAATCACCAAACAATAAAAAAGAAAACTAAAAACTAGGATACTTCTGGGGTCAGAGAGTGTCTGGGAGAGAGAAAAGCATAGCCATAATACTGACATATAGAAAACCGGAGAAAAGAGTCTATTGCTTTGTGATCTACTGATTATCTGGTAACTTATCTGTAAACACACTGCCCCTCCAAAGAAATCTGAAGAAATTTGCTTGTGTTGGATGTTGGTCTTCCAAATGGCAAGCATAATTTTTTTAGTCATTAATGTATCTACTTTAAGCATTAAAGCATATAGGCATCATCATAGTAAATGCAGTGGAAAAAAAATGTGAAATCATAAATAATATTGTTTTCAGTTTAGCATTTGTGTGGGCCATTACAAATTCAATGGTTAGATTAAAAGACATTTTGAGTTGTTGCTGGTTTCAGTGGGCTACATTCAAAGTGCGGCAAATGAGTCAGTATACTATTGAAAAAATAATGTCTGTGTGAATTAAGACTACATCATAACGTATGTTGTTGAAGAAGCTGGTTTGACATTGACTGTGCCCAGGTACAGATGTGATCTTTATTTGCTAGAATGGCTAGATAAATGAAGATAATGCTAAATAAGAAAGGAGAGTGTTGAAAAAATAATAGAATGGATTTGAAATATAAACCAAAACCAAAACATTTTAATCAGCTCTTTTAAAGCATTAATTTGTAGATTAGTGTACAAACCTATGTAGAATGCCAGATCAAAAGAGGGCACTTTTGTACCTGTTGGAAGAAATGTAGTGAAAGGCACATTTAAATACAGCCAGGTCTTTTGAGGTTCTTGTGCAACTTCTTTATTCTGCTGCTAGTATTGTGGTATTATGACATTTTACAGCAAAAAGTAGGTATTTGCTTCTCATATAAGATTCATTTCTTACCACCCAGATGATACTACCTACTTAAATGTTAAGATGTTCTTGACCATTAAGCTTCCTTTTCTTTTTTCCTTTATTAATCTTGTGATTCACTTTTGCTACTCACTTGAATATTTACTTGAAAACTATATTAAAATGATCTAATCTACTCCACAGTAATGTATTCTATCTGCTGCTGCTTTTGCTGGTAATGAATAACTGCATACTTAATGTTCATTCCCTGCTGCCTGCTGAGTTCCAGCAGTGTGTGTGAAGACTCAAGGAAGACAGTGGAGAAGCAGGAAAAGGCCAAGTGTCAAATGAGTGCTGAATGGAGCTGTGAAGAAATACTTTGTTTTTTAAACATAGCTGCTTCACTAATCTTGCATACATAAATGTTGCCTAAAAGCATGCTACCCTTTGGAAGTTTTTATTTACAGAAAGGAAAACACTTAAAGACTGAGATGAATTGCCTTGCAAAACAAAAAATATTTAATGCTTTTAAAAAGATTGTCTTGGAATAATTACCTAAAAAAAAAAATCCAAACATATTCTTTGTCCTTTTCTTGCTTAAATAATGCATAATATTGTTCAGAAAGTATGAAGAAGTAATATATTTATAATAGGAATTTCCATTCCCTAGATGTACCAAGATGTGTATAAATAGTATGCTTACATCTTCCCAGTGTTTGGATTGATAAATATCTCTATGTTGTGTCAGATTTGGCTAAAACTCTTCCTGCTGCTCTCTGTTTAGAGAACAGAGGTAGATTAATTGGGGTATACTTTATATCTGCATGTGTATTTTTCAGTTTGCATGAGAGAAAATAAAAATTTTACCTGGACTAAACTGGAGAATTTTTAAAAGAAAACTGGTGAATGAAGACATACAAAGTGCTGGGCTAAAAAGGTGTCCTGGGTTCAGCAGTAGCAGTCATTTTTCTTCTTCTTAGTAGTTGGAACAGTGCTGTGGTTTTGACTTTCAGCCTGGAAACAGTGCTGACAACACTGACATTTTTAGTTGCTGCTCAGTAATGTTTACTCCGACCAAGGACTTTGTGAGCCTCATGCTCTGCCAGGGAGGAGGGGAAGCCGGGAGGAAGCAGAGACAGGACACCTGACCCAAACTAACCAAAGAGATATTCTATATCACAGCATGTCATGCCCACTATATAAACTGGGGGCAGTTACCCGGAAGGGTCAGATCACTGCTGGGGTTGGGCTGTGTATCAGTTGGCTGGTGGTGAGCAGTTGTATTCTCTTCCCTTGTTATTTCCCTTACAATTATTGGTGGTAGCAGCAGTGGTTTTGTGTTATACCTTAGTTACTGGACTGTTCTTATCTCAACCTGTGGGAGTTACATTCTTTTGATTCTCCTCCCCATTCCTCCGGGAGCGAGAGGGAGGAAAGGGGAGAGTGAGCTAGCGGCTACGTGGTTCTGGGTTGCTGGCTGGGCATAAACCACGACAAAACATCAAGGCATATCTGAACTGTATGCCATATTGCGTTTGGCATTACTTTAAAGAAAATATTAATTCTGTCTCCCGTGCTTTATTTATTTCACCATTTTAACTGAAACTGGAAATTCTAAGAGTTAAGAGAACTCTGAACATTTGGCAGTTTGGACAAATTTCCAGCCATGAATCATGGGATTTTTTGGTGGTAGTTTTGTTGTTTTGCTTTGTTTTGTTGTTTTTTTTTTTACTCTAGTTTCTTCCAGTTTGTTTAGGCAGAATGTGTATTGTGAAATTGCTTAGAATCAAATATTAACGTATTCATAGAGGCTTCCCATAGTATGATAATATAGCAGTCTTCAGGGCAGCTGTGATAAACATCTCGTTACATTTTTCTTTCTTGAACAGTCCTAAACAAAATCAGCAGTGTAGATCAAAACCAGCTAAGTGACCAGCATAATGAGGCTTTCAAATATTGACACTTATAAATGTGTCATCTTTCCTTAGGTGTTGTAAATGTTAAAATATTTTAATTAAATACACAACTTACAAAAACAACCTGAAGCTGAAAAAGATATAAGTATTTAATTGCTTTTGACTAAAGCACGGTATATGCATATATCAAACCAAAACCAAATGTCTTTGGATACTACAAGCAGCATGGAATTCACGATATTTTCTTCCTAGCACATACAAATATATAATAAGCTTTTCCTGAGTAGCATTGTGCGATATAACTGCTAAAAGACACATCTGCTGAACAGTTGTGATTTTGTCACTGTGGAATGTCCCAAATGATGTCTTCTTTTCTCTCCCATGATAAGTGAATTTTTATGTCTGAATCTCCATGCTTTGGTATTTGTCTAGGGTGACTACTTCAAGCTTTGGTCTGTGTTGGAATCTGAATGCATGGCATAAATGTTATATTTTTCAAATAGGGAAACAACAAAGCATGGAATAATATAGGATGATCTCAGGAATTTTATTAAATGCAAAAAAGTATTCATGTTTCATTTCATTATTACAAAGTACATTTATTATAATAAAGCATAAATTGTACAAGTGTCTGTGTGAAGGATCCATTTTAAAGTTGGAAATGTTTCAATATAAACTGCAAAATTTCATATGGTTAATCTGTGTGTAACAATAATATTGGCAACAAAAGTTCAAGCTTCTCGTTAGTAATGAAGTAGGAAGAAGGTATATGTACATTTCAGAAAAGGAGAAAGGACTACAAGCATAAGAAGGCAGCTCCATACTCAAACTTGGGTAGCATTACAGACTGGTAAAATCAAAGTAAGCTTTGTTCAACTATCTAAAAGAACATTGTCCTTTAGAATTCTTATATATGTAGTCTGTATTTTAGAATTCCAAGTTGGAAGGACTTGGGAATTATCTCTACCACCCTATAGCCAGCATATGTATACAGGGAAGCATACATAGGAGTTATGCACAGCACACATTCTATTAAGCTGTGCAAATTAAAAATGTGCCCTGAGATACATGGTCATAATAAAATGAAATCTCCTGTAGGATTTAGTGAATGTGTTAAAAGACTTTTTATCCATAAAAATGTGTAAAACTTTTAAATAAATTAGCCACTTGAGATTGTTTTCCTCATAGAAATGTTCCCTTCTGTGTACAAATTACTATTGTATGCTGAATATCACAGGAGGAGACACTTCCTTCAAGAAACTCAGATGTTTATTCTTATGTCATTGCTACTTGGCCTTTTCATAGCTGCCACAGGGAATAAAAAGAGGCTCCTAGTGACATCTTCACTATTTTTCTGTATTCTGTTTCTCAGGCACACAGCCATCAATGGCACTGTTGTCCTTAATATTGTTTGTTTTGCAGGTTTTTGTTTGGTTTGGGGTTTTTGTTTTTTGTTTGTTTGTTTGGTTGGTTGGTTTGGTTTGTTTTTGAGATTTTCCTCAACAGCATTAGTCAAATGGCTTACATTCATGCAATTTTCATTTGACTGATGAACTAGAAATAGGTCACCATAATGCAGAAGTGGTTGCGAGAATAATACTGCTACTACTGGTCACATCTCCTAAGTAAGTTTTTCAGCTTTCATTTTGCTGGAAACTATATAGTCTGTCATATGAAACTGGAAGTTTTTCTTATGCAGTCAGGAGCAAATCACTCAAGCTTTGGATTTCTACTGGGTTTACTTATTTTTAGTAATGAAAGAATTG
The DNA here is from genome assembly GCF_034315485.1 of Pezoporus occidentalis. Classification (NCBI taxonomy): domain Eukaryota; kingdom Metazoa; phylum Chordata; class Aves; order Psittaciformes; family Psittacidae; genus Pezoporus; species Pezoporus occidentalis. The sequence goes on along the minus strand of NW_026913092.1, from coordinate 4,829,498 downwards.
TAGCTACTAGCCAGCCAAATGTGTGATGCTAGGTGCGCACAGACTGATATTTTTTCTCTTGTATCATTTAGGTTTCTCTACAACAGAGGAATTTCTGTATGAATTGCAATATCAATCAAATGAAATTAAATCTCAGCTGGAATCTTTGGTTGGTATGCATCTTGTTGAAAAAGAATGGGATACAGAATCCAGAATCGCAACACTGGTGTTTAATATAGTGTTTGCACCTAACAAACCAATGAGGTAAGCTGTTGTTCCTTGTTACCAAGAGAATATGTAATAAAATACTGTATGGTCACTCTTAGCTATGTAGGCATCTCCTTGCATTTTTTTCTTCATTTTGTTTTCACCTCAAAGATCTATTATTTTAAGTTTTCTCACTTGCTGCTTCTCAGTATGGTATCTTTGGTATTAAAACTGACAGTGTTTCTTTTGGATGCCTGTGAGATGGCTCTGTTGAGTTACTGCATTAGTCTGTGTGTGCATCAATTTATTTCTAAACATTGGAGTATTGAAAGACTTTCAATAAAAAGTAGTTATTCTAAAATTCATGGAAATTATGCAGACAAGATGGTCTATCAGTCTTGAAAAAGTTTTCCTAGATGTCATGTGTGCATATTCTTTGGCTGAATGGGATTGCTGAATTTGAAATTAGTCTCTAGATCCCCAGTAACAACAGTCCACAGGAAAATATTACCCTCTTTCATAGCTGTGATGTGAAAAATTATGGATTTGCTTTGATTTACATTATTATCCCACCTCTTTGAAAAGAAGCTGTGAAAGGGGGATCCTTTCAGAGAGAAAGAAGTTGCACATTCCTTTTGAATGAGCAGTCAGAAGTGTATGGGGAAGAAGTTGGAAAGAAGCTTCAGTAACATGCAGGCACACGATAATTTCATATGCTCAACATTACGAGGAAGATTACAGTCACTGCCAAATATTATAGGTTGCATGCAAAGAGAGTATTTTTATGATGCTGGAGGGAGCTCTTATTTCCAGTAGCCCAAAAGATAACTGAACAAGGATCAAACCTTTAGGAATGACTATCCACTCACCCCATGTACTGTCAATTTAGAGACCTGTCTTATTTCTACACTTTCCTTCCTTATTTTATTATTTTGTTTTGTTTTATCTTTTTGTGCTTAATATTCATCAGGCTTCATGTAGAGGACTCAATAACTGCAATTAATTAGGTTCTTTATCTCAAAATCTACAGCACCAGCTGTCTTCTTAGAAGGTCTGAGGATATTAGATTCTGAAGTTTTTCTAAAGTACATGAACTTTTGTCAGATGTATTTGATTCCAATATGAACTGTTGAAATATTCTGGACAAAATTCTCTTAACACCACAGTACATAAAGAACAATAAGTAAAAATATTGAGTTCAATTTGTTTAACTCAACAGAGAGTAAGCAGAAGAAACAAATTTCGTGGGTGTGCCAATTATTTTGCTTTAGTATTATGTCCTTTCTTGTATTTTGCTGCAAATATTGAGTACTATTTAGTCTACATTCCAGTCTAAGTGCAACTGATACATACTTTGCCATGAAAAATTAAGAATGTATTCCACCTAAAGCTGTCTGTATTTTCATTTTACTGTAGTATAGTTCTACACACTCAAAGCTTATTTGGGACATTAGTTTACTCAGTTTATGTTTTATAATGTTTTTCCATGTGTTATTCTATCTGAAATTTTAAGGAATGAAGCAACTCTTGTAGTACAGTACACTGCAGGAGGTATTTGGAAGTTTCCAGTGCTGTTCATTGCTTTGGAGCCAGAAGTGGATGATATCATCAACATTGAAGCAGTTGGCCTGAATAAGGAATCTATAGTTGGCTTTAAGCTTACAAGCCAGACAAGGTAAAAATACTTATAATAAAGTATTTATGCAGTTTTCTGAGGCTAAAACCCACTCTCAAACATCAGATAGGATAGATCTGAGAAACAGAATCATAACTGGGCTGCAGCTATTTCATCATCGATTTCAAGTGCTGCATTTTATAGATAACAAATGTGATTTTGAATCTATACTGTAGAAAACAGAAGCATACTGTGTTTAGGCTCTTGCGTCTCAAGAGGAAATTTATGGAATAGATCCAAATGCTTATGTTGTGACTTCAAAGTTTTGCCCTAAAATGCCTGTGTGTGTTCAAATGTGTAATACAATGTTCAGGAAGGTATGTTGTGATACTAAAGGCTACTATTAAAACCTTCATGGTTTTACTATGTACTTCATACTTACACTGAGTTAAAAGCAATTCTTCACATTGTGCTCTAAAAAATTTCAAATGTGCCATTCTTTTTAGAATATGTTTGGTTTATTATGAAAGCATGTTATGAATTCATCTCCACTCTGCCCTTTCATGGGATAAAATAACAGTGCCATTCTTCAGTATTTTGTTATTATCTTTTTTAAAAATCCTGCAGAAATATCTATTAATATAATTTTTATATACTTCTCATTATTTTCTCTGAGTTTCATTTCATATAGGAAATTCATAGTGTCATTTGTATCCAGCAGAAAGCTAAGGAAGAAATTGTCTGGTACTGATAGATAAGTTTCAAAATAGCAAACAGTGAAATTGAAGGAATCATGATGCTTACAATCTAATTAGCTTATGGAAGTTTTCTGAGTATTTTTTTTCCTTTAAATTAACTATTTTTACTATGCATCTAGAAAGTGTGCCAGAGATACTGATTGACAATTAATTATTATTGTAGACACATGCTTTTGTGGTATCCCCAGCAGGAAGTGTCCTTTGTTCCAGCTGATTTTTGTTTTAAGAGTTTATTTCCAAAACCTGTATCTCTAAGATGGACAGTTGTTCCAGCTTTCAGATGGCTGTCAGTGATGATGATTACTAAGGATTCTGAAAAATGCTTATACCACAGTGTTCAAATTAACAGTTTCAGTGGAATAGGCTGTTTCAGGAACAAAAACGAAGCAATTGCTCTGGCAATACTGTAATCTCCTGGTAGGTGTTTGATAGTAGTGAAGAAACCTAGTGTTCTCCCAAAGGATGTTATAAAACCTCAGCCATTACAGTTATAAAAAGAAGGAGCTATGATGGAAGACAGATTCTCTTGTTTCCTTTAACCAATTTCCAACTTTATTTTACGCAAGGTTTCCCCCAATATATTTCAAATACAAAATGTAATACTTGCATATACTGAATAAGCTCCATGTTGTAAATAGTGCCAACAACTGTTCTGTAAGTTTTATACTGCTTTATCTTGTCTCTGACTTCCTTACAGGATTTTAGTGGTGGATGTTTCGTAATAGAAATAAACCAGCCAACCAATGTTTAGGATATTGGATCTGCAGTTTAAAGCAATTACACAAGAAACCAGCATACTACAGATGTAATTTAATGCTTAAATTACTCAAATTACTTAGATTAAAAATTAACCCATGAAATATTAAATTATGGATTGAAAGGTTCAATTGGGATATGAAGTGTCATCCTATAGACCTCCCCTGATAAGAATGATCAGGCCTTTGGAGTTTTTTCAAGTAAACAATTAGCAGCGCAATCACCTAGAGAATCAGTTCTGGTACTTAAAAGAGATGCAGGTTTTTTTTCATTCTGCATATAGATATTTTCTGTCTTCCTTCCTTCTGCCGGATAGTACCTCATGGCACTGCTACCTTGAGAGTAACTGTGGTGGAAACAAAGATGTAAGTCTGAGTAACCTGCTTGAAAGTGACTCTGCAGCTGTTTCTCCATCTGCTATTTACAGGACAATGTAACAGCATTGTTGAGAAGATCTATACATCTTTTCAGGCTAGCAGGGTACATAATGATGCAATAAAAAATACTTGTGCATCACATACTCCCCCAAAAGGCTCAGTGGCTTATTTAGGACAGATTAGGCTTCAGCCTGAATGAGGATCTTCAGTGATTCACAGAGCACCTTTGGTGACCACTACAAAGCTATGACATCACTGGGTTTGGCTTTCTTTTTCTTTATAGCTACTGCAACTCAGATGGAGGCTTCTCCCTTTAATCTCACCCCTCCCCAGCAAAATTGTCACTGTATGAAAAATATTGCAGACTGAATTAATGATATTCCAATTTACCCATAACAACATTTGATGTAGTTGCTTCAGGAATGATAAAGTTACAAATGTGAGGTAGTCACTATGCTGTTGACAATGCTAACAAAATCACACAATAATTTAAGATCTGAGGGTCCATGCAAATAGGTAATGCACACTCTTTTAACACATTTAAACTTGACATAAACATACTCCCCAAAAGCAACAGCCTGGTATCTGCTTTAATAAATAATGAAAGACACTGAGAATGCAGTCAAACAGCTTTTTTTGTATGAATAAAACTAAAATATATTTTTTTAAACTGTCTGCACCTAGGACAGCTCAGATAGATGAGTAGTCCAATCTTTTACTTTCAGCTTTAAAAATTCAAAAGGGACATGGTTGAATGGTTTCCTGTAATGGCATTAAGCTTGATTAGAGTCAAATCAGCAGATTTTTCTTGTAAAAATCTGCCACTTTTTAACATTTGTACATGACCTTTCTTGTCATAAATATAGGTTTAATTCAACACCAGCTGAAATCATTGGCAACATTTCTACTGAGGTAATCGGCTTTGATACAATCCTCTAATGTTTGTGTTAACATTAGTGTTTGCTTTAATACCAAACGCATTATTGAATGCTAGTGGTTTACAAAATTGTAAACCAGGCAACAATATTATGAAAAAGAATAGACAGAATATTTCCCCTTGAAATAAAAATTATAGAAACTTAATTAATATCTAGCTCAAATTATTGATCCATTATTCTATGCCAATATCTATACTTGAAACATAGACTAAAAATTCCGACAGTGGTGCTTTTCTTAAGAAAACCTCTCCGTTCTGTATTTGTTTTACTGAAAATAACTTTTAACTGTATTTTTAATCAATTATGTTTTGGGATCAGGGCATTTGTATTCATACAGAACTGGTTCTTGGAGAATATCTTTTACTGTATGTTCCAGTACTATATAATCCAGCATTTTAACGGATTTATTTGTACATGTTACAATACTGATATTCAGCTACAATATAATGTTACCTTTTTTTTTCCCCATTGCAAATACTACAGTAGCCAACATGAAATGTGGATAGATACATAAGAACACCATGTTCACTTGGCAATTTTTTGTAAATTACATTACTTTTGAATGTCTAGTTAAGATGGTGGAAAATTCTCTCCTGTTCATTCTATCTGCTTTTTTCTCATACACAGAGCTTCCTTTTGCCAATGTAATTCTCGTTTTCCTTGTTAGTGATTGTTTTAATCACATATTGCTTTGAATATACAGCAAAATTTTATCCATCCTTCCATCCCAACCTCTCATTCCAATCCTGTGTTTATCACAAGCAGGGTATTTGTTACACTGAGAAAATTTCTCAGATGAACTCAAGCTACGCTTCAGAAAAATACACTGAGTAAGCACCTGCTATCACAAAAGCAAACAGTGTGGTATCAATATGGCCTCCATGGAGAGCTATCTGCAAAATCCAAGGCTGCACTCAATTATGGAAACAGAGCAAGAATAAAGAAAAAACAAAACTGGGGGGCAGGAGAGATGAGAAAAAAAGTGAAATTAGGCTTTAAAATGACTGCATGTGCAGACTTATTTATCTTAAACTACTTTTCACATTTTAAACATCACTGGATATTTTTCTTTATTTCTTCTATGCACATTTTCAAGCACATAGAATGAATGTTCAATCAAAACCATTCCTTTTTCACAAAAAATTGATTTGAATGCTTTCTGAAGAAGAGCGAGCAACCCATTTTTTTTTCTGTGTCCTCCCCTAATTATGAAGGGAAAAACAAGAACATGTTTACAGTTACAACTTCGAGAGAGATTCCTGTTTTGCTGTAATTACTGCTGTATTTCATTAGAATTACCATGCGCCAGAATTATGTATGCTGCAAGAAAATTCATTCATTAACTCCTCAGCGCACGTACCTTCTCCCTCACCCTCTCTCACACATTGCCGTGCATGTTACAGGCCTAGATTCCTATGCCAATCTCTTTCTAACCAGTTCTACAAAATCCTACCATTAATCTAAAGTTGTAATTAGACTACTTTATCTTAGCATCTTCCACACAGTGGCAGCTGCAAAGAACAAATGTTGACTGAGCTGGTTTTTTGAGTCTGAATAGAGACTAGTGGAAAACACTGATAATGGTACACATGCACCAGAACTTCTAAAAAGTTATGATCGTCCTTTCTTATAATACAATACCTGTCATGTCTCACATTTAGCCAGCTGTATCTAGCCATGTCACCTGGACCCCTTTCAGCAGAAAAAGTCAGTTTACCAATCTGTAAATGTAGTAAAGCTGTGAAGAAGAGAATGAAGGGAATTAGACAGAAGTCTTTAACATTTTTGTGAAGACAAAAACCTATCTCATGATTTGATTTTACAACATGTACACAACAAAAGTGGTTATAGTTGGTAAAGCATTCCCTGATTGTCATTTGTCATTCAATGTTTCTTCATATTTTTTGAAAGTCCTTTAATTCTGAAGCAGTCTTTCCAAAGCTATAGAGTGATAATTGGAGTTAAGCCTTTTCTCATGTACAGAGGTCAGGATTTATAATGGTCAAGTAAATGACAGTTGGTTTTGGTATGAAATCAATTTTTTTTTCCATTGACTTTTTTTTTGGTTGCAAAGAAATTATCTAAATCATATTTTCACTACTAATTTTGTAAAATCTGCAAACTGCATTCAATTAGTAAGTTTAAAGAACTTTACTGTATAGTGACTTGAATTTCTTGTGTCATCCAACAGATGTGAACTACAAATTATAAGTGAGTTTAGTTATGATTAAGTGCTTTCAGAATCATATTGAAACATTTTCAAAGTGTATCCCCTTGTTTGCTTAAGTAGTTGTGCACTTTACAGATTAAGACATTTTGTTATTCATTTATTGAAAAAAACTCAAAAGATTTGACCAAAAGCACTATGTGTTGCTTTTTATATATAGTTTGCAAAATGCTTAGTTTTGTAAAGGAATATATCTCTATGAGAATAATTTACTGCTTCATTAGTTTGAGGAAGACAGGAGTAAATATTAAAGCGATTTTGAGCCTTAATTTTATAAAGACTTATATTTTTAGATTTGCTGGGGATTTTATAAATTTTGCAGTGAGATCACTATGGAACTATAAATTTTAAGGCTTTCTTTAATTGAAGAAATAAGGTGCTATTCTTTTTTGTTTACTCATTTGAAAATTATTTAACATGAGAACACTGGTGAGCACTGACTGCTATTTAAGAAAAAGATTGAAGGAGTAATTATAAATATGTCTGTTAAACACTAGCTCAATTTCCACTCTTCTCAGTTACCATGATTTATTTGTCCAATTATTATTTAAATTCAAATTAGTATTTACTCTTACTCAGTGTTTTGACTAAGGGCACAGTTCACATTGTCTGATAGCAGTATCTAATCATTATGGCAGGAGTTATGGAACATGCATGTTTAAAGACACATTTGCTTTCTCTGGCTTATATGGCCTTTGCCCTTATATTTACTAATTCATTTGTGCTTGGTTTTTATGTGTTTTCAAAATTGTACACATCATTAAACTTAATCAAGTTTGTTAGTATCTGCCACCCTTGAGTTAAACAAAAGCCTCCTTGGAAAAATATACACTATCTCATCACTGCCCTTCATGGCTGAGAAATGACAAGCCAAACATTGACTCAAGAGCTGATTTACCTGAAGCAGTGATCAAAAAAGATGAATTAATTTTTAATTATTTTAAACCACATAATTATTATTTTTTATTATACACTAAATATACAGAAACTGAGAACAATAATATCTGAAATTCAGGTGATATTCTCAGAATTTTATTTCCAGCTTTCTCTGTGCTATAGAAGATGAGAATGAGAAAGCACTTTACTTATATTAGTGAACTAGCCAGGATGCCAAATACCTCTCTGATGTGAGCATCAGTGAAAACACTGCTTGTTTTTTTCTTGAGAGGACATCTTTAGATACATTTTTAAAACAAAAAATCATGATTTATCAGTACTTCAGGGACTATGAGAGGTTTCTGTTTCTGACCATAAGTTTTCAATTGCTTGTTCTTGTACTCCTAGCCATATCTTCATCAGTATCCCTGCTGGCCTATCATATTACTGCTGTTCATCTAGTTTGCCAGAATCGGCATAGCTTCCACTTCGGAGGAACATTTTGCATCCAGTAACTTGACTCTTTCATTGAAAACTGCTAGGTTTTGGGAAGGAAGAGGAGGAAAGGAATGGAACAGGGAGATTTTAGGTGTTACTATATGTGTTCATTTGCATATGTATGTGTGTATGTGTGTATATATTTTAGTCAACGCAAAGAAAATTTGTAGCTGCCTCTAGTACCTTCTGCTAATGCTGTCAAGAAGCACACAGATTTTCTTTAAAGCTTTTTTATTAGTTTTTTTCCATTTTTCTTTATGAAAAGAAAAATAAAATCATATAGATTATAGCTTTCAGATTTTATCTAGAAAATACACAAAAGCTGAAAAGGACAACACAATAACTTTGTTTTTTCTTTGGCTTGGCATATACATTGTGTGGAAAATTATAGATCAGGTTTCTGATAGTTTCATTTTAAATTATCTGGTCCCCTTGTCAGGTCTGAAATGATAGCTTTTTCTCTTGTGTATTTTCTGACTAACTGTTTTGAGGTATTGTTTATGGTCTCTGAAGAAAACTATTGTTGCATCACACCTTTCTAAGATGAAATTTCTGCAGGAATATAGTCCTTACTTTCTTGTCTTTTGCACAAGTAGCCTGTCCCATCTCCCTTAGCATCTCATCATTGTATGTGTAGTCTGTCATGTTCTTGTGTGTCTTGTGAAGAAACAAAGAGACTAAACATGGGAGATAAAGAAAGTGCTGCCTTAAAACGTTCCTAAATCTAGGTTATGGGGCAGTGACGTTGGATGGGAAGACCTGTGTTCAAGTCTTTGTTTCCAGAACCAGGGTTTCAATAGTCATCTCAAATATTTTTCATGAGTGCTTTATTCTGCTACTCAGTCTAAGAGGCATCACTTCTTTTCCATCCCATGTTCCTTTGTGTGTAGTGAGTATGCTCTAGGCATTTGCAGCTGAGCGGTCCTTGTAGGAAATACAGGTTTGAAAATCCAAGGCTGAGATGGCACAGATGAGATGTGGCTGCACATCTTTAGGCACCATGAAAAGAGATTGTCAGCATAAGTTTGATGTCACAGGATTTGAAGTGTAGTTTCAGACATTCAGTAGTTTTGTCCACCTTGATGTCACCTAAAGAAAAACCTAAGCTGAATCTGCTAATGCACACAAGTCTGATGGCACTGATAAATATCAGTTTAGGGGTGTTTTTGAGGAGGCAGAGGTTTTTGGCTCCCATTTTCTGCACTTGCACTCTTTGTTCCTACAAACTTAAGAGTGTGACCTTTTTTCCACGAGAGCATATTGTATTCAGGAAAACCTTTTGTAAGAACATATTCCAAAGGAGATCTATTTATAAATAAGATGCCATAGACTCACCCACAGAATAACACTTGCCCAGGAAATGTGGGACATTTCCACAGAGACAAGAATTGTCAGAAAATATTAAATTTCACTTCTTTGTGAGTATTTTCTTTGAAAAGCAGTGTTATTTCTGTTTTGAGAATCCATAAATAGATTTGAACAGCTTTTCTTTGCAATGCTTTTAGTTTTTCATTTTCAGGTTTTATAAAAAAATGCATTCCCTCTGTGCACACACCATACTTGCCTTGCTGTACTGTGGCAGGGTGTAGTGGATTGTTTTTTTACATACTGTTGTTGATTTCTAGTTTCAGTTTCTTTTCTTCTCTTTCCGTCCAGATAGTGATACAGTTGTCCTCAGCAACACATGTAAGAACTAAAAGGAGAATTCCTGACTGGAAAATACGTGATGAAACAGTTTATGGCAAGGAATGCCTGAGCAACTGTGATAGACAGGCTTAAGTCTGGGATTGTCCTAAGATTGTTTTGAAGTCCTCAGCCACTGCCTTTTCCAGGAATAAGACATTTTCTTTGAGTGCAATGGTACTACCATGAAACCAGCAGTTAGACAAGACCTGTGACAGAAATTCTTTGAGATGAGATATACAGTAATATTGATAGAGGACCCTAATTATTTTTTTTTGCAATATCTTAAAGTATTTAGTTTATGGGATATGGAAAATTTGGAAAATAATGATAATATTATTTTTCATACGTTTATTTCAAGGGTTTCATAATTCCCTCCCAGCCTAGTAACACTCCACTAGATTACAAATTTAGTCCTAGTCATAAAACTTAATAAAATGGATGTCTTATCAGTTTTATTTAGTAGAGATTAGACAAGTGAGGGGCTTTTAATAAAATTGGCTTTTCACTCTTATATGGATTTTTTTTCTATCACTATTATTATATATTTACAGGTCAGATGATTCTTTTCTTTCTGTGTCAAATGCTGTGTTTATTCTGTAGTTATTATAATATTTATATTAGCATGTAAGTATGTTTGAAATGGAAGACCCGTATGCAGATCCCTGTGTATAAAAATATAAATATTTATTAATAAGTCTAAATAATTACTGTTAGTGTAGTAATTTTTATAGAATACTTGTTCTGTAAGTAAGAATAATAGTAATATTCTATATGCATTCTGTGGTCTGTCAAGTTTCTGAGTCATGCCATGTGGTGGCCTGTTAGATTGTAGATATACTGTAATAAGATACCATAAAAGGCTCAATAGGCTTCTTGGCTTTTCCACAGGTACCCAGAGCCATTCACTGCCCACTTCCTGTCAGGCAGTGATCCTGAGTTCCGTGTACTGCCACAATCAGGAGAACTTCTTCCTGCAGGCACTGCAGGAACCCATATAACAGTAGGATTCAAGCCAAGGATGTACAGCAAGAAGCATAAAGCAACACTTGTGATCCAGGTAAGCCTTCCTTAATGCAATACACAAATATACCTTCAGATGTGGGAGGAAAAAAACAAATCCTATACAAAAAAGCAGCACTGAAATGGACAAATGTATGCACTATAATTATTTTACTACTCCTTACAATGGACAGAAATTAAACTAAATTTCAAAAATTAACTCATTACAAGCTGGGAAAACATATATTTTAATTCCTATGTTATCCCTTTGCCATCAGCCTCAGAGAGATATATTTATCTTGGTGTGTTTGCTCCCACTCCATAGGCAATATACCAGAAGGACTTTTCACAGAGAATCAAAATAATCATGTTAAGAACTGGCGGAAAATATGTAAGTGATGGAATACATGAGGCCTAGGTAATTGATTATACCTGCATTATACCTCCTAGGATCAACGGCATTAGAAACTAAATACTAAACTGTAGAAGGCAGAATTTCAGAACACAAAGCTAGAAATAACTTTTTAAATACAAGCCTCAAAATAATCAAAAAGAAGTGGTAGCCAAGTAGCTTCTGTAAACCTAAACATCAGGAAAATTTTGGAGATATTTATTCCTTCGTAGTAAAAATGTTCTTATAACTGCAGGAATTAATTTTTAAGTTTTAAGTCAAGTCATTTTTTAGGAGGAAATTGTTTGTCTAAAACATGCTCTAGCAGCAAACATCCCAAACTCTACAAATCACGCTTTGCACTTTAAATCTCTTCACAGCATGCTGGCAATGTTTTCAGGCTACTATACTAGAAGTGAGACAGCAATATTGATTTAAAAACCAAGACGTTCAAAACAAAGTTGATAAAAAACTGCAGTGTTTTATCTCTCTGAGTGACAACCTGTACCACAGTGAAAAAGAAATTCAAATCCTGGAAAAAAAGAAGGTCCTTTAATCCCTCCTACTTGTTTTCTTTTACCGTATTAGGTATTTAATTAATGCACTCTTTTTACATAATCATCAATGATGCTGATCTCTCTTTCATTTGAAAAAGGAAAGAATTGACTGAATTTATCCCATGTTCTTTTATATTTACATAATGCTATATGACACATCTACAGAGCTCAGAAACTTCTAGTATATTTCTGGAACTGAGCTGTTTTTAGGCATGACACATGTAAATTTACTAGCCATGTTTGTCTTAACTTTCTTCCCTAACAAATCACTTTAACATAATAAATTTGTCTGGAACGGGATAAATGTGATGGTCAAAGATTATTATTAGTTTTCTAAGTACTCAGTCAGTAATCCAGAATTTCCTTTTAGGAATTTATCAGTACAAATGGGCTTTGAGTAATTGGAATTTTAGCCAACATTGAGTCACACCTTGGTCTGGTTTTGATCTAGGCACTCTTTACACCTCTTTACACCTACACCTTTGGTACTGTGTGTGGGTGTAGGAAGTCACTGACACATATTATATGTATGTATCAGATCACATCTTGTCCTGTCTGTGTATTCGTGTATCTTCAAAAATACTTTGAAGCCTCTTAATGCTCATAAGTGAAATTTGGACCAATATCACACCATCACAGATTCTAATTGAAGTATTGTTTCAGTGACATTTTGATGAGGCTTGTGTTCTCTTTGCTCTTAGAGATAACCTTTTGTGTACAACTGTACTTCCCCCTTTTCTCACCACACAGGCTTTCATTCCTATAGTTCTAATGTAAGCCAGAGCATCTGTGACCATGTGTAATTCTGCTGCTGTGCCTCAACATTGACCTGAAATAAGACTCAATGACATGTTGAGAATACCAGATACTCATTTCTGCCTTTCTTGTTGAAATTAGTTTCATTAGTGACCTGAGGGAGACAGACTTATCTAGATGGCAAAACCAGTATTAAATCACTCTTATTTGGGGAATAATAATGGAGGTAGTGAAATGCAATTAATGTTAGACCTAACACTGAAGAACCTGTCTTGTACATATACTTTCTAGCCGATATACTGGCTGAGGCTTTGGGCTATTTTTAGAAAAGGTGGTGAAATTTCTTTTCTTTAACAGTGTTGACCCTCTGATGCTGCTGTAGTAAAAGCCTATAGCACTCTTGCTATGAAATTTCCTTTGCATTTCTGAGGGTAAAATCATAGTCCTAACAGAATATATTTTTATTATTAAATTCTTTGAATAGTGAGCAGCAGAACTGTCATTTCTGTGTGCTTCAATGAACAGTGATAATTAGGCTGTAAAGAAGCAGAGATGACAGTGTAAATTGTTTGGTTTATGCTGGTCATTACAATTGTGTTGTAAGGTAAAACGGGAGGTAGAATTATGGAGAAAGATCCTACAGTCTTCTTTTTCTCATTTGTTGTAAACATTAAACCCAAATTTTGTACATGCAAATATTTTTGTTTGGTTGCTCTGCTGAAAACCCAATCCTGATCACAGTATCACAGTATGCTAGAGATTGGAAGGGACCTCGAAAGATCATAGTCCAATCCCCCTGCCAGAGCAGGAACACCTAGATAGTGTTACACAGGAATGTGTCCAGGCGGGTTTTGAATGTCTCCAGGGAAGGAGACTCCACAACCTCCCTGGGCAGCCTGTTCCAGTGTTCCCTCACCCTCACTGAGAAGAAGTTTCTTCTCAAGTTTAAGTGGAACCTCTTGTGTTCCAGTTTGTACCCATTACCCCTTGTCCTATCATTGTTTGCCACTGAGTAGAGCCTGGCTCCATCCTCATGACACTCCCCCTTTATATATTTATATACACTAATAAGGTCACCCCTCAGTCTCCTCTTCTCCAAACTATAGAGACCCAGCTCCCTCAGTCTTTCCTCATAAGGGAGATGCTCCACTCCCTTAATCATCTTGGTTGCCCTGCGCTGGACTCTCTCCAGCAGCTCCCTGTCCTTCTTGAACTGAGGGGCCCAGAACTGGACACAATATTCCAGATGGGGTCTCACCAGGGCAGAGTAGAGGGCAAGGAGGACCTCTCTCGACCTACTAACCACCGCCCTTCTAATACACCCCAGGATGCCATTGGCCTTCTTAGCCACAAGGGCACAGTGTTGTCTCATGGTCGTCCTGTCGTCCACTAGGACCCCCAGGTCCCTCTCCCCTACACTGCTCTCTAACAGGTCGTTTCCCAACCTATACTGGAATCTGGGGTTGTTCCTGCCCAGATGCAGGACTCCACACTTTCCCTTGTTATATTTCATCAAGTTATTCCCTGCCCAACTCTCCAGCCTGTCCAGGTCTCGCTGGATGGCAGCACAGCCTTCTGGCGTGTCAGCCACTCCTCCCAGCTTAGTGTCATCAGCAAACTTGCTGATAGTACACTCAATTCCCTTATCTAAATCGTTGATGAATATATTAAATAATACCGTTAATAACGTAATTAGCGTTAAGAAAATACAATTTGGCTTTACCAGAACTTAGTGTATACATTTTATTAACTGAAAGTATATATATAATTGAATGTAGCCTAAAATGTAGCCTAATTTATATTTTCTGTGCACAAATCAGTGTAGTTTGTGGCATATTTTGCAGGTTAAGACTTTATTTTAATTCATGAATACTTAAAGTAAATTTTATCAATGGCAGAAAACATTAATTACTTCACTGAAGCAATTAAATGTTCTTTAATGATCATTAAAACGTCTGCTGTCCATCAACCACATATCAAAACAATTAAAATTAGACAATTACTTGAATAGCTGTCAGGAATCTTCATTTTGCAGAAGTGACATTGAAAATATATTCAAAAATTTCTGTAGATCAAAGAATAAAAAGCCAGTCCAGAAAATAGTCATGCTTGTTTCTGTAGCTCTGAAAGAGAACATTATGACTTAGTTGAGCTACAAGTAAGAAACTGTGGATGCCAGAGAGGGACTCTTTATCAGGGACTATAGAGATAGGACCATAGGTAATGGGTTAAAATTTACTTAAGCAGGGGAGATTCAGGTTAGATATAAGGAAGAAGTTCTTTACTGTGAGAGTGGTGATACTCTTGAACAGGTTGCCCAGGGAAATTGTGAATGCTTCATCCCTGGCATCACTCAAGGCCAGGTTGGACAGAGCCTTGGGTGACATAGTCTAGTGTGAAATGTTCCTGCCCCATGGCAGGGGGGTTGGAACTTGATGATCTTAAGGTCCTTTCCAGCTGTAACCATTCTATCATTCTGTGATTGTATGAAACAGTGACACGGTGCCTGGAGAACATTTTTAAATAAGTGTTATTCCAGAATAAATTTTCCACATTGATAACAGCCTTCATAAACAGCGCAGTTCTAACTGAAAAAAAAAAAAAAATGTATTTCCACTAATGATAAAATAGTAAAGAGAGCATGCTGCTTAGATAAGCTATAAACTGTTGTGGAAAGAAGGACTTCCTCAGCTGTGCTGACATCTCAGAGCTAGGCTGTGATGTGCTGGTAAAGCTGAAAAGAAAACCGACAGAGCTTAGGGATGGCAAGGTGCAGCTGCAGAAGGGGCTGATCATGCAGGGCTTTGCATGACCTGCAAAGCCTTCCTGGGGCAGGAATCACTGCCAAGTATGAGGCAGAGCATCCAGGAGGCTGGAGAATCCTTGGAAAAAGTATTGAAGTTGGCCTGCAGTTAATTTTCTTGTACTGTGATGAATTTGGATGGAGACCCAAGCAATTGCTTTGTAATTTATGGGTGAGACTTCAGAGATATTCTAAACCAGAAGGCACATGAAATAAGTCTTAAATGATAAAATAAGCATCGGAGTGAACCAGATTGTAGGTAACATTATAAAGCTCTCCAGGAGTCAGGCTTGTGCACTTTTATTACTGAATAATCACTAACTTAGCCTATGGAAGACAGCATATCAAAACCATTTGTCATACAGTTCTGGAAATAAATGATGCAGTGTGCAGTCACAGTACCCAGGTGTGACTTCTTCTAAGCTTGTCTATGTGGACTTGCGTATCTTAACAAATGGTACTACTACATATTCAGTAGCTTGGTGAAAACATGTTTTACATTGTTCCTGGCAGATTTTTCAATGAACATAGTTTAACGTGTTTCTAAACTGTATCTCAAACAGAATGAGCAATGAAAAATGTTACCAAGTTAATAGGTAAATGAAATATTTTCATGTTAAATAAGACATCACCTCTGTCCCTTGCCACTGGTTGATGTTGACCTGAGTTTTATCATTAAAAGTACAGACACAGAAGGTTCATTACAAGCACTGAATGTAGTACATCCTGTAATCAGTAACACTGGATTTTGAGTGCAGAATCAATACTCAAAATTTTTGATTCACAAGAACAAGAAAAGATTACTTCTCTTATTGACACTATCATTATGCCAAAAGATGATAGCAATATGGGACCCATTGCTGTTTGAGGGCATTCAGACCATTTTCAGTCGACGGAATGGCTGATATTGATTGTATTACACCTAAGCAATGCTGTGAAACATCTAATATTTGAACAGCTTAAGTCAATTAAATCACCTTATCTCTATCTGAAAATGTTCCTGTAAGTGAATAAAATGATTGTTAGCCATCGCCTTTCTCTCCTCTCCACCATTCCAAAAAAAGTCTGAAACTTGATCCGTCATCCATTTTTTGCTTTGCTAGAATTTATCTAACCTGGAAATCCAAAGCAGCAGTTTCAAGGCACTTGCATGGATACTGAACTTGGTAGACTTTTGCTGCAGTTCTCATATTGGTTAGAATAGTTGATGTAGTTCAGCAGTACAGCTTTATCCTGAGGAAAATAGTTATGGCTTCAGCAGCATTTGAAAACCTAATATTTTGCCCTGGAAATGAAATATTCTGGTAAAATAGACATTTATGGGTGTCTAAGGTTTTCTAAAAATTACTGAATTTAGGTTGTCTTGAAAATTACTGAATTGTAGGTGGCCCATTGTGCTAAACAAAATGCTAACCCAAGTCATGTTGACAATTACAATAACTTTTCCTTTCTTATAACATTTGTTTACCCCTTTAGCAGAAGTTGCCGAACTAAATGAAGAGTATTTATTTCAGTAAATCAGTACACAAAAGCACAATTTTTTCACAATGACTGTCTCCAACTGTCTTGGAAGATAGCACATAATTTACAATAGATGGACTATGATAATAAGGAGTCCATATTAATAATCCATAATCAAGATAATAAGTAATTCTAGCTTGATCCTACCTAATGGCTTCATGTGATAATGCCCACAACATTTTCTTCCTTTCCATCAGCAAAAAAAACCCAATCTCTCCTGCCACAGAATGACATCTGATGCAGTCTACAGCAGCCACCCAGCAGGCAGCTTTTTTTCACCAAGTCAAGCCACAAACTTTTTTATTCACAGAACATGCAACCTAAGATATTTATACAGAAAAGAGAAAGTTAGCAAAAGGTTATTACTACCCAGAAGGCTGTATCTATTGTTTGATGCTGATGATAAATGAAGCTGGGAGGTGGCAAAGCTGACGACTTTTGTTTAAATCCCACTTCAAACAATTACTAAAACTCTATACTGTAGAATTACAGTATGTGAATTTCATGAAGAGAAATCATTTTTTAGTAACTTGATTCTCATTGAAGCTGTTGGTTGAAAAACCTCTTAGATCTTTTCTCTGACCTTGAAGTGATCAACAAAGATTCACATACAGTGAACATGACCCCAAGGTTAAATTTTCTTTAAACTAAATTGTTCATCTCACATACCAAAGAGAGATAAAGCATTTCATCTTGCACTAAAGTTAATGAAACAATTAGTTAACTTTGGAAAATTATTTACTTCTCTTAAATCCTAACTTTATGTTTGGACATAAGGTACTGATGTTGGTTCATATCACACCTGCTTTTGATGGGTTTTATCTTTACAGTCAATGGTTACTAGATCATTTTGTAATATTAAATAAAATCGAGAATAAAGATGAGTTAATCTTCCTGTTTTACACAGGAATAATATTCAACTTAAAGTAGATTTTTATTTTAGCAGTATAGTAATGAAAGTTTAAAAAACTTATGCATGCACGGTGAAATATCTATTAAGATCTCACGCTTACTAATCTTATTTGAATAAGGCAATTCATTCAGCAGACTCTGTAAAATCAGTACTGCCAATTTTAAAGTAGAGGTTTTAAAAAATGTTTCTTTAAAAATACACAGCAAAAAAAGTCACTTATGCTTTCAGCATTATCACAGAAAATATATATATTCAGTTACCAAAATACTGGTTAAAACTAGTTGTCGAACCAGTAGCACCACAGTTAGAGATCCATATGGTGATGACATTTAAGAGCTGTTAAGAGTATGAATCCTATAGTGAAATAGTATAAATTCTGTATAAGTACATGGCAGAGAACAAAGCCTGTGCCAAAGGATTTATAGTTTAATGGTCTGAAACTTGTTCCTGTTGAATAGGTGAAATATGAATGCGAAATTGTCTGCAATGATATCCCTTTAATATATAGCAATGACAGAGTAACAATCAAAACAATATGAAGGAGCATATGAAAGATAACATAGTTAAACATCGTAAATTCAAACTTCTCCAGTGGCAAATATGAAACTGATATTTAACAAAACTTAATAAAGTCAGAAAGCCACTTTAACATTTTATTCTCTTCATCATGTAGTTAAAATTATGGAATGACTGTAGAGAAAAACTGTAGAGAAAATTAGAGATGGAGAAGGTTGACTGCTCTTCATTATGGCTTTTGTAGTGCTTTACCTAGGCCATGATTAATTGACAGAATGCAACAAATAACTAGAAAAATATACACACTATGCTTTGGAGGTGGTTGGTAGTGTTTATGCGATATGAAAAAATGTGATCATTTGTATGGATGTTGTTGCTCCTTTCTATAGGCCAAATCTGCTTGGTGTACTGACATGTTCAGCAGCAAAGCAGCAGAGCGCTCAGACGAGAATGAGCAAATGGGCCAATAACCCAGCCATGTCAGAAGCTGGACTGTTAACTAAATGCTTGAGGGAAAAACTCATGAGCTTTGAGGTTGACTGTTGCACTGATTTCCAGATCGATCTGGGAGTATTTGCAGCTTTTGTTTCCAAGAATGAAAAATGTCTGATGGTAATGGTTATATCTACAAATGATTGATTGTTCTTAAGGATTAAATTAGTTTTAAATGAGAGATGAACTACATAAATCACAAATGTTGTAATGATAAAACTTTGTGGCTGGAAACAGGATAGAAAGGTGATCTTACAAGCGATGTCAATGTCTCTGTAGTTCAACACAGCATGATGCAAAAGCCTAGCACCACCAAACCTCCTGTAGATCCATAAGCAGCACAGCTGTGTGATTGCAGTGCTGTGCCAGATGAATAAAGGCAGATTTTGAGAATTTGTAAATATAAATTGTTTAGCGTGACTTCGCTACTTTGAGGCTGCAGAGTCGTAGTCTGATGTGTTCTGTGTGCTGTGTATGTATGTACTATGGACATGCACTGTTCTATGTTTTGTATTAAAAAAAAATCACTTTATGAATATATTTTAATATATGTATATCATGCCATATTTTTTACTCAGTCTTCTTACAAGTTTTGGCTTGGAAGCAAAAAAAGGCTTCATAAACAGAAAAGGAAGACATAAAACCTGGGATTTCTAATTGCTGAGTGTGAAGGAATAGATAAGAGTGTATTGCTGAAGTGGGCATACAATACTTTTTCTTTTTCTTGCATAGTACAAAGCTGGACATAATGACACATCATTTGAGGGTTTGTAATACTTGTGGTTTTGTTTTGTTGTTTCATTTGTTTTGCTTTTTAAAGAAAAGGAGAACAGAAAACTAAAAACCATGACATAAAGACATAAAGACAGGAAAATGCTAAAGGCTTGGAGTAAAGACCTGCTTTCAGGCATTAAACTGATACATATGGAGAAAAAAAAAAAAGACTGAAGGTTCTGTAATAGTTGCACACGGTTTTTAGCAATCAAAATTGTGCTTTGGGACACAAAAGAACATGGAAAAATATACAGCAGTGTAGCCTTAATATGCATCGGAATAATACTCCTTAAGTATAGATAGAAGGGATATGTAGTAAGAGAAAGAATCACGTACTCAGAATCAAACACTCAAGCATTACAAGACATGACATAGAAACATATGCTCTATTCCTAGAGACAATTTATAAGCAGAATGCAAATGAAGAGTGTCATTTTCAATTCTCATAAATATGCTTCAAACTAGAGATTTCAACATGAAGCTGCGATTCTCTTGTGCATACTCAGAGTCTTTTTCTCTTAGTTTCACTCATTATTTTTATGCAAAAATTCCACCATTTAATAATACCATTATTATCAATACCAGAGCTGCAATTAAATCCTACAGTATCAACCTGAGGCTTTTATATTGTACTATGGAACAATTATCTTTGAAAAACATATGACCTATGGGGTTTACTAAATAAAAAAGGAATTTTAGATCAGCCAGGAAGTTAAATTTCTCATCTTTGTTGTTCCTAGTCCTGATTAAAGTTAAATCTGATTTCTGTTTTCTGTGTTCCAGGACTACAATTCTTATTCTGTGTTATTCCAGTACCTTACATGGAAAAGCATAAGTATCTTTTGAAATCAATGTAGCATGGTAAATCACTGTCAAATTTTCAAGGTATTTGATTAGTGATTTTTTTTCTTTTCCCCCTATGTCTCTGTGCGTTATTCCAGGCTCAGTCAATGCAGTGGACATATGAAATCAATGGACTGCCTCCACAGAGTATACCACCGACAAGTCCAGCAAAAGTAATTTCTACTAGAAATTACATAAGATCAGCCACAGTTCGACAACGCAATTTTTTACGTGAAAATCTGAAACTTACAACCACTGCAGTATCCTCACCAATTAAGGGTTCATCTTTGGTCCTGAGAAAAAAATAAAGAAAGTTATGATCTGTTATTTTTTTGGTGGGGGACGACACTTTTGTCAAATAAATTCTGCATATAAAAACAGAGTGTGGTTTTTGTGGTGCTTTTTTGTTTGTTTGTTTTTTTTTTGTGGGGGTGTATATTTTGTTGATTTATTAGGTTTTTGTTTTTTTTTTTTTTTTTTTTACGTCAGATATAATATGCATTGATGGTATACTTTATATGGAAGATTCAGAGTGCCTGAGCTTTAGTAATACTCTTATTTTTCTATGAGGAATTTTGGATGCATCTCTAATGGTTTATGTATATCTTACAAATACCAGCAAGTTCCAGTATGAAGAATCTTTGAGTTGAAAAAAAAACCCTTGAAAATTAGGGAATTCAAACTAATGCTTTGCGTTTGAAGGGTTATTAGTTTAGAAAGACTTTAATAGGAAGATTTAATGAATGTTCTGTGTGATGTTCAACATATTACACCCATGCAAACCAACCAAACAAAGCCAATCCCTGATGTTTTTCACAATAAAACCCTTGCCCAAAGTTTGCAGTATTTTGCTAAGGTGAAATGTTTTTCATGTCATATGTTTAGACCTTGACTGCCTTTCAGATTCTCTTAGTTTGTCAAATTTAATTAATTATGACATCTTTGCTTCTTTGCTTTGCCTAAAACAAGATCCTGATTTATTAAGCCCATAACCCTTCAAAATCCTAGATAATTAGAAGTAATAGAGAGAGAAATAAAATATCCTCCCTCAGTATTTTTGTGTTGAGTCCATGCTTAGAGAGTGCTTTAGAGTACCAAAATACAGAAGGCTGTTAAACATCAATGAGGAACGGAGCCAGATTTTACTTTTTGATTTTCCTTTTTTTTTTTTGAAATAAACAGACCAGAAGTGACTTTCACCTTGAGTTTCCATTTCCATTCTTCCCATTCAGAGGTGACTCTAGGTGGGTATTCAGACTTTCTTTGCTCCTGATGTAATGTGGAAAATTAGATCTGTTCAGAGATGCTTTGTAAGATCACTGGATGGGAAACACCTGCCTTCATTCTTCATTGAGATTTTTTTTCCTGAATTTACTAATAGAAAGTAAATTATATTATAGCCCTTATTTTGATGGCAGGATGGTACTTTAAGAAAAAATGGCTTCAGACATATTAATTGCTTTCTTGGTACAAATACAGAATGAGCATCATTGCTCAGGAATGGGGAGCCTGTGAACAACCTATGTAGGTTAGTGTAAGTGAGCACCAATAAAACTATTTTACTGCAATGTGCTCAAGGATTTTGTTTATGCCACACATTTTAGAGAAGCTATTACAGAAAATGTTTGGAACATATAAAACAGCAATGGCACCATTTAATATCTCCTTTTAAATGCAGTGTGCCTCATTTTGGTCAGAAACCAGGTAATCTGAAGCAGGACTAAAATCTTCCTTACAAATTCAGTACACCACACAGGAAAGATATTCTCATTAGTGATATCTGGTATATATGTAACAGGCATTTAGAAGCTATTGAAAAATTTATCTTAAATGTTACCACAGACACAGCTAGATTTCATAGGAAGGCTCTATCTATCTGCCTATATAATGAAGCATTTCCCTGACTGAAAGGAATTAGAAGTTATGGATCAGACATATGGAATGGTTTCACCACTGATTACTGATGTTCAGGAAACATTTCAGTGAGAAATTTTCTCTGTCAAAAGCTTTGTTTTCCTTCTTTCACTTTCTTTTTAAGTTTTCCTTTCCTACTTAAGAGGACACTTATTTGCAAGATAGTCAAAACTGTAATTCTACCAGAGATAGATTAGCACATGGTGTAAAGGTGAATTACTTAACAATTAAATTGTGCTCACTTGACAGATATTATTTCACAATTTGCTTGCCTGCACTTGCTGGTACATGTAGTAGATGTTCAAATTTTGTCATACATTTCAACATCAAGAAAATCCATAGGCAAATATTAATGCAATAAAAAATATCAGAGGGTTGGGTATTTTTTTCAAATGTACAGTTTAATTATACTAATTATCTTAAAAGAGGAAGGATAATTTATGCTTTCTAGACTAGATGTCATGGTTTTTTCAATGGGGACAAGGTCATTCATGAGTTGGGCAAGATATGCCGTCATCAGTTGAATTTGTTCCTACTATCAAAAATGTATTTCATTTTTATTATTTCTCAAATCTTTTAATCAGAACTAAAATATATCTTCTGATATCAAGAACATACTTGCAAAGGTGATTTACATAAAGACAATTGTATCTGTGTGGTTGTAATCTGCAGAGGAGTTTAACTATTGCAGATAGGTCTAACAAATATGTTGCAGTTAAGGCTCAGGTCTAAAAAAAAAAAAAGCAGTCCACATTTAGCTTAGAATTCATTCTGAATTACTATTTGTTATCATATCATCTCACAAGGAAATGGGAGAGAATGAACACAGACTTGAAGTTACGGCTTTTGAAGAGGTGTTCACAATGTTTTCTATGCCTTCATGCCATAGCAGAGCAGCCACTAGCTGAAACTGGAGGAGGAAAAAAATTAACATTGTTTTTTCCACATTAGAGCACCCTTCGAGATTCTTTTCTTCTGAAAAGTATGGCAAAAGGACATTCTCCCTTCACTTTAATCTGCACAGGTATAGTAGAACCTCAGGGAAATGGGAAGATATTGGTTATTACTGTAAATAATAGCTCTTCCTTTCTAATTGCTGATTTTTATTAGACATCTAAAATTATTTCTACTGACCCCATGTATGTATTTTGATATATATAAGTATCGAAATCACAAAATAAGTTTTTCAAAGTCAATATGACACTTAAAGCCAATGTCTTCATTGTAGTCTTACCTGACACACGAGTCAGCTGTGCATCTGCTTGCTCCTGGCTTGCTGGAAATACTATTGGCTAACCAGTGTAGTCACCACCTGCTTATTTATATTTCTTTCTTTCTTATGTATCTTTATAATAATTCATCTTTGAGAGGATTGAGAGGTAAAGACTGCTTTAAGCACAGAAAGTAATCAATCATGTCCTGGGAAGGAGCCCACTGGGGCATGGGGCCATATAAATTTCTATTGCTAGCTGCAAGGTAGGGTATTATTTTCAGACAGCTCTTTGGAACCAAAGCCACGTTAGAAGAGGACAGAATGCTGAACCAACAATGTTCTTACTTGTATAAAATAACATGGCAGCAGGCAAATCTGGGCTTGCACTTTTTTCTCTTTGATCACAAACCCAAACTATCAGGAGAAATGGAAACTTCTGCATATAACAAACATCAGAAAAAAAACCAGCCCCAAACTAAAATTGCTCCATATTAATAAATATTTCTAAGAGGAAGGATTAATATTTACAATAAGAAGGAAAATCCCTGGCTTTGCCTTACTATTTATTTGCTTGTGAGATGTTTAATAATTTTATTTCTCCCTGCAGTGACTGCTCATTCTAAAATAAATGACTAAACAGTGCTTTACTGCTGACACAGATCACAATTTCTTGCTAATGGAATGTTAACTGCTTTTTAAGTAACTCTGAATAAACCTAGTGATCCATAAAAGATTCATCTAAAAATGAATCCAATTCTGGCTTTTCTGCTTCCACTGATATGAAACATATTTTTCTGCAGTTTACTGCAGTTATTGTAATACTGATAGTGTAAAATTTTCTATAGTAGGATATTTTACATTTTGGGACTATGGCGTGATGACATTGTGGTGACATGGCATGGATGCCAAGGTCACTGCGCAGAAGTCTGTCCAAAAGGCACCGCTTGGTGGCCAGAAAAATAAAGACATGGGGCAAGAAAAATCTTTCAGGTCTTTTTTTCTCTTCATTCCAGCATTTATGTATCCTCTGCCAAGTATCAGTTTCTCATGGTCAAAAAAAAAACCAACAAAAAGTAAAAAAAATCAGTCAGTGGAAAACCTGATAACTCGCTGCTCATCCCCACCATATGAGTATGCAGCAGATGCCACTAGATCAGATCTAAGTGACAACAGAAAACCAAAAGTATAGAGAAGGGTAAGACAACAAAGTAAAATCTTGCCACTTCTTAAATGAGTAGTGCTGGTGTTCATCACATGAAATCCAATGTACTAATCCATGGAGAAGTGAAAGGCTTTCCATTAATTATAACAGGCTTGCAGGGTGTCTTTGCCTACGGGCCTGATACTGTGAATATAAGGTGTAAAGGGTAGCTGTGTCCTGACTCCATATCACTTCAGTCCTGGTTAATTTATGTTAAGTGAAAAATGTACACTGCAATCAACGGAAACCTGCAATTGTCATTCTCAAGAGAATGTAAAAGAAACAAGTTCCTCCACCCACAAGCTTCTCTAAGGGAAGCATCTGGGAAGATGCTTGAACAAATTAGTCTGAAAAAAAAAAAGATTCCTGATGCCCTGTTAATAAAGAGACTTCAGGTTGGGGTGCGAAACCTCCATATTCTTTGATGAGTATACTGTGCATTTTTCCAGTACTGTTTAGGTTTATGTATTATAGAACCATAGAACAGTTTGGGTTGGAATGGACTTCTAAAAGTCACCAAGTCCAAACCCTTGCAATAAACAGGGACATTTCAACTGCATCAGGTTTCTCAGAGCCCTGTCCAACCTGACCTTGAACCCTTCCAGGGCTGGAGCATCTCCCAGCTCTCCAGGCAACCTATTTCATGATCTTCATTGTCAAAAAATTCTTCCTTATACCTAGTCTAAATCTACCTCCCCTCTTAGTTTAAAACTATTCTCCCTTGTCTTTTCACTACAGGCCCTATTAAAAGTCTCCCTGCCTTTCTTATAAACTCCCTTTATGTATTGAAAGGCTACAGTTATGTCTCTCCCTGAAACCTTCTCTTCTCCAGGCTGAACAATCCCAACTCTCTCAGCCTTTCCTCATAGGAGAGGTGTTCCAGCCCTCTGATCATTTATTTGGCCTTCCTCTGTACCTGCTCCAATAGGTTCAGGTCTTTCTTGTGCCTCCAGAGCTGGATGCAGTACTCCATGTGAGGTCTCACCAGAGCAGAGTAGAGGAGCAGAATCATCTACCTGAACCTGCTGGAGAGTCTTCTTTTGATGCAGCCCAGGACACAGTCGGCTTTCTGGGCTGCAAGCGCACACTGCTGGCTCACATCTAGCTTTTTATCTACCAGTACCAGGTCATCCACGGGGTGCTGTCAATCCCTTTATCCCCCAGCTTGTATTGATCCTGAGGGTTGCCCTGTTACAGGTGCAGGACCTTGCCCTTGGCTTTGTTGACACTCATAAGGTTCGCATGGATCCATTTCCCAAGCTTGTCCAAGTCCCTCTGGATGGCATCCTATCCTGCAGGCATGTAAACCACAGCAGTCAGCTTGGTGTCATCTGCAAGCTTTTACTGAGGGTGTACTTGATCCCTGTACCTATGTCATTGATGAAGATATCAAACAGTACCGGTCCAAATACAGACCCCTGAGGGACACCACTTGTCACTGGTGTCCATCTGGACATCGAGCCATGTGACCATCCAGCCAATTCCTCATCCACCTAACAGTCCAACCATCAAATCCATATCTCCCCAGTTTAGAGAAGGATGTTGTGGGGAACAGTGTCAAAGGCCTTACAAAAGTCCAGATAGATGATATCCGTAGCTCTTCCTCTGTCCACTGATGTCATAAGTCCATCACGGAAGGCCACTAGGTTGGTCAGGCAGGACTTGCCCTTGGTGAAGCCATGCTGGCTGTCTTGAATCACCTTTCTGTCCTTCGTGTGCCTTAGCACAGCTTCTAGGAGGATCTGTTCCAGGATCTTCCCAGGTACAGAGATGAGGCTGACAGGTTGCCAGTTCCTAGGTCCTCCTTCTACCCTTCTTAAAAATATGTGCAATGTTTCCCTTTTTCCAGGCTGGGGATTTCACCTGGCAGCCATGATTTTTCAAATGTCATGGAGAATGACTTGGCAACTGTATCAGCCGATTCTCTCATAAGTATCGTGACTGATCCTTATGGTATCCAGCACTTAATATACTTGGCATCCTTGCAAATGATCTGGAACACTTTGCTTAATATCAACAGAGAAAACAAACCCAATGAAACTAGGTCACTAATATGTATTGCCAGCATGCAAAGTCCATTAGTTCTGTCTAATGTGTGTGTTTACATGGAGTTAACATATATACCTCTAATGTAAGAATAAACAGTGATTATCTTTATACCTTGAAATGTAAAATAAATACTTTCAAAGCTGTGCACTTGGAAAGTCAAGCTGAATGTGCAGGCAATCAGGTGTGTGCTTCAAAATTCAGAGCATGCCTGTGGGTAGTAGCTTTAATATGTGGTAAATATTTAATATGTGGACAGCTCTGACTCAGCAGTCTTGCACTGCTCCTGACAAATTGTTGCATTCAAATGTAAAGCCTTTGATTTTAAAGTGCTTTTCTGAGCCATGCAGCTACTTGGCTAGCATTAATTGGCGCTTGTATTCCATTTGTTGTTGTTTATTTCTGCCCTAGTATTTGCTATCTTAAAAAAAAAACAACAAACAACAAACCACACCAAAAAATCCAACATTCAAAGAAAGGCTACCTTGCTCAGGTCTGAGTCTTTCTATGCTTAGCTACCAGTTATTCATCATTATGAAACAGTGAATACGAATGTAAATTACATTAAATATATTAAGGGGAAAAACAGACAATCAAGTTCACAGCAACAAAAAGTAAATCTTTGTGGTAAGGAAATCATATTTTATAGAAATAATTTCTAAGGAAACCTCTTTTCCCTTAGAGAACAGTATTTAAACACAGTGGTTGTGATCATTGCCCTATTAGGGATTGCTAGATGACATGGTGCTACTATATTGAGACACAGCTTGCAGAAACATTAGATTAGCTCATTAAAAATATTAATTCGGGGTGCAACATCTGTAAGAGCTGTTTGGTCATTTGCAGGTCACAGAAGTCAAACTCCTAAAGTTCAGTAGCAGGAGGTGTCTGGAAATAATGACACCTATCCGTGCTTGTATCTTGGACTGTAGAGGACAAAAGGCTGAATGAAGCTGCCTGGAGATTCACTCCAGGCAGCTTCATTGCTGTGGTGCTACAGCTGCCAAGACTCGCACCAGCGTTTAAGACAGAGCTGCACTGCTGTAAATAAGAGGGAGCAGCTGGGTGATATTGCCACTGGGGGTCCCATGGCTTTAAATATAATCAGTCTGTGGTCTGCTATTATCCTTATGTTAACTTTCAGAGCATGCTGCAAATTATCGCTGCGCCCCTTCCCCAGGTTTGTATTAACAGGAATAAATTACATATTGGAAATCTGTATTTAGCTTACTTCACTTACTGATGATAGGTGATAGTGAATTGTGATGTTGCTCTTGGGAGATTTTGCCCATCATCTAGTGCATTTAGAATGATGGCTGATTGCTGTTCCTATCACTTCTCAAAATGTCAAAACCAAAAATTTGATTATTAACAGAGAGGATTAATAACAGAAACACCTAGGTGTAACACCAGTGTCTGAATTAATGAATTAAAAGCAGCATGAAGAGGGAAAATGTGAATGTAGAGGTTTCACTGGAATTATTTGGGAAGAGAAAGCTTGTAAGTGAGGAATAGTTCCACCTTAAATAAAGCAGGACAAGACAGCTGGCATAGAAAACTGACAAGTTATGGAGGATTATTTAAAACAGAAATAGGAGCTAAAAATCAGCAGGTGTTAAGGAGCACTTGAGCAAATAACAGACATCTGACAGGACTGTCAACACTATGATAGTATCTCTGTCACAATGTAAAATATAAGAAAAGCTATGGTAAAACTGGGGAAGGAATCAGTGCAGATCCCAGTAGTGCATCAATGAAAATAATCCAAAGAAATTATCCATCAATAAAATTAAATAAATATCAAACATAGTTCAAATCTCTTATAGAAAAAAAAGAAAATAAAATTCATATTGCCAAGGAAGAGTAACTTCAGAGAAGGACTGCTATAATTCTGTCTGTAAAGTAGAAAAGGCAGAATTAACTGCAGTGTAATGCTGTAGCAGTGGCACAGTTCCATAAAAATAGATTGAGAGAATATGTGGAGGGGAGTAGGCCAGTGAGAAGAGTCTCTAAGAATGTGGGTGCAAGAATGGATGGCTCCCAAGAATCAAAGCACGTTAGCAGAGTAACATTACCAGCTACCAGCTTAAGAGAAAAAACACTGCATTCATAATGTTGAAGGGGAGCAATTAAAAAACTAAATACTTCCTCCCCCCTTAAATCAAACAGAACTATATGTGATAAACTTCAATCTAGTAATGTCACTTGATAGACAAAAGACAGTCAGGTAGTTAAGAAGAAATCTGTTCCCCACCAAAATATCCCTGCGTTTGGTTCATTTCCAGGAAGTATACAAGGTAATTAAAGCCCATATCAGGGTAAATTTAGCAAGACCAAATATATACAATTGTGTCTAGGAAAAGTAGTTCAAGAGCATTGAAGAGAGTATAATTTTTAACATAGTGTGAAGGTAACAAAGAAAAAAACTGATGCTGAACTTGCAAGCAGATAATACTCATCATTTAAGTGAGTTAAAAATGAAGAATCTCTACTCTGCAATGCTCAATAAAACCTGAAGCAGAAGAGATTTTCCCCAGATGCCAGTCACAGTTACTGACACAAATATCACCTTCCATCCCTCACTGCTCTCCTTTACATAAATATTACTTTTATCCAAACATTAGCATGTAAATACACTGACTCCGACATATCACTTTTCTTCTTCCTCTAGGCAAAAGCATCTCTTTGAGGAAGAAAAATGTGGGTGTACGGAAGGAAATCAAAAGTTAACTGATAGTTTTCAATCTCTCCCAGAGCTAATGCATACTCAACCAGAAGTGACGGGGGCAGGGGTGGTGGCATTGTCAGATTGTACAACCGCGGCTTTGTGCTGGAAGAATACAAGCAAGTGCTGAGGAAATGATGACTGGATGAAGAAGAGTTTGGTCTTGCCTAGGAAAAAACAACCAGGATTTTAAGTTTGGGAACTCACCAGCAGCTGCAATCTGAAAAACTACCTCAAAACGTCTGGCATTGATTATGTGCTCTTCCAGCTAATTACTCTAGCAACTAATTAGCATGCATAGTAGAGATGATCATCAGGTGTGGGTGCCAAAGAGGTCAGCATGCTTAGAGTAATCTTGTAGCACTTTCTGCTTGAGGGGGTGCAGATCACAAGTACAATTTCACACTAGAAGGAAGAAAAAAAAAATGAAAAAATGAAAACCACCCAGAACTTTTTCAGAATTCAGGATCCCAGGTTTCTGTAGAATTTGATGAGTGATTCATTTCTCAGTGTCACATAGGAATAAATACCACCATATCCTTACATAATTCTATTATAAAATAAAATATCTTGAGTATCAAGTAGAAGAACATGCACACTAAAATTATAGAGGCACCCTTTGTAACTGCCTTAATTTACTTTCATCTACCAACAAGTTCTTAGTACTTTTCTCTGTTATCTCCAAAGTTATGGCCTAATGCAAGATTTATTGACACATCTATTCTCATTAGAAGATTGAATAAGATGCCAAAGAATTGCCTCAACTTACTCAAAAACTGATAGCTACATTTTGCTTGTTAGAAGAACAAAATATTCTGTTTCAAGAATGGTCTTGAGCTACACCAGAGAGTGATTTTTGCTGCTGGGATCAGCACTGGGTTACAGTGTTGGGCCATGCTGTTCAACTCTGCTGGCAAGCTTTGTATGTTTCCAGGCATCTAAAATAAAACTGCTCAGCTAGAAAACTAACTGGCAAACTGAAAATAAAAAGAAGTGGGGCCTATGTAGGGGGACATAACAGGTTTTGCCCACTTTCACTGTCCTGGAGTCATGCTGTCATGGCAATGTCTGAATATGTTCCATTTTGAAAATGCTGTAATTTAAAGTTAAGAAAAGAAACCAAACTAAAGGGGTTGAGGAACAAGGTGTAAGAATACTGAAAACAGGGAGTAGAAAAGGGTTGTGCATTTGTGGTTCCCATGTACAAAACCACAACGAGGCAATACAGACAGCTATCAAGTAATTTGCCACGCATGCAAGCTGTGCTGCAGCTGCTGAGCTCAAATGACTATCCAGCACCTGACTGCAAATGAGAAAATGTGTTCCTTTAGGACCTGTTAAAATTGGAGGTCAGGGGAGGAGAAGAACAACAATTATCCTTCATTTATGAAGTAACAGTAAAAAACTTTAAATTATTATATACAGTTTTAGCATAATGCTGTGCACAGGCTGCTCACACTAAAGGCACACCTGGCTGAGAAGATCCCATGTAAAGCATGGATGATCATCGAATCATTTAGGTTGCAAAAGATGTTTAAGATCATCAAGTCTAACCCTTAACCAATGCTGCCAAATCCACCATTAAACCATTCCTGTAAGCTCCACATCTACACATCTTTTACTGGACTGGTGAGTCCACCACTTCCCTGGGCAGCCTGCTCCAGTGCTTGACAACCCTTTCAGTGAAGAAGCCTTTTTCCTAATATCCAATCTAAACCTTCCCTGGCACAACTTGAGACCTTGAAAACAAGACATGGCAAACACAGATATTAGAGTTTTGTTGGCAGGGTATTATGGAGTGAATCTTGGGGATAGGGGTAACGGCTGAAACAGGACATGAGGATCTCAGATCCTGTTTGCCTTTGTCTTCAGAGAAACTGGATTTCATGTCACGGATGCCCCTCTTCATCATCAATTATCCTCTTATCAGAAAATGCTGCAAATCCCTCTATTCTAGCTAACTGCCTGTGTGTGAAAGAGATAAAGGGAGTTAGAACTGGAAGCTCTTCCATTTCAGTCTCTGTTAAGTAGCAACTAAAAGTGAAGCAGAGGAAGAACCGCTGTAAGAATCCCAATGGGTGTCAAGACAGACTTGTAGGAAGTTCGTAAAAATGGTATAGTTCCTATGACTTGACAGCATGTCTGACTTAAGGCCTTAGACTTTTTTATTGCCTTGCTTGCTCAGATTTCACCTTATATCTGCTGCATTAGGATAAGTAAGAGACATGAAGAACTTGATTTTGAGATTATTGCAACAAGCAAGGTAATCAAATGGTGATTTAGTTTTAATCACTGAAACTCTTAGCACTTAAATCTCTCTAGTTTGTGTACACAGCCCATGATACAGCCAAAGCACATGAATGTATTAACCCCTCCACTCTGTGCTGCAAGTTTTTCGGGTTTCAGAGCTAGATATTTTGGGGTAACTTGCCCCCTGATTGCTGTCTGCTGCAGGGAGTTTTTTGCATCTCCCTCTGACAGCCAGTTTAATGCAAGTGTTCCTTATCTCTGAGCTGGAACCCTAAATAGCAAAGACAGGCCCAATCAATCAGATGGCCGCTTGTCCCAGCTCTTAAATAGCCATGAAAAAAATCACAAGAAGGAGGAGTGAAAACTACTTCAATCTCTGGACTAGGGAAATGTGTTGCCCTGCTCTTTTCTGCATGGTTTCTGAAGGAGGTATAGAGAAACAATACTGCCATGTTAGCCTCTCACTTGGCCGTAATGCCTCAGGCTCTGTTTTGGTGAAGATGGAGTTTGGTATTACAGATACGGTCTAAAAAGCTGTCCACCTTCACAGTCCAGCAGAGCCCTACCACCAGCTCTTCCTTCTGCTTTTTAAAAGAGCAGAAATTCATCCACTTAAAGGAGTAGGATTGATGGATTTCCATGGAAGAAGCAGACCCTGCTAAGCTAGTGCCCACCTCTTAGCTGCCAGAAGTCATTAGCAGAGCAGAAGTGATGCCCGAGCTGGTGGTACTAGGAGAGCTGTTACCAGCCAGGAGCAGAGCCACGTGCATGTAGCTAAACCTGCCCTACCAAGAGGCTGATGTGCAATGCTGGGGGAACACTGCTGCTTTGATCCTGATGCTCAGCACTTGTGCATGACATAGAGGAGTACTGAGGTAGCATATCCAAACATGCACCCTCAGACCCATCATGCCTATGGGGTTAGGGCCTGTTTTCTGAGAGCTGTCTCTCCCCTCCTGCAGTCCATGGGAGATTTCAATGCCCAGCTCTGATTTCTGTGTGTTTTGCTGGGGCAGGTACCCACATTCCCTTATGAACAGAGCCCTGGGTGCCAGGGTAGGCTGCAGAAGTTAGATGCAATAGTGCTGGTGCTGGGCTGACACTGCTCTGGGGAGGTGTGGGGTGGGCTGGGGGTTTTCAGAAGCTGGTGTGGAGCCGGCATGAGCCCAACTGCATCATGGTGAATTAGCGAGTAGAGACATTGATAAGCCACACCGCTGGAGCACGTGCAGGGCTCCAGGTTTAGCAGGTGACCTGCCCACTCCAGCCTTGCTTCCTGCTCTTAAATTGCAACCTTTAGCTCAATAACAACCACAGTTGTACTTTTCTTCTCTGCACAGGCACAGGTTGACTTTTTCACCTCAGGCAATTTAGGGACAGAAGGTGAAAGCAAAAAGATACAAACAAAATGTCATTAAAAATACAGGATGGCATTTTCATAGCACTATTTATTCAAGATTGTGTGCTGCACAATTAAGATCACTGATTCAAACATCTCACTTCACAGCAGCTGCAGCTGCACTCAATCACAGATGACACCCTGGTTGGTCATACCATGGGTTGTTTGCTGAGCCTGACTACTTTCTCTGCTGAAGGGTGGTTTGAGCCACATTTCAACATATTCATGTTATTCTTACTGTGTAAATAAACAGCTCGAGGTTCACACTTCCCTAGCATTGGCATTCATGAAAGAATAAACAAAAGCCAGACAGACCTCAGCCCTTGGCCCGTCAGCATGCTGAGCAGGTCATTTATCAGAGACGCCTGTGCATGGCAGCCGTTACTGAAGGAGCAAAAGCATTTACAGAAAAATCCATGACACCCAACCCTAGGGCACAGTCAGTGCTGTAGTGGTTTTAGCACCTACCATACTTTACCTTCCATTTAGAAGTGACCTGTTTCAATTGCTGTAGTGAGGAAATGGCTTGCGACCTTCCTGCTCCTCTGGGTAGCCTTAATGTACTGCAGGAGGGCTTAGAATCATAGAATAGACTTCAGAAAACTCCTGCAAGTGTCCCTTCAGAGAAAGTGCATGAAACAGCTGCAGATATCTCAGTGATAAAAGGGCATCATTCACACAAATATTCAATTTGAAGTTGTTATAAAGCGGGACTTGAAGCTGTCTCTACAGAATTGTATCTGGGCATAGAAAAGCAGCTCTAAGCCTGCTCCTCCTTTGAGAACCACACAGCTCTCAGTGAGATGGCTCTTTGGCAGCTGATGCCCCTTCCCCGCGCAGCATCCCTGGCTTGGTTCCCCACACAGCCTGATGCTGTTTCCTCACTCATGCCCAACACCGGCAGATTATTTGACAGCCTGCTGCTATTTTTACCTTGTAGCTTCTTTACTCAGCTGTCTCAATCAGCTGCTGCTTTGTTTTTCCTCTCCCTCTGCCTGCAAAAGGGCAAGCTGAAGACACTCAATTCTCACTCTTGTTCCTGTTCTTTTTCAAGGCTTCTCTGTAAGACTTGCACTAAAGTCAGGCTCTTCTTTCTCTATCCCAAACCTTTAACAACCAGAGCACAACACATTTGTTTTCTTGCATCTGTCTCTTCCAGCCTGATGGTGATAGAAAATGCCAGTTTCTAATGCTCGTTCACACCATAAACAAAGACAGAGGCAAGCAAACCTTCATTTCTCAAGACACCAGCTACAAACATTAAATAAGACAAGGGAAGAAAATGATTCAGCAGTAACAGCAGGTCCCAATAACAGATGGCAGAGTAGACAAGCTCACTTGTATTTACTTGCACAGTGAGGTCTTTTGTGACAGTCTTCTGGTGGGGCTGCTTCACATGAGCAGTAATTTTACTGGCTGGCAGGACAACGCTGCAACAAGAGCAAGTCCTTTGTGCATGAATCTTTACAAAAGTCACAGCTGTCTGTGAGTGGTTTTCACACTTCTAGCTTGTATTTTGAGTAGATAAACATGTTTTTGCTGAAAATTTTTCATGTCAAGAAAAACTAATTTAGTTGTTCCTACAGTTGTGCTCTATGATATCTATTGCTAAGGATCTTTCCTCAGAACACATTTAAAATTAATCTGTTTCAAAACAGCATGCTCCTGTGCAGATACTTAAAGAATGGCTTCATATCCTCCATTAGACAAGCTATTGACAGGACTTAGAAGTCAGTGACCTCTACTTTTTCTTCTATGATTTAAAGAAATAAAATGTAACAATATCATTTTGCACATGCTCTAAGCTACAACAAAAAATGTTATTGGATGCTGACCAATAGCGCACAAGTTGTGTGACTAGGAGTAGGTGTAGGATTAGTGGCTTTGCTATAAGGCTGTGACTGCTAGATCATCATATATCTAAATTATAAGGTATAACTTAGGTTAGTTCGCAGGAATAGACTATTCAGTAGCTCTTAAAATACTGTGGGTTTTTTTCAGGTTCCTGGTTGGTGTTATCTCTGACCTTTGTCTGACCCAAAGATTACCCCTCTGAGGCAAACAAGCTACTGGCAGATACCACTGCCAGACCACTGCTGCCATTTTACTGCCCTTCTGCTCTGTTCAAACATGCTACCTTTAATTCTCCCAGCACTGCACAGGTGCTATACAAGGTGACCTTGGGTATGTATAACTCATTATGAGACTCCTTGGAAATCTCATCCTCCACCAGTTCTTAAAAATGAAAGATGCTTTAATAAGTGATATGTCAACCACAGGATAATACTCCAAGCTTTACATTCCATGTGCAGTTGCAGCCGTGTTGTAGGCATACCCATAGGTTCAACAGTTCCAACCCAAACCCAGCCAGGTCTATTTTCTTCTGGCTTGTCATGCTAAGGTTTGTTTCTGTCTCATTGTGGGTTATCCATCTGGTGTTACATTCTTGGGAAATGGGTGAGAAGTAGGTCTCATGCCATGCTGGTCTGCTAAGCCTGATTCCTCTTGGCCTATGTTACAGAAGGGTGTTCAAATCAAATATAGATAAATACCTGGGGCTCAAGCCTTTATAGCTCCATGTGACAGAGGTTTAATTTTCCTGCCTTCTTCTAATGACCATTTTCCCCATATGATCTATACTAGCAGAATTCTTAAGAACAGGTAACAACAGCTATATCTGTATTCACAGTTCTTATTTGAAATGTCACATGCTTTTCTTCATGCAAACACAATGGTATGTTTTCTAACTTTCACAGTTTTGCTGCTTTGCAAACAAGTATCTTTATCTTAAGGACTTTTTGGTGAGCTGTGAAAGTAAAAAAATGTCAATATGAAATGTTTGGCCACTTTTAAAAATACCCTGTCCTTGGAAGTACAGAAAAAGCAAAATCAAATTGGAAGATGACGCTAGGAAGAACATAAAGCCTTGTTCTATCAACTATCTGAAGTATACTTTTAGGGAGAGGTGTTCATCAAAATATCTTGATTATAGTAACCTTTCAGATTAGGTTGACTTAGTCAGCAAACCCTAGGGGACACTACATATCTGGGTAGGAAGCAGAAGAAGACTGAATTCAAAGTGTATAGAGGAATGACGTTTGGCTCTTTAGGAGGATGGAGGAATTAGACCATGTGTTAGGTCTAGGTTTTAGGCCTGAGATGAAAGGATCTAACCCTTGTTACACGCTGTCTTGACCCAGCCCTGCATGTGTCTCACTCAAGGTGGAATTTTGATGATATTTCAAGATACTGAAAGGCATGATTATAGTGGTGAACAGATTTCCAGCTTTCTAATTTCCCTTGAAATGAGCACTGTGCCAATGTGGATGTCTTGGGGGAGTACATAGGACTCATAGGCAGAGTTTTGTGTGAGCAGTAACGTGTTTAAACACTTGGGTCAGTTTACATGCACAAAAATGTGTTGAAACCTACTCTCAGGCCTTTTCCTAGGAATAAATAGCTTAATGGGGGTTGTTCTGTTTCAAAACACTCACTTGTGTGTACATAGACTGAACATGGAATATTTGACTACCAAAAGGAGGCTGTGCTGGAACATTATGAGTCTGTGATAACAGGGAGCTGCAATGCATAGTGATTTGCAGCCTTAACTACAGCAGTTGCAATGGGTGACAGCTGTAATGATTAAGAAACACAGCCCAACAAAAATTACTGCATTTTCCAGGAGTGACACAGGACATAAAGCTGATAAATAATCCATTAGGAATCTACTACCAGTAGTATTTTATTGCTATTATGAAACAGCAATATTCAATAAAATTAATAGGAAAAGGCAGGACTATTCATCTACAAGGCAGTGTATTGATATAGCTTATATTGCTACTAGTCAACCCAAAAAATCTCAGTGTTCAAAACCATTTGAATTAGCCTTTGTAATTAATCATTTACCATGACTATATCTAACAAGATGCTGCTAACTTAACCAATGTATTTAGGTGACCTGTTCTCTTAAAAATCTTCCTGCAGAGCAAAAAAGACTTCAAGGATAACCATAGTATCATAGAATAGTTAGGGTTGGAAAGGACCTTAAGATCATCTAGTGTCAACCCCCCTGCCATGGGCAGGGACACATCGCACTAAATCATATCACCCAAGGCTCTGTCCATCCTGGCCTTGAACACCACCAGGGATGGAGCATTCACAGCTTCCCTGGGCAACCTATTCCAGTGCCTCACCACCCTTACAGTAAAGAACTTCTTTCATATATCCAGTCTAAACTTCCCGTATTTAAGGTTTAACCCGTTACCCCTTGTCCTGTCACTACAATCCCTAATGAAGAGTCCCTCCTCAGCATCCTTTTAGGCCTCCTTCAGATACTGGAAGGCTGCTAGGAGGTCTCCACGCAGCCTTCTCTTCTCCAGGCTGAACGGCCCCAGCTTTCTCAGCCTATCTTCATACCAGAGGTGCTTCAGTCCCCTGATCATCCCCGTGGCCCTTCTCTGGACTTGTTCCAACAGTTCCATGTCCTTTTTATGTTGAGGACACCAGAACTGCACACAATACTCCAAATGAGGTCTCACGAGAGCAGAGAGTAGGATCATCTCTTTTGACCTGCTGGTCATGCTCCTTTTGATACAGCCCAGGATACAATAACCAAAGACTTTACAACAAGCAGAGACATTTTTTGACAACACATAATTTGTTCATATTAATACATGACATCAAAACTACAAACAAATCAAATAAAAAGTATTTACATAATCATTAACTTAAAAACTATATATGAACAGCCACCAGAGGCTGCTAGAGACTGAACCTTGCACCTGTTGCCCTCCCCATTAAAAAGTTTATTGGTCTCCCTTGCAATGCTACTTGTCTTCAACAGCCAGCAGGTCTGTATCATCTGTTTTTAATATGCAACAAGTAGAAGCATAATTAACTAATCATATTTTTCTGCGATAACCCTTAAGCAGCTTTTACCAGAACAAGAGTGTGAAATGAAGATTAAATTCTGCTCTGAACTATGCTAGTTAGAACTTACTATTCTAAATGTGTGCAACTGAGAAAGCACTGAAGTCCTTTGGCCATAGTATTATTTTGTAAATCATATGTAAAAACATGCAGGATATTTTTACCAAAGAGATAAAATTTCTACCCCAAAGACCTTGCAGTCTCCAAAGGTCTAGAAAGGCACAGGTATATTTCCTAAAGGCTAAGGGACTCATCAGTTGAAGGTGCATGGTTATGCTAGAAAATCAAATTTCACACATTATTAAACATGCTCTCCAGTCTTCTGCTGTAACTTTAAACCCCTTTAGCATTAGAAGCTGTGGAGCTGCTAATGCTTTTCTGACTGAGAAGGGGATTGGAGGTTGTGGTTATACCAGAGAGGGCATTTTTTTCCCCTCTCTCTCTCTCTACTCCTTCACACTCCCTAAATCCTGTATTCAAATGGAAAGAGCAGTCCTCTCAGGTTAAAGTCAAGCCACCCACACATCAGATAAAAAGGTTTGAGACCTTGGTCTGTCCAGACAGCAGACATCCAAGGCTACCCTAGCCCCACTAAACTTTTCTTGGTTGGCTCAGTATTGTAGAGTAGCATTAGGGTTACAAAGAAAAATCATTTGGGAAATGCATGCAAACTGCAGATGGCTTCCAGGTTTTTGTCATGATGTAGAAAGAACATTAAAGATGGAGAGTTCTCATACCAGAAATATTACTTCTGAGCTTAGATTTGTATTCATGCTGCAGGGAGGTGCTGGTTTCTCAGAATTATCACTCTAAGCCATACGGTGTCCATTTTTGTGTATCTAACAAGGATATAACTGTTAGATTTTAAGTTTCTGGTAGCCATCCACATTTTTAGTTCCTTTAGATAGGAGTACATATATACAATGATACTTCAGAGCTTTCTTTATAATGATACTTTAGAGATTTCTTCTAAGCTCCAGAATAGTTTCTGCATGTGTATTACAATAAAATAACTAAACAACAGCAGATTCATTGAGAGTGGCATAGTGTAGGCTAGGTTATTAGCATAGCATTAAAGTTCTCTGCTGTTGCTGCAAATGTCACTGTCTTCTTCTAAACAGTTTTCTTCCAGATCAGTGCCGAACTACTCAATTTGATTTTAAACAAACAGTGGCACCACTTTCTGTTAGTCTAAATGATGACAATAACAATAATAAAGCATCCTCTGGCAGGATGGAATACAGGTTATGTTCATATACCACCAATGACTGTGCATCAGCATAAAACCATCTGCTCTCCTGTTTTGGTTCATAAAAGCTTAAAAAATTTAAGTCTGCCAACTGGATTTTTATTAGTTTGGCTATTGAAGTCAGAAAGCAATAAGTGCTGTTTATCTTGAGAACTGAAGGACCCCAAGTTGAATAAATATGAATAGGGAAAAATGAGAAGACACATTAAGAGCATACACAAAGTTTTACCAGCTAAAACCTTGTTTGGTGTGAAGCCTGCTCAATAAAAGCAATGCCCAAGTTGCAGTGTTGGTATTCCTGGCTGGGTTGCCCTTCTGAGACCCACCAGTAGCCAGCTGCCCAGCTCCAGGCAGTGACCGCGAAGTCAGTATATATAACAGGACAGGACAGGCAGGGAACGCTGGTTGTTAACAGTCCTAATGGGCTTGCCTGAAGCAGCAGGGATTATAGTCTCTCCTCATGCCCAAGGAAGGTCAGCTATGTCGCCATCGCTCCTGGCAGGAAGCTGTCCCACCAGATCCTAAAAAGGAAGTTCTTTTCTCAATTTTCTCAGACAACTCTCAGACAATGGTTCTGACTTTCACTCATAGAAACCTTCCTTAATGCTGTTCAGGAACATCTCTTGCCATCTAAATTTGTTACCTACTCTCCCCACACTGAACATGGAGAAGAGGTGATTCCCTGCTCCTCTGAAGCTGCCTTTTCCGTATTTAAAGATTTTTGTCCCTCATGTTGTTTCGATTCTTCAGGTTAAATAGCCATTTATCTTTCCCCAGAGCCAACCTTCCTTGAATCTCTGGTTATTCGTTCCTCTAATCTCTTGACAACTGGTCAGAAATGTGAAGCTGAAATCCAGTACATGAGCTATGGCCACATCAGTACCATGTATAGCAGGAGACATTTTTTCACATAACATGCAGGTTTGACCCTTATCCCTGTATGCCAGTCAGCTTTTACAGCAACCTTAGGTTGTAGATCAAACAGAATATGAGTCAAAAAATTAGCAAATTATTCCATTTTGCAATTATTTATGTGTATTTACATAGCTATTTTCTCCTAAATGTAAACCATTATATTTGTTCCTGAACTTCACTTTTTTATATAAAAGTGTCAAGACCATTT
Organism: Pezoporus occidentalis; assembly: GCF_034315485.1. Taxonomy (NCBI): domain Eukaryota; kingdom Metazoa; phylum Chordata; class Aves; order Psittaciformes; family Psittacidae; genus Pezoporus; species Pezoporus occidentalis. Next base: position 4,788,967 of record NW_026913092.1, on the reverse strand, counting down.
TGAGCTCAAAATCTTGCATTCAGCAGAGTGGCTGGTGATTTAGTCCCATTATCCCTTTTGGTGTTGCCTGCAAATTTAATTTGAATACCCTGTCCAGTCATCTAGAACAGTAAAGAAAATATTAAATATTACCAGACACCAGAGAGCCTACTCAGGATATTCTTTCATTTTGGCAGTGGCTTATGAATAACTACAGTTTGATTATAGTTTTACAGCTGTCTTTGCTCTCACCCTCTTCTGGTTCCCCTTTCTTGATGATGAACAAACTTCATCAAGTCTTTCAAAACACTACTAGAAGCCAATATATGACATCTTTTGCTTCCTTTCTACCACAGTGTTTCCATGTCACATAAGGCAATTAGATTTGGTAAAAAAAAGACTTGTCAGACTAATCCATGTTTCCTTTTTCATTCCTTTTTTAAAAAATTCTGGGTGCTTAAAAGTAGTTGGCTTGATGATTTCTTTCACTACAATTTTTCTGAAATTGAAACTAAGATGACACTTTTGCAAATCCCCGGCTCTTTTTTTAGCTTCCTTCTTTCAGAAATATGGGCATTGCATTTTCTTTCTTTACATGCCTGGCATTCACCCACCTTCTGCAAATTCATCATGATAATTACTGATGACTTGTGAGATTCCCACCAGCCATCTTTGGAAGCAAACCAAGGGTGAAGTTCATCATACTAAGCAGATATTAAATACATACTTTAATCATTTTACCCAACTGTGAGCTGAAGTCTTGCCTCTTTGTTTAGTGTATCTAGTATTACAGTGTATATACTAGATACTAGTGTACCTAGTATTGCAGTCAGATCAGGAATTAAAGATTTTATTTTTTTCAATCCATCATATTAATCTTAAATGTAATTTTAAGAAAGAAAAAGAAATCAATCACATCTAGTGTTTTATAATGATGAAGAAAAAGCGAACAAAATAAGAGATGGACACTGCATCATCACCTTGAAACATAAAAAAAATGTAATGACAGACAGTTTTGTCTTTCATTGTGCAGCCTGTTCAATACATAGAGGTCAGACTCACTCTGCTGAAAAAGAAAGAGGTGCTACTGAAGGAGGCATGTCTCCCGGTTCACAGTGAGATGCAAGCACTCTTACTGTGCAGATAAGCTGTTTGGTTGTCAGCCTCAGTAACATTGCCTTTTTTATGAATATTGTTAAAATATTCATTGGCCCTTTTTATTGTTAATAATTCAAAATCTGATTTTAAGTCTTCTCCCTGTTCCAGCTGCAGCTATTTTTCACTGGAAAGCTCAAGTATATTTCTGCCCTGGGTTTATCTCCCTGACAAATTTCAATTGCTACATACAGTTACTGGAGAACAGTTTCGAAAAATGGTTTAGAGCAGTAAAAGTCTATTAAAAATTAGGTTACCTTTGCATAAAACCTATATATATTAAGGCAAAGGCCATGCATGAACAAATACCAGGCTAAAAGGAATCTGTAGTTATAATAGGCAACTTTAGCTCTTGTGACAGCATTTAACTACATCATAATACTTTAAAATTCTTTCCAGCAGTATGGCCCCAAAGACCTAAACAAATGCTCATTTAAGCAGTCTACTTGCTCCAAAAAGCTTTTCTGTAACTGTTGTTTAAAAACTATAGAGAAGAATGCTAGAGGGATACAATCACACAGGAAAAGTGCCCCTGAGCTTGCTGACTATTATAAACACATCACTGTACTTTTTATTCCTCTTTCCATACACACCTTGGGAATAGACCCACCAGAACTTTGAAAACTATCTGAAAACTCTTACAGAATATTAATTTAATCTTGCACTGAGCATGGATGGTGCATATGATCGCGTCAAGCCCAGAAGAACACATGGACTCAGAATTATGAGCAAGGTGTAACATGCGATGTCCATGCAATAACCCTCACTCTATCTGAGATGGATTCCCACCCACTAAAAAAGTGCTAGAGCCACCACTGCATTCATCTATAGGCTATCCTTAGAAGCTACCATTGTTTTCTTAAAAACATTAAAAAAATTAAAAATCAAAATATACCTCCCCCACCGAAATCATAAGGTTTTGCACTGAAGTGATAATCAGCAGCCTCGACAAGGTTAGCTGCCTTTGTGTGAGGTTCTACATCTATGTCTGTACATATAAATACATACCTGCACACATACACATACAATTATATGCACATATGCACAGTTGTCTCAGTTCTCAAATGCAATGATGGAGAAAGCCACACTGCAGAAGAGGGCACACAGAGGTGAAATCATCTACCTGTGAGTGCAGAGCAGGTGGGTACCAGAAATAGAATACAACTCCATTTGTAGATTACACTTGGGTGCTCCAGAGTTTACTATATCTCTTTTCTTTTGCCTTCAGGACATGGCTGAAGTTTGCCACGAGCACCCATACTTTTGTTCGATAGAAGGTAGTATTAGTATAGAAAGAGGGCTGGTGTAGATCTACCTCTTATCCACATTGGAATCTGGAAGTAACTAGGGATATACACAAACTGAGGAGCCAGTGAGCCCTCCCAGGTCCACCAATTTTCCTTTTCTAGAGTTTCCCCCATCTTTACAGAGCCTGTCCCATTTTGTGCCAGAAGATGTCCTGATGTCTTTGCTGCTGTTCACGTTAGCAAGCCAGGATGTATCAGATGAAGAAAGGTAGGAAATTTCTTCTTACTGTGCACTAAATATGCCAACAAATTCAGCACTATTGAGACATAGCTGGGACCTACCCATTACCAGCCCTACCATACCCAGAAACACAAATGGTATTCAGGGGTGAATGCATGAGCTATGTGTCCCCAAAGTCTTAGCAGACAAGAGTGGGTTAAAGCTGGATTTGGTTACCCTTCTATCCTTATCCTTCCTGCCACCATAAATCTGTTTTGTAGGCAAACAGGAGAAAATAAAGTATCTGCAGAGTTATTACCAAGAGAGAATATGGCCCACAACTTTGTCAGCTGTCAAAGTAATGATCACATTTTCTATGAAAACAAGCTTGTTACTGTGTGTTTGGTACAAGAATAGTATGTGTGTTCCAGGGGGAGAAAAGGAAGCCAAGAAAGGTTACAGGCCCAGCACTAAAGGAAAGCACATTTGCACATAATACACTGGAGACATTCAAGAGCAGTTCATTTTGATGTAGTGACAGGTCCTGTAATGTTGCCAAGGACAATGTAAGTTGTTGGCCTCCTAGGCTGGAGCTGACATAGAGCAGTATTTCTCGTAAGTAAATAACTTCATTTTGTAGCACAGGAAAAAAGAACCCAAAACATTCATAAAGTTACCAGTAAATGTAGGCTAGACATTGACGTTTTGTAAGTCTTCTAAGCAAGATAGGAAACTTAAAAATAGGCCTTAACTTTGCACCTCCCTCACATGCACCTTTATTTTTTTTTTCTCTCTCTCCTGGTCATGTAGTCATTTCAATCTGCTCAAAGGAGCCTTCAGAGAGTTCACAGGTGTTTCTTTTTCTGGCCTTTACAGACTGCTAACAGGCAATGTTATAAAAACAGAACTAAGAATTCTCCACTACTTTGAGTTCAAAAGCTGTATTAAAATATATATCTGTGAAGGACTGGGGAAATATCTCAAGGTATGTTCCAAGCTCTCAAATACTTTCTGTGTGGAGCTTTGCACTGAAACCTACATTTGCTGCTATATCTTAAAGTTGCTTCCGCTATTTTGGCACCGCTAGATTGATGAGTCAGTTATATGTAATAGCTATGATGAACAGAATACTGATTTTTAAAAGCTGCTCTAAAATTCAGTAAGAGTTTTCAATCAAGTCTTGTTTTTAAAAAATATATCTCTGTATACACCTTAGTTGTTTGGCTTGCATAATGAAGAAAATGAAAATATTTGTCCTACGTAAATATCTCTATGTTTCAACTTGCAATCATTGTATGAGTAATAACTATAAACACCATAAAGAAAATCATGAGACTGAGAAATGAGCCTCTTCTATACAGGTGCAAACTGGGGGCAATGCCTTAGAAATCAGAGCATACTACTGTGCATACCACTCTTTTTCTTTACTATTTCTTGATAATATAATGTGAATGCTTTAGCTTTTGGGTTTTTTTTTTGGGGGGGGGTGGGGGGAGGGGGTGGAGGGGGGTGACAGTTCTTACCAAGTAGTCTTGCCCTGTATTGCTTCCCTAAATCATGGTAGAAAGAAGTAGCACAGCGCTCTTGTCCAGAACAGAGGTAACGTGGCCATAGACCTCGAGATTTTAAGACAGGTATGAAAGTAACTTGTGCCTGCGATCAGCCTCTGTAGAACACTATCATAATAGGCAGAGCTATTTATTGCTTGCTAAAGAAACAAGGGAATAATAGAAGAAACAGTAGAACTGTTGTGAACTTATTGACTTTTCTGGAAATAACAGGAGGTAAGAAATGTGGAAAGGTAGTAGATAATGGAAGAGGGGAATAGGAGGTGGAAAATAATTTTAATTTATGTGCGGAATAATTTCCTGGTCTATGATATTGTCTGGCAGGAGAGGGCATTGTGCTTGATCTGATTTATATCTAGTACTCTTATACTTGGCCTTAGCAGTGACTTGGGCAGCACAATATTAAGGTAGCATCTGCTTCCTGAGAGATCTGCTTCCTGCAGAAGATAGGAGCTCCATTCCATCCAGCATATCTAGAGATGTATATTGCATTTATGGCTTAAAGCACTAGTATGTGAATTTTTACATTGCGGCATACACAGTTTCCTTTGTAAGCATATTTGATTTAAATGCCTGAAGGCAGAATACAGCTATTTGGCTTTGTGGTGAATACAGAATTAACTTCCTGAAAAAATGCTGGTGAATTGATTGATTTGCTTGAAAGTTAAATAAAATATTCATTCTCTTAAATAATTCAGTACCTACTTGCAGCCATCTTGTTCATTAAACTTATGTTAACAATTAAAAGGAGATATGGATGATTCCAAATTCCTTGGAAGCCAACCCTGTGAATTTCTCTGCCTGTTGCTACTAACAAGTCCACTTTTGTCCCTACTCTGTAAATATGAGAGGCTCTCTTCACTTGAAGTAAATAACTTCCCTATGTCAATTTGCAATTACACTCATCTCAGAATGGCAGCTGTAAGCTATTGCTTTTGTGTGCACCACTAGGTAAGGCATGGAGAACTTGGATTTGGTTGGTTTTTTTTTTTAAAGGCAGTAGGCAGTTGGATCCCTGGTAAGAGTGGGAAAGAGAAAACTGCCTTAAGGGTCCCCAAAAAATGTGATGCAAATCCAGGTTGTGATTGGAGGAGATAAGATAGGATCCTGGAGCTGGAAGACATGAAGGAGAGAAGAAGGAAGGCACTGAGAAGCCTGTCCAGATCCTGCACCACACAGTGGGTGGCCAATTTCCTGCCAAAACAACCTCTGATACTGTCTGGATGAACCACTCTCATTTTAATCATACCAGAAATTAAAGCAATGTAGAAATTGAATGATTTGGCAGAAGGTATGACAGTGTTGGATGGAACAGGAACCAGGTTTGGGATATCCTACAGGATCTTGGGAATTATGTGGACTGTAAGAAACAATCTTGAGTCCCCTACCTTTCCTTGAAGGAATCGGTTCCTGGGGGATCAATAGCAAAAAGCAGCAGTTTTGCTTGTATGTTTGAGGGACTTAATTTTGTATTATGTGTGCCACCTCTTGTTGCTGAATAAAACTGATTGGTATTTGGGAAGCTGAAGTATTATAACAAATTTGTTGGGGGAACTGCTTTCATAACTGCTCTAGGAAATGGGTTGGTTAATAGAGAGGAGGATGAGATTTTTATTTTTGAGTGTTGTAGTGGGCAAAACTGTGGTTTTTGTAGCAGATTTGTTGAAGAGACTTGGAATATATTTATTTTTTCACTGAAATGGCTTGTTATTGTGGTCAGAAAGAGTTCCTTATGCTACAATGGAAAATATCAATGAAAGTCTTTCCTGTACAGAAAGGAGAAATGAAGCACTGGATTATGTTATTTGTCTTTGTTTTGTCCATTTGCAATCTAGTTATTCACATTCATGCAAATCTGTAGTCTACTGGTTTACTGTAAGTCATCAAGAAGTTAACCATCCCCATTTGTTTTGGGGAAATTTTAGCTAGAAATCCAATTATTTATGCACAGACCAGGTTTCCTCAAAAGTATTGTTTTCTGTACTCTAAGATAACTTGGGCAGCTGGTATGTAAATTTAAATGCTTGTATACCTGAAAAATCTTTCAGGAGAGAGATAATTTAATTGTACAGCAGGTCCCTTGTCAGATAGTTATTTTAGTTTTCATATGATCAAGATGGCCTTGCTGATGTGCATCTACTGAACAGTAAATTCACTTTCACAGGGAATGTAAGTTTTTAGAGAAATTCTAACCAGCTTTTTCATAGCAAGTATGAGCTGCCTTTAGTTAAAACCATTATGTTTACAGGTGACACACTCAGAAGAAAAGCAACACTTCTGTCTTCTGTTTCCTTTCCCTTTGATAAAAATCCCTTTTTTTTTAACCTTGCTATTGCCTTTATTTCCTATTAAAAAAAAACCAAAACAAAAAACAACCAAGCAAACAAGGAGTTCTCAAGATCTGATTTTTTAATTATTTTTTTTTCTTAATGGAAATGACCTACCACAGCTGTGTCCTGCAACAAACCTTAGTCAGTTGCTTAGGTTGTGCATACAAGCATTAACACAGCAGGTAAAAGATTAAGGTAAGAGTCTGAAGTTTTGTAATCAATAAAATAATGATCACTCAATGACTCTAGAAATTTCAGACTGCTTTGAAATATGTCATTAAAAGAATATATAATAAATTTGGTATAACCTGTCTCGTGACTCCATTGTAAGCAGCAGAAGAAAGTGTAAGCATTCTTATTCTGATTCCATGGTTAGCAGTGATGGAAGACCCTTGTATAAGATAGATGTTGAATGAATTATGGTAAATATAAAAATCACCATACAGACCAAGTCAAGTATGGTAAATTCTCACATAATAGTTATTACATTACCACTTAAAATATTTCAGCATTGTAACATACAGGGTAAAACAACAGTTTTAATCTTTTTTAATCACAGAATCATTTATGTTGGAAAAGACCTTTGAGATCAGAGTCCAACTGTTAACCTATCACTGCCAAGTCCACCATTAAACCACATCCCTAAAGGCTGTTTTAAATACCTCCAGAAAAGGTGACTCCACCACTTCCCTGGGCAGCCTGTTCCAATAGTTGGCAACCCTTTCAATGAAGAAATTTTTCCTAATATTCAATCTAAACCTTCCCTGGCACAACTTCTCTGAAAAGCCTTTCTTGTAATGAGGGGCCTAAAACTGAACACAGTATTCAAGGTGTGGTCTCACCAGTGCCAAGTACAGGGGGCAATCACTGCCCTAGTCCTGCTGGTCACACTATTTCTGATACAGACAAGGATGCTGTTGGCCTTCTTGGCTGCCTGGGCACAAGCTGGCTCATATTCAGCTGGCTGTCGATCAGTACCCCCAGTTCCATTTCTGCTGGACAGCTTTCCAGCCACTCTTCCCCAAGCCTGTAGTGTTGCATGAGGCTGTGTGACCTAAGTGCAGGACTAGGCACTGGGACTTGTTAAACCTTATACAACTGGCCTTGGCCTATTGATCTAGCCTGTCCAGATCCCTCTGAAGAGCCTTCATACCCTCAAGCAGGTCAACGCTTTGTGTTATCTGTAAACTTGCTAAGAGTGCACTTGATCCTCTCCTCCAGATCACTGACAAAAGCATTAAACCAGAATTGGCCCCAGTGCTGGGCCCTGGGGAATGCCACTTCTGACCAGCTACCAATTGAATTTAACTCCATTCACCGCAACATCCCCCTTCTGTCCCTTCTTATAGATGGGCGTTATATTTGCTAACCAGTCACCTGAGACCTCCTCAGTTTCCAGCACAGCTGGCAAATGATGGATTACATGTCTAAATGCTGTAGCAGGTCACTGACCACTTCTCTCTGGATTCTGAGGCCTTCATTTTGCTCCTTGCCCTTGTCTTGAAGCTCAGGGGGCTGGGTACACAAAGAACAACTGGTCTTACTATTAAAGGCTGAGGTAAAGAATACATTAAATATCCTTCCCCTCATCCTTTGTCATTATGTTTCCCCCCATATCCAATAAAGAATGGAGATTTTGAATGATGTTGACCTTTCACTTATGAGAATCAGGGATTGGTATCTTTGCTGTATTGCAAAGATATCTTTTATTTTCATATGTCTGTAGAGATTGAATGCTCTGTTCTTTCTCTGATAAATATTTCACATTCAGAATGCCATTTTACCATTTTGTTACCATTCTGCTACATTTGATAAACATTGGGTCCACCAAATAAATGCTGACATATGTGTCAGCATTTATCAAGCTCTGTGTAAAGAAAACTTTTTGGGTAAAAAGTATTTATTTTTTGTTGTATAAAAATTTGTATTCTGCTGGTATATTTAAATACCCTGGCTGTATAAATCAGAATCAGACATCATGGAGACTTTGGTTCAGTTCACATCTACTTAGCACCAGAAGAAGAATATTCAGTTATAGGGAAGATAAATGCTGTGCTGTTTTCTCACTTGCTGTGAGGTCTGCAGAGCCTCTTTCCACAGGCTAATTTCCACATCTTCCAGCTGAGCTATTCTGTTTCAAAGCTGTGACGGCAAAACCTAAAAATCATCTTCTGCTGCTTTTTTTATTTACTTAGATAAACAGGCAAAACAAAAATAACAATTTTCCTCCTTCTAGCAAAGCACTCAAGTGCAAGCTTGCTTTACATTGACCTCAGTAAGACTTAGAAATTCTTAAGAGCTTTGATTCAGGGCCTTTGCTGCTAATCCTGTCTGAATGAAGATTTCTCATTGGCTGGAGTGGTGTAGGAGAGAGCTCTTAATGGCTTTTATTACAGAAATAACTTGAAACACTGTAGAAAGATATACTATGCTCATACAGCTATATTATCTTGGACCATTAATTAATTATGGCAGTGTTTTGGTTTTATAGTGGAAGCTTCAGAAGCAGCTCTTTGTATTGCTCATATAAATGGAAAATAATTCTGAGTAGTGTATTGTGGCTGTTGTGCTGGAACTCTGGATTAGCTGTTTACACTTTCAGGCTCTAAAGCTTGTTCAAAGCCAGGTTGGACAGAGCCTTGGGTGACATGGTTGTGTGTGAGGTGTCCCTGCCCATCCACTGGGGTTGGAACTAGATGATCTTAAGGTCCTTTCCAACCCTAACTATTCTATGATTTTATATACATAACATAGCAGAGCTTTCTGTTGTATCCTGTTCAGTTCCATTCCATTGTCATCTGTTCTATTCCATTCCATCTTATTGCATTCCATTCCCTGCACTCACAAGTTGTACAATGACGAGATTCTTATCTACCTGAAATGCCAGGGGAATTTCAGCACCAAAACCACTTTCAAAGACACAAATTAGAATGGTTACAGGTGGAAAGAGTATTTTATTTATTTCTAAGTAGTTATTTGGTTTAGTTTAGCTTAGTTAATTTGAGTCTGGTTTAGTTTAGACCCTTCACTTTAGCTGAAAGAACCCTCCCTTGCAGCCTGACAAAGGGAAGCCAGGGCAGGAGTGGTGCCGTGATGGTGCGAGAGTGGTGCAAGAACGCGGCCAGCAAGGGCCATGGAAGACCTGACTTGGGGTGGTGCTCAGTACTCCAGAGGACAGCAGGAAGTCCCAGGGCCACGCTGGGGCCAGCCTGGGAGTCCAGAAGGCTGCCTCCCCCCGGATGCAGGGCACGAGGGCCAGCTGCGTGGAGCATGAGCAGCTGCCTTTGGGACACCATGACCCAAAGGAGCCCCATGAAGGGGCTGTGCTCGGCTGAAGAGGAAGGCAAAAAACCCCAGGGATGCTTGCTAGTCTATCCTGGGGGAAAAAAGGCCTTCGCCCCCCCGGCCTGCTGCAGGACACGAGGGGCCACCTTCGTGGAGCATGAGCACCAGGCAATAACACAGCCAGAATGGACCGAGGAGCCCTGCAAGTGGTCATGCTCAGTGCTCAGAGGAAGGCAAAAAACCCCCGGGGACCGGTGCCAATCTGCCCCGGGGGAAAATTCCTTCCTGACCCCAGTGCTGGAGATCGATCGGCTACTCCCTGAGCATGTGAGCAAGACCTGCTCCTGCTCCACACGCTGGTTACACCTCTAAGGGGACAAGGGGACACTGGCACTGCTTTTTCTGCTTCCACCTGGAGCCATCTCAGGGGCTTCCAGCAACAGCAAAATGCCATTGGCCTGATGAATCCTCGGAGCACGAATCCTTCCTGTGCTTGGCAGTGGGAGCTCCAGAGCCCTGGAGGAGGGCACTGAGCCACCTGTGCATCCTTTTTCTTCTGGCTACTGCCACTCTCTCCCCAGGAGGTGAGGACGGCGAGCTCCCTGACAACTGAAGCAGGATCCCTCGATGATGCTTTGAGCATGGCCCCTCCAGGAGCTGGAACTGCAGCACAGAACCTCCTGTAGCTTCACAGCTTCCAGTGTTCCCTCCCTCAGTTCCCCCCTCACCTAATTCCCTGCTACCCAGGAAATGACTAAGGTGAGCTCCCCGATGACTGAAGCAGGATTTCCATCCATCTGATGAGCTTTGAGCGTGGCCCCTCCAGGAGCTGGAACTGCAGCACAGAACCTCCTGCAGCTTCGTGCAGCTTCAAGGGTTCTCCCCATCAACCCCCTCCCAGGAATTCCCCCCCGTGCCCCAGGGACTTTCTCTCGGATGCCCTCAGGCTGCCAGCTCTGTCCTGCTGGCAGCACCGGGCACTCTGGCAGTGGGACAGGGGAGGGCACCGGACTCATACTGCCCCAGAGCATTGTGATGCTGCATGGCCGGGTGCTGGCACTATGACACGGGGGTGACGCGGCCCCCGCAGCCCTGCCCACTGCAGCCCTGCTGCTGCTGCCCCTTCACCCAGCATGCCTTGGAGAAAAGCCTTTGGGCTGCTGGTGCTGAGGCAGTGCCTGTGCCCAGGAGGCCCAGGGAGATGTCCCTGCCCGTGGTGGCCACCCACTGGGCATCGCTGCCGGGTGTCCCTGTAAATAAATCTGTATGTTCTGACTGTATCAGTAAAGTCTTTTATACCACATAAAGTCATTTGATTGTGGGGGGTCCAAAAGTGAAAGGAAAGGGGTTTGGGTTCCATCTGCATGAACTTTGCAGAAACGTAGAGAGCATACAGCATTTCCTCACCATTCCTTATCAATACACCAATTGGCATTTGCTACTACACTGCTTAGGGTGAGGTCTTCTTCTTGGAAAGGAGAACTCAAGAAATCTCTTCTGTGTTTCTTACACAGGGTAACATTTGCAGCAGAGGGCATTTAGATATTTGCTTGTGTTTGTTAACATTCATGTGTCTAGTTTGGGGCTTTACCTCTTGTACTACTACTTGAATGCAACACTTCACTGACTGATGCCTAATTCCACGTTCTCAAAAGCTCAACAAAGTGTTTTGATCCCAATTCACTTTAAACTGTCTAGACCAAGCAGGTTTTCCCTGCAACACTCATGAAACATGAGTGACTCGGTTCTGTAGACCAGTATTAAAACCCTCTGTGAAGTATCATGTAAGAAGAAAATGGAGGTAGGAGAGGATCTGGTTTGAGACCATCTTAAGAACCTGAACGTGCACAAGTCTATGGGACCTGATGAAATCCATCCGTGACTCCTGAAGGAGCTGGCAAATGAAGTTGCTAAGCCACTGTCCATCATATTTGAAAAATCATGGCAGTCAGGTGAAGTTTCCAACGACTGGAAAAAGGGAACTATAGCCCCCATTTTCAAGAAGGGGAAAATGGATGACCCAGGGAATTACAGACCAGTCAGTCTCACTTCTGTGCCTGACAAAATCTTGGAGCAGATTCTCCTGGAAGGCATGCTAAGGCACATGAAAATCAACAAGGTGCTTGGTGACAGCCAGCATGGCTTCACTTAGAGGAAAACCTGCCTGACCCATTTGGTGGCCTTCTATGATGGGGCTGGGCAGAGAACAGATTCAGAGCAGCCCTGCGGAGAAGGACTCTGGGGTGTTGGTTGAGGAGAAACTTGACATGAACCTGCTTCATTGTGTACTCGCAGCCCAGAAAGCCAACTGTATCCTGGGCTGCTTCAAAAGGAGCGTGACAAGCAGGTCAAAGGAGGTGATCCTGCCCTCTATTCTGCTCTCATGAGACCTCACTTGGAGTGTTGTGTGCAGTTCTGGTGTCCTCAACATAAAAAGGACATGGAACTGTTGGAACAAGTCCAGAGGAGGGCCACGAGTATGATCAGGGGACTGGAACACCTCCCGTATGAAGACAGGCTGAGAAACCTGGGGCTGTTCAGCCTGGAGAAGAGAAGGCTGCATGGAGGCCTCATAGCAGCCTTCCAGTATCTGAAGGAGACCTATAAGGATGCTGGGGAGGGACTCTTCACTAGGGACTGTAATGACAGGACAGTGGGTAATGGGTTAAAACTTAAACAGGGGAAGTTTGAAGGTGGTGAGGCACTGGAATGCGTTGCCCAGTGAAGCTGTGAATGCTCCATCCGTGGCGGTGTTAATGGCCAGGTTGGAAGGAGCCTTGGGTGACATGGTTCAGTGTGAGATGTTATCCTGGGTTCAGCAGTAGCAGTCATTTTTCTCTTTCTTGGTAGCTGGTGCAGTGCAGTGTTTTGATTTTCGGCCGGGGAGCAGAACTGATAGTAATGTTTTGGTTTGGCCAAGGACTTTGTGAGCCTCATGCTCTGCCAGGGAGGAGGGGAAGCCGGGAGGAAGCAGAGACAGGACACCTGACCCAAGCTAGCCAAAGAAGTATTCCATACCACAGCACGTCATGCCCAGGATGTAACTGGGAGTTACCCAGAAGGGCTGGGAGACTGTGGGGTTGGAGGAGGTATTGGTCAGAGCTTGGTCAGGCTGGGGGGTGAGTTCTCGGGCGGCTGGTGGTGTGATGTTGTATTCTCTTCCCTTGTTATTTCCTTTATCATTGTTACTATTGGTGGTAGCAGTAGTGATTTGTTTTATACCTTAGTTACTAAACTGTTCTTATCTCAACCCGTGGGAGTTGCATTCTTTTCGATTCTCCTCTCAGTCCTTCTGGGAGTAGGGGGAGGGCAAGAAGGGGGGGAGTGAGTGAAGGAGTTGCCTGACTGGGTTTAAACCACGACAGGTGCCCTGCCCATGGGTGGGGGCTTGGAACTAAACGATCTTAAGGTCCTTTCCAACCCTAACTCTTCTATGATTCTATGATTTGATCCTGAGCCATTTACCTTTGCTGAATTTGGCCTGTAAAGAGTATTTTGACTAAATACAGGAGGTAGCTGCACTGATGCTTTTGTAACTGTAGAATATCAAGGATTACAGCAGAAGTATAAGAATCCAAGCTTCCTGGTGGGCTTGGCTTTTCCTTTCCATCCTACGTCGCTTGCTTTAGAAATTCCAATATTTAATCAGGCTTTGCTTTCTACTTCTACTAAGTTGTCATCTTTGGAATTTGGTCATGTATCAGCGGGTATGATTTTCTTACCAAGTTCTTTTCCTGCCTCCAATTGTTCTTGGGTTTTCTACATTCCTTTGTTTCATATTTACTTTTTCTTCTTCTGTCTTTAAGAACACCCTAAGGGTTGTGATTGCTAGTTCCACGTGGTGTATCCCAGAAATATACAGCTATGTTAGTGATTGCATAGGTATATGGAAGACATGTAAGTATTACTGAAGTCTAATGAATAGTGTACGTACTGTAACTTAGGCTGGCAATGTTAATAAGTCAATCGGTTGCCTTTTGCCTTGTTTACTCCTTCCTAGCTTCTGGGCAAATGCCTCCCTCTTCCTGTGTGTTTGAGTCTTAGGGTTCATGTGGAGACCGTGGGCTTTATATCAGCATCAGTACTGTATACATCTTCCAATGGGCACATAAGAGAAAAATCTTTAAGTAGAAGAAAAAGGAGCACATTAGATAAATCATTGGTGCAGTCTTGTGCATTGTAACCTCTGCTGCTTTCCCACCTGGAAAATAATATAGCAGAATTGGAGTAGGTTTGTGGATATCAAATAAAATGAAAAATGAGTCTATGGAAACAGCCAAAAAGGAGTTTTATATTAGGATTGATTACTTTAGAAAAAAAAAGCAACAATAACAAGCTTGAAAAAATACATATAAAATGACAAATGACATTGCAGAAGGAAAGTAGGAGCTTCATTTCTTCTGCTCTCACTATGCACAAAAGAGGTGAAAGACTGTTAGATGAAAAGCAGGAAATTTCAGGATGATAAAGGTAAGCACATTTCCATACAGTATGCAACTAGAGTGGGGAATCATTACCACAGGAAATTAAGGCCAAAGCATCTGTTCAAGCAATCAGTACAGGTATATAGATATCAAGGGTATGATGATAGCATTTTAGAAAAGGACATTAATCCTCTTCTATCATGACATAAGGTATCATAGCTGTATCTACTAAGGTTTACTCACTATTCCTGCTGCATATTTCTTATACTTCCTTATGCAGTATGATCCTTTAAGAATCTAAAGTCCTATGTTGTGAGGTGCAAGTGAAAGCCAGTCTTCTGCAGTACGCATATTTATGATCCTGTTGTTTGGGTTTTATTGCTCATACAAATGCCTCTTGTTGTTGCTGAGATGCAGTACGGACAGCTGCATTTCTTAGTGATGCTGATTCACCAGCATTTTACTGAAAAAGTGTTCTGCTGCTGTTTAACCTGCATGCTATGAAAATGAAGCTGGTTTGCAAATGGTGACTCTCCTGAAAGACAGCTTAGATCAGCTGATTTGAAGCCATGTGCCTAAGGCCGTATGCAAATGTGAATTTAGGATTTTTCGGTATGCCCGCCCCCCCCGCCCCCCCAAATTTATTCTATTTAATGTTCTTCTCAGTTGTTCCTTACTGTATTCATACATTTGCCAGGAGATAGCAGCTCGCTTTCTGTGCACTATGCTCTGAAAGTTATGAGAAAGAACATGCATAAGATTTGCTGTTGGCGCTGTTTTGGTTTCTAGAAGTAGAAAACCATTCACTACCAAAGGGACACAAATAAGTATTTTCCCTTTGCTGTGTGATTGTCATAATCTTGACTCCACAACTGGAAAATTTTTACATTTTTTCTGAAGTCTGTCTCTGATTTAAATTTTGGGCAGTTTAGCTATTTAATATTTAAATATTTTATATAAAGTCGAAGTATTAAATGAAAGCCACATGCAAATCACTACCAGAAGAGCCCTACATTTCTTCTCGAGTTTTGTTCTGTTATCTGTGAGCTGCTGTTTTACTGTCTTGGTCTGATTTCTGTATACCTTAAAATACCACAGAAATGTGGATTATAACTAAAAATTGTATTTGTTTTCTGTAATCTTTCTGGAGGTAATCTTGTGCTGCCCTCCTCCCTTTCAAAGTCTTTCTTCCTCATACTGCATAACCAGAAATGTCTTCTACAGGAGAAAAGTAACATCATCAAGCTACCTTGTTTACAAATAAACATTGCTGGTATATTGTGCAGTGCTGTCACAACTACTTGTGTTAGCTGAAGGTTCTTATAAATGCAGAAATACCACAGTTTTTTGGTTTGAGTTTTCTTTTTTTTTGTTTGTTTTTTCTTTTTCTTGAAGATTGACTGTCAAGAGGAACATTTAAAAGCTGCATAGTTTTCCACCCAACAGTCAATTGTAAATGCAAAAAAAGCACATACAGTAGCATCAGGTATGTGGAGTGGTGATATAGTAGCAATAACATGGCAATAACAACATATTGGACAGACTTTTATTAGTAAGGCTTCTGCGAGTGCCAGAAGGTCAGAAACAAACTACCAACAAGAAGCCTCCAGTATAGATGAGTGCGGCTTTTAAAAACATCTGATAAAACAAATTATAGATGCAATCTGATATGTGATATGTACTATGGTACCACTTGTTCTCCAGTAATCTCTTTTGCCATAAGCGGAGCATAAAATATTAAGTAGAATAAGGCCCTGAATTTCTTAAACCATATCTTCAGAGTAACAATTTAACATGATAAAAAAATTCTGTTTCCCAGTCTAAAAAATCCCTAGCTGAGTCATGTAAAATCAGTAAATGCTAAATTGGAATATGTAAAGTCAAAGGGCAGAAGTGTAAGCATTGGCAGGTTATCTGGTGTCCACTGTTGTTGTTCTGTCTTTTTCAAGTGGTCCTGATGTATGATTTTCTGATACATGAAAAGAAAACTTACTGGAATCAGAAATACAGGAAATATAAAAAACCTCAAGAACTAACCCTTGAGCTGAAAAATTAGGTTGCACAGAATATCCTAGAAGCTGGGCTTTTAGAACAGACTCATTGGAAAGTAAGTTATTTTTTAGCATTTGCTGACAATTAGAAAACAGGTAGGTAAACCCAAGTTCTTAATCTGGAAAAAATAGAGGAACAGTTGGTTTTGGCTCAGGGTGCACATAATGATATTCCCATCTTCAGTGTTGCTTGAAAAAAATCACATCTAATTGAGTGCATGTCTAGCATTTATGTTCTTGAAGTAAGGACTCTATGATATGGAAAAAAAGACGGTGATCTCATCCTTCTAATAATAACTTAATAAATACTAAATTATGCATCATTTCCCTCTGATTGTGAATTTCAAAGAACGCACTCCTGTGTTGTGTTTGTGTTTATTATGTTACATTGCATTCCCCTGAGTACTTTGCAAGCAGGCTATAAAGTCAACTATTAATTATTAGTATTGTAATTAGAGTAATCATCATAAAACTAAATATCATGGAGAATGTAATGAGTAGAAAAAAATGGAACTGACTATAGATCCCAGTTCCTATAGAGGCAGATGTTCCTGTCCTGTCTGACAACAATTTTTTTTGGTGGCTGGCTGCCGCTTTAACACATCTCGAGAATTAAGAAAGTATATAAATCAGCATGAGCGGTTATGTTGTTAAAACATAAGCAGAACACATGTTTGTTCTATCCCAACATTTTACTGCTTCTAATCTCTCCTGCTCCCGTTTCCTCTCATAAATGCACAAGTGATGATGTCTAAAGTCTGTTCAGTATCAAAGGCTTTGAGTTGCTGTACGTGTAATATTTGGGTATTGCCTCAGTCTTTGCTTTCCTATGCTGCTCAAATCATTCCTTGTTCTATATGGTGTCAAATATGAAAAGGGTAAACTTTTCTCAAGATAACTAGAGAAGGGTACCTCTTAATTTGCAAATCCCAAAACTTCAGTTATCTTGAAGTACATTTCTTTCAGAGGGTAGCAACATTAAAGATTTCCAAATAGGGAAATAGGAAAACAGAGTATCAAATATCACAAGTTAATCTGGAAAATCCCAAACTCATCCCCAGACTCTTTCATCCCCAAACTATTACAGAAAACACTAGTTTGGAGACTAGTCAAGTCCTCATATATTCCCTTAGTAACTTGCCTTACAAATCTTCCTAAGATGTTTGCAGAACAGTCTGGAATGCTTTGGTCCTCTGGAACAGGGGAAGAAAGCGTCTGTAGCAATAATGTCATAGCTGTGGTAGTGTCTAAGGATGTCACAGCGGAAATATGCAGATTCGAGTACCTCTTATTAGAGCAACTTTTATCAGCAGAAAAACTTTTATGTAGTCAGGAGATTCAATGAGAGACTCAGATATGGGGACTGTTGAATCAAATGTGAACAATAGGCAAGTATTTCTTAATTTGCTATTAATGTGTTACAAATGGCTCTATAACAAAATTTTAACTTAGTGCCTAATTATTTGAATGTAAAATATAATTCAAAATTAAATATTTTCAGGAACATGAACATACTCCATGGCTTCTTATCTATTTTCTTAAAAAATGCAAGTGAAAAAAGAATGGATGATTTGACATTCAAAAAGTAGTACCCTTGGCAGTTATGTGCCTGCCTGCCTGCCCGCCTGCTCTGCTTCTCATAGCTTCAAGATAATACCACTTGCTTGCAGGGCAGTGACTTCTGAATCCTTTTGTAGCTCAGAGCTCAGTGGAAAATGTGTGCTTATGCCAAAGGCAAGCTACTGCTGAACAGTGACACCTGTGTCTGAGGTCACACCTGCTAAACCTCTGTGTAGAAAGTGAAAGAAATTAAAGGAGGAGGTGGGAGGTTTCTGGAGGAAAGGATTTGAGCCCTGGGTTACTTTTAAAAACAGTTTCCTGCAACTAAGGAAGGGGTTTGGTGTGTCTATTATCTGGAACAGCTGAAATCTAGCAGTTAATTACCTGTTCTCGGGAATGCTGCTGTGTGACTCAACGTGAATTCACTGCAATGAGGGTACTGATCAATATCTGAGAGGGTATGAAAACCCCAGGTTCTCACTCCAGAAAAAACATATTTGGTGTGTCTGTGGCCCTTGCTTCTGCCATAGAAAATTTTGTCCTGACATGTCTTACAGAGGCAATTTTCATTCCTTTTCCTTCCTTGTTTTCTATGCATCAGGGAGGCAGGAGCGACCCCTGCAGAGAATGTCTCTGCAGAGTCCTTGTGAGAAGACTGGGGATGCAGTCCTTAGTGGGAACATGTACTGGGTGGGAGACCCATGAAGACCTCTGGGAGACCTCTGAAGGGGGAAAGAGCAACAACATTGAGTGCAAGGGGAAAGGGAGCTCATAGCACTGTACTCTGAGGTGCCAAAATTTTTGGGAACTTCACTGCCTGTTTGAAGTGGTCCCACAGTGTGGCATCATGTTCGGCTCAGGGAGAAAGAAAGGTTCAATATGGCATGGGAGTAACAGTTTCCATATGTTTGTGAGGGTAGAAATAAATGGTGTGACCGTCTGACTCTCATGCTGGTATTATTATTCACAATTATTATTGATAAGACAAGTAAGGAACCATGGCAACCAAGGACAGCTTATTGAAAGCTATTTTTGCCCGTGTTGTGATTTCCCTTCCCTTTTATTTTCTTTCTGAAAACATATATAACCTTTTCCAGTACAATTGATTCCTCTGGATCAATTTCTTCCTCATACGCAATACTGCCTTAGTAACCTAATCAGCCAGGAGAATCTTTTCCTGTGTTTTCTGCATCATAATCTGTGCTATTAGAGAATCTTCTGCAAGAAACAAAAGATAAAATAAATCTGAAAAGATGTTCATCTTCTGAAGATGTTGTACAGAAAAAAAGTGTTTTGATAATGGTATAATATGGTTGTCTGTTTATGCTTGTGGAGTTATTTATGAGCAGCCTGGAGAGTTTTGCTTTGATGTGTAAAAGTATTTTGGCCTGTGAAATCTTCTGAAGTGGGCACAAGAGTGTGAATGGAATAACTCTTGCATTAGTGAGGAAACATGAAAGTGGACTATGATCCAGTTTGCTTAAATCTGTGCAAGTGATAAGAAGAAATGCCCATGCTACCTTAGGCCTGATAAAGAAATAGAGTGCCAGCTGGGCTCCTGAACCCAGTGGGTTTGAGCACAAAGCATGTTGGAGCAGGGCCATGAGTTAGGAGTCCATCAAATAAGACCATTCAGTGTTGCATACACTACAGGAGTCCAGGTACTGGAGAGCAGCAGGGAATAAATTATTCCTTTGAATTCTGCTCTGTTTAAAATTATCTACCAGAATTTAAGGTTTAGATTTAAACTAGAGAAGAGAGATCTGTCTACCCTCCAGGTAATCCTTCCAAGTACAGACATACACCTTAACAGGGCATGCTTGAGCTGCGCAGTGCTGAGGTTGCATGCTGGTGCTCTGCCAGTGTGTGAACGGCAAATCTGCTTCCAAAATACTTGAGAATACTTCTGGGTGATGAGTGGAAGATAAATTGTATTTCTATTGATGTTTTCTTCCTAGCCAAGGGACTGTTTATAAGGTACTACTTAGGCTGGATATGAAAATTTTTAATCTTTCATATTATCAGTTGGCAGACAAACTCTGCTCAGTGAGAAAAGCTAAACTAGGGCTGAAATTGTATTTGAAGACAGTACAGAAAGCATTTCCCATCAAATGTAACAGCTTAATTTTGTCTATTTGACCTCTTCTTCTGAAATGGGATATTTCTATTATTGTTCATGCATTTGAATGCATAAATATTATCTGATGATTGGGAAAGGAAATTGCTTTTGGTAGAGCAAGTGAATAGAAAAGGGTAGTGAAGAAATAAGGAACTACCTACAGATATAATGGAAAAAGGGCTTTGCTGTGAGCATGGAGGGGGAAATATTTAACAAAAACAAACAAACAAAAAACAACAGAAAAACTGCATTAAAAGACCCCTGTGTCACTGGAACTGGACACACTGAGAGTGCTGGGAGAAAATGGATTTGTATTCAGCAGGAAAACTGTGCACAGGCTGAAAACAGTATTCAGCTTGGATAACAGGTGTTAAGGCTAATGAAATATGCGAAGAATAAGATGACATATCTGGGTGGGGAGAGATCATATATGCTGCTGCACTTCATCAGTCTGGTCAAAAGATATCAAAGGATCTAAAGTCCATTGTGAAAGTTACATAGGCAAAGGTATGTGGCATGGGTTCAGCTGAAAGGTCAGATAAAAGATCAATTCTTAGAAATGCTGCAAAATAAGAAAAATTATGTGAGTTTGGAACTGGAAAGTGATGGAAAACAAAGAGTTCAAGAATGGGAGACTGCAAGCACAGCTGAGAGCTTTATCACGAGTAATGGAGGGGAAGAAAAGAAAGCTTACAAATCAAGACTTCTATTAGTGCATATGCACAAATATGCTATTTTATTCCATGAGGTTCCTATAGGCCCAATATGTGAAAAAGTAGCTTTCTGTATTTAATAAAGTAAAAAATAAAACATAGCAGTACTTCAGCTGGCTGTATCAATACTAGCTTCCTTATCTTGTTTTGATTTATATAGGTTAGACTATATACTAGTAAATTAAATACCACTAGGGCAAGGAATATGACCCGTGCTGGTCAGATATTACAGGAGCAGCCAGGATGTTTTTAGCACATGGCCATCCTACTTTGGAGAGGAAGTCTTTAGCACACACAGGCCATTCCATCCCAGCTGTCCCCAGTGCAAGAGAATGATCCTATGTACATTCATGTAGGTATAGCCAGAGTACCTATGGTGCAGATAGCACACAAAATAAATTGTGCTACAAAGCACAATTTTTTGTTGCTGTTTCTTACTTCAACTGTTACGTTATGACAGTGTATTTAGCATGCTGCAAATTACTTCCATAGGACTGATGGGAAATATAGAGAAGTTTACTGCTGTATTGATGGTGTGAAGATTAAGAAATAATGTCTTAATGTAGAAGAAAGGAGGGTTAGGTTAAACATCAGAGAGATTTCTCAAGGTAAGCAGATCAGGTAGATGATATTAGAAAAAGTACAAAAGATCTCTCCAGGGATTTTCTTTTTTTTTTTTTTTTTTTTAAATACATCAGGTATGTACCTGCTAAGGATAGCTAAAACAGTATTTCGACAGAGACTGATGACTTCCAGGTGTCTAGTCCACTCTGTGGACAGCAAATCTGTGCATGAATTTTAAATAGGTAGGCATGTGCCCTCAAATATCTCTAATGCCCTAACAGACTAGGAGAAGATGAAACAAATGACCAGAGTGTGACCAGGCTCACATGCTTTCCTTACACTGCTTATCTTACTGGCACTGTAGTGCGTGTGTACAGCAGTCAGCATGACGGGCTGTTTATGAGATACAAGAAGGCATTTTTTGTTTGTATATTTGATCATTATGTTGAGTATAGCACACTTGGTTTCTAGCAGAGTTGGATAAAGTAGAAGAGAAAATCACTCTATGTGATCATATAAATAAATACTATTTCATAATTTACAAGCTGGATATATATATATATGTGGTATCCTCTGAATGCTTGATGTAGCAGCCTTAACATTCTTTTCCATCTTGCAGTTTAATATGATCTCCTGAACATATCCATAACTTCATTTCACATAAAATATCCTCCAAATTCTGTAAATTGCAGGTATAACTTCCAGTTTAATGATACAAAGTTGGTAATACACTAAATAATCAGAGTGGATCTTTGTACTCATCATTACCACCAGTGAAAGGCACAGTTAGCCTATTGACTGCATGCCTACTTCCTGAGCACAGAAAGAGAAAATCCTGGAACTCAGTAATTAATTTAAAATCATTCAATGCTTACACATTTGTGTTTCTGGTTTCTTCCACCTGGTTGCTGCTTCTTGCTAACTTCTCATATTTCAGCTCCCTGTCTCCTATTTTTTTTTCTTTCTCCTTTCTCATGATATCATTACTATATAGTTTTCTTATTAACTCTTATTTTCTTCATGCTTTTTGCTACTCAGTTTTCCACTTATGCTCTTATGCCCCCTACATTTCCATTTGTTTCATGTGGAAAATACATAAAAAGGATGTTTTTCTTCTTTCTGTCCATATACAGAAAAACCACATTTTTATTTTTCACTTTCTTGGACTGCTAGGATGATTTGCCACTGTTTAAAAAGGACTGTATACTAGCTGGTACTTTGTAAGTAGCTGAAGACAGTTGTGACAACTATCAAAACAGGGGACACTAGATTAGCAGTTCTGCCTATGAAAATATAATTCTTCTAGACTACACCTTTGATTTAATATATGGAAAAGTATGGTAGCAGAAGTCCAGAATCTCCAAATTGACATTCATCTGCAGAACAGAAAACATATTTCATCAACATCTCAGGTTTATTCTCCAGAGAACTACAATTAGTATGGCTAAGTATGAATTAACTGTGAAGGCCAGGATGGGTCAAAAGGGCAAAGCCCTGGATGATGGCAGTACTGGCATCAGATGTGTTTACAGTTGTGCATTGGAGTTCTAGCTGTGTGCTATCCTCACACCTCTTTCAGGGCTAAGTTACTTTTGCCTCTGGTTTGGAGGAACGTTTCACATGTTATTTCTTTTAAAAGACTACAGAGAAAGTATGTCACCTGTGTCAGAAAGGCTCTAGTCTAGGAGTGGGATGAAGGCACCACTAGAAGTAGGCAAGTGAGCAGTGGAAGTCAAAGTCTCTATCAGAAGTTAGGTGATGCACATCAAAGCACCTTGACAGACTGAGCCAGCACTGTATTTCATAAAGGTTAGGGAATGAGCATCAATTTGTAGAAAAAATTGAACACTGATCTTGTGGTATTTCAGAAAGTGACTTGAAGCTCACTTTCTCATTAATGGTCTTTGTCCCAGGAGCAATCCAGTTTCCCTTCCTATTTTTTGCTAGCTGTCGTAGCATAACAGCAACACTTGAAAATCCTTTGGGAAAGCAGTCTACTCTTATTTCTTAAAGACTTGTGCATTCAAACAGAAGCTGGAAATCAAGCATAAGCAATTTTAGTCTGTCATTTTAGATATTGTGTAAAATGTTTACACTTAAATTTTTCAAATATGCTCATGTCATAAAGAAACAGTTAAGCCAAACACTGAAAGACAAATTAAGCTCATGTGACAGCTATCATCCGGCATCGGTCTGATGCACCATACTAGAAAGATATATGCTGCTATTTTAAAATAACTTTCACCAGCAACAAATATTTAAATAAAATTTCACCTTTCTATTTATAAATTAAACTTATTTTATTTTCACACACACATTTTTCATCTCAGTGTGGCCTGGTACCCTTGTTCTATGAAACTGTGTGGCACCCCTAAGGTTTTCTGAAATAACAGTACTTAAATATCTAAGCTGTGGCAAAAAATAACTTTCCTCTTTTCTGAAATGGTTAACAGAACTAAAATTAATGAGCTAGACATCCTCTTCAAAAGACCTTAACAGTGTCTTGGAAAAGACAGGGTTTTAAAGGTGATTCAAGGAAATGATGTTGTAAAAGTTTCTGATGATGGAATTCTGCACTCTCTGGTATTCTTTACTGATTTCCTCTGCAGACATGCTGCAAGATCACCTGTGAAGATCGTCCGCTCAACGTTAACCATGTAAAAATTGTGTATTCTGGTTCAGATGCAGAGTGCCCCTGATTGCAGTGGACTAGATCAACATTTTCATTGCTTGTTTGTTTGACTCATTGGGCTTTCCAAGCTAGCATTGATTACAGAGACCGAACTTGTTTGCTTTTTTTTTCTTAAATATCATTGACAATAGTGTTTACATATTTCAGTGAGTTCATTTGGACAAGACTGTAGAGGTTATAGTATTAACATATTCCAAACAGTTTAGAGAGACCAAATAACCCAGTGACATAAATCTGGATAGCACTGTTGAAGAATAGTTCACTGTCTGGCTACAACATTTGAATTGTGTTATATTAGGAAATAGGAAAGTCATATTCTGCTTTTATCCAGAGCATCTAATAGAAATGCAAATATCAGCATTAATGGCTAATTAATTATGCTCATTAGTGAATGAATAATGAAATGAAGAATTAATTAAAAAATTTTAGTGAAGATAATATTAAAATATTTCATTCCTTCTTTCATTTTGTTTTACAATTCTCCGCTATGATCAAGATACCCTTTCCAAGGACCTGAATGACGGGACAGCCCCAAACTTTGAGCACAGACCTCAAGATTTAGAAAAATGTATAGAATCATAGAATAGTTAGGGTTGGAAAGGACCTTATGATCATCTAGTTCCAACCCCCCTACATAGGCAGGGACGCCTCACACTAAACCATGTCACCCAAGGCTCCTTCCAACCTGGCCTTGAGCACGGCCAGGAATGGAGCATTCACAACTTCCTTGGGCAACCCATTCTAGTGCCTCACCACCCATAAAGTAAAGAACTTCCTCCTTATATCTAATCTAAACTTCCCCTGTTGAAGTTTGACCTTGCACTTGTCATGGTTAAACTTCATAAGGTTGAAATCAGCCCACCTCACAAGCATGTCAAGGTCCCTCTGGATGGCATTCCTTCCCTCCAGCGTATCAACCGAACCACACAGCTTGGTGTCATCAGCAAACTTGCTGAGGGCACACTCAATCCCACTGTCCATGTCACCGACAAAGATGTTGAACAAGACCGGTCCCAACACCGATCCCTGAGGGACACCACTTGTTACTGGTCTCCAGCTGGACATTGAGCCATTGACAGCAACTATTTGCATGCCGTCATCCAGCCAGTTCTTTATCCACCTAGTGGTCCATCCATTAAATTGATGTCTCTCCAATTTAGAGACAATGATGTAATGCGGGACAGTGGTCGAATGCTTTGCATAAGTCCCAGTAGATGACATCAACTGCTCTACCCCTGTCCCTCAGTTCCATAGCCCCATCACAGAAGGCCACCAAGTTGGTCAGGCAGGATTTCCCCTTAGTGAAGCCATGATGGCTGTCACCAAGCACCTTGTTGATTTTCATGTGCCTTAGCATGCCTTCCAGGAGAATCTGCTCCAATATTTTGCCAGGCACAGAGGTGAGACTGACTGGTCTGTAGTTCCCTGGGTCATCCATTTTCCCCTTCTTGAAAATGGGGGTTATATTTGCCTTTTCCAGTCGTTGGAAACTTCACCTGACTGCCATGATTTTCAAATATGATGGACAGTGGCTTAGCAACTTCATTTGCCAGCTCCTTCAGGAGCCACGGATGGATTTCATCAGGTCCCATGGACATGTGCACGTTCAGGTTCTTAAGATGGTCTCAAACCAGATCCTCTCCTACCTCCATGTTCTTCTTACATGATACTTCACAGAGGGTTTAAAACTATTCTACAGAACTGAGTCACTTACTTGTGTTTCATGAGTGTTGCAGGGAAAACCTGCTTGGTCTAGACAGTTTAAAGTGAATTGGGATCAAAACACTTTGTTGAGCTTTTGAGAACGTGGAATTAAGCATCAGTCAGTGAAGTGTTGCATTCAAGTAGTAGTACAAGAGGTAAAGCCCCAAACTAGACACATGAATGTTAACAACACAAGCAAATATCTAAATGACCTCTGCTGCAAACATTACCCTGTGTAAGAAACACAGAAGAGATTTCTTGAGTTCTCCTTTCCAAGAAGAAGACCTCACCCTAAGCAGTGTAGTAGCAAATGCCAATTGGTGTATTGATAAGGAATGGTGAGGAAATGCTACATGCTCTCTACGTTTCTGCAAAGTTCATGCAGATGGAACCCAAACCCCTTTCCTTTCACTTTTGGGATCGCCACAATCAAATGACTGTATATGGTATCAAAGCCTTTATGGATAGGGTCTGAAGATACAGATTTATTTACAGGGAGACCTCGCAGCGATGCCCAGTGGGTGGCCACCACGGGCAGGGACATTTCCCTGGGCCTCCTGGGCACAGGCACTGCCTCAGGGCCAGCAGCCCAAAGGCTTTTTTCTCCAAGGCATGCTGGAGCAATTTATAGAATCACAGAATAGTTAGGGTTGGAAAGGACCTTATGATCATCTAGTTCCAACCCCCCTACATAGGCAGGGATGCCTCACACTTAACCATGTCACCCAAAGCTCTGTCCAACCTGGCCTTGAGCACAGCCAGGGATGGAGCATTCACAACTTCCCTGGGTAACCCATTCCAGTGCCTCACCACCTTCACAGTAAAGAACTTCCTCCATATATCCAATCTGAACTTCCCCTGTTTATGTTTTAACCCGTTACCTCCTGTCCTATCATTACATTCCCTAGTGAAGAATCCCTCCCCAGCATCCCCATAGGCCTCCTTCAAATACTGGAAGGCTGCTAGGAGGTCTCACTCTCTCTCATTCAGCCTTCTCCAGGTTGAACAGCCCCAGCTTTCTCAGCCTGTCTTCATACAGGAGGTGCTCCAGCCCCCTGATCATCCTTGTGGCCCTCCTCTGGACTTGTTGCAACAGTTCCATGTCCTTTTTATGTTGAGGACACCAGAACTGCACACAATACTCCAAGTGAGGTCTCACGAGAGCAGAGTACAGGGGCAGGATCACCTCCTTCGACCTGCTGATCACACTCCTTTTGATGCAGCGTAGGATACGGTTGGCTTTCTGGGCTGCAAGCACACACTGAAGCCAGTTCATGTCAAGTTTCCCCTCAGCCAGCATCCTGGAGTCCTTCTTCACAGGGCTGCTCTGAATCTCTTCTCTGCCCAACCTGTAGCTGTGCCTGGGATTGCTCTGCCCCATGTGTAGATCAGATCTTTAAAAAATATTAGTTCTTCTTTTTAAGCATATTTTACATTGCAAGGCTTTTAAAAGATTTGTGTTGAACAGTTTAATGATATCTGGTGGGAATATTTCAAAGTAGACAAGTTTTCCCTCAGGTTTTTCATCCACGTTTAGTCTATTTTTTATGTTGCTTATTTCATTGCATTCAGCATGTCAGTCTATTCTATCTGCAGAGTAAAAACAACCTACCTGTGAGTCATCTGAAATGAAAATGAGAAGGAAAAAAAGCACTAAAATAACTTCTAAATAATTAAAAGAAAATGAATAAAATAAGTGAGACCAAGGCATGAAACCTTTGAGGAAATAACCTCCTTTCCAACTTGCCAAGTTTTTCAGGAAGGTCCCTGTATAAATCTCTGCATTTCAGCAATGTTTCCCTGCATCCCATTTATAGTTAGGATTCTTGTGATGTCTGAAAAAGCAAAAGAATCAACAACATTTGAGCATACTAGAAACCTGAGTTGCAGAAACAGATCTCTAATGTCTTGCTTCTGAAGTTCAAGTCTACTAAATCAGGTTTAGTTAAACCCCAAGGCGCAGGTTACCGTAGCATTTGTAAACAGAGGAGACATGCAATTCTTGCCACCAGTAGATAGTCTTACTTATAAATTGTCAAGATGGACAGGTAATTCAGAAAATGGCTTCAATTTATGTGTGTTTAGATGAAATTCCATTTTTTCAGACACATCTACATCCTGACCGTGATCACACTGTTTAGGAATGTCAGTCCCATCCATTATACCCTGCACTTAGTGTTGAGACGTCACACTGTCAACATGCCATCAGCTTAAGGGGCAAGTTATATATTTTTTTACTCCCCTTAAAGACAAAAAAGAACTCGTAAGTATTCAGGCTTTCTGAATGATGTGTTTGTCCATGACATCTGCTGGAACTGTAAAAGTTAACCACCAGTGAAAAGCAATCAATCTGTCAGCTTTTGGTGAACTAATTTAAAGGAAAACAGAAGTCAGCAGCCACTATAATACGTTTTTCCAGAGATGCAATATTCTAACTTGATGGATATGGTGCTGGTTGTCATCCATAAGCTAGGATAGCTGCTTTTCTTCTTTTTTTTCCTTCAGCAGCAGCATTGCATCTCCTTCAGCATCTCAACCCAGGGTACAGTCAGGGTGTTCTGTTCATTGTAATAAATGGCATGTGCCTCTGAATTTGGAGTCCTTCTTTCTTTCCCTTTCCACTTCCCCTGAAGATTAAAAAAAAAACATAATTCTTCCATACTCTCCTTCTAGATTGTTGGCATAGTCAGAGCACATCATCCCACTGAAAATTTTTGACAAATTTTATCCATTGCAGGAAAATAGTTAATCTATTGAGGAAATCATGAGAGCTTGCAGTAAGCCTTATCAGCCTGTCCTTTTAAAGTAACTTTTAAATGCTTTATCCTGTCTCCCATTTTGCTTTTATTTCTGATTTGCTGAATGAAAAATTTGGGTGTGCAGGCCAAAAGTTTTAGAGAAAATGATGCATCTTTTAGCAGATAGTTGTAAGAAAATAAGAATTAGATCTCTTTTTAAACTTGTTACTCTAGTCTAATTCAGCTTGCTAGCTGTAGAAGACAAATGTACATTAAAACTATCACGTTTTTACTTTCGCTTTAAAAAGTATCTCAGCTGAATTTTTGTGGCTCACTTCTCTTGCTATCAAAAGCACTAGCCTTCATTGCTTCTGACTTTTCTAAGGCAATGCTGCTACTGGCAACAAGTGTATTTGGAAACTCAATGCTTATCCTGTACTTTTCTTGACACTATTGTACTAGCAATATAGCTAGGGTAAAAACCAGTGGAAAACTATTTAATT
Organism: Pezoporus occidentalis; assembly: GCF_034315485.1. Lineage (NCBI taxonomy): Eukaryota > Metazoa > Chordata > Aves > Psittaciformes > Psittacidae > Pezoporus > Pezoporus occidentalis. The sequence goes on along the minus strand of NW_026913092.1, from coordinate 4,760,115 downwards.
GTCCTGTGCTTTCATTTTTAATTTCCTTAGAACCATCGTTCTAAGTGTTGCTGTTTTCCATACCCTCCTCCTGCCAGTGAGATGCAGAGAAAGTATCCTTCTTTCAGGGTAGATGCAAGCTCTAATTATGTTACCAATGGCACTTCACTGGTTGGCCTTGAGGAGATAGCTATGTATTCGTGAATTGCTGACTTCTCTCTTGAAGTATAATAACTGTTACATGCTCGCATTTCATGTCCACAAAAAACAGGGCCAAAGTCCACGCCAAAATGCACTCTCCTTCTGAATCAGCTTAATTCTGTAGACAATACAAATCATTGTGATTGGGATCATCTGCTTAACAGAAGGCAATACAGATACAGAGTTACTCTATATAAATATGTACCCCTTGTCATTTCACAGCAGCAAACAATTATTATTATATGATCATCTGTAGGGCTAGCTCTGCACAGAATCCGTTTGAATAGCATAACTAAAACATATTTTGTTATCTGAACCAGCCTTGCATGTCTGTATACAAGACAACTTTCCCCAGCTGGTGTCCATGTTCAGTATCTCTCTGCATACAAAATTTAGTCTTTCTTATTTATTTGCATTAGGAGGTACAGGGGTGTGTCTGTGTTTTAGTTTAAAGAGAATGGTTTACATGAAAGAAAGTAAGAAATATCAACACAATGATTTAATGTAAGCTAAGGACCCTCTCATCCCTGTCTCTAGGTTTGGAGTTTTGAGATAGAGACCTACGTTTAATTGTTTACTCTTTGTTATACCGGTATTAAATGAACCTTTGAGACTGTCACATGGTGGTTAGTTACCTCACAAATACTAAAGCAACCTGCAGTAATTTAAGTTTCCACAGATTGAAGAAGCCCTATATCCCCATTTTCAGAATGCAGACAAGAAGGAAGAATGGGGGAGGAATCAAACTCTGCCCTTTGTATATAATGATTCAGGAAGCTCACAGAACGTGAGCTGTTTCCCTTAGAACTGTCCTGTTTCTTTTTCCCTGTTCCCTGCCATTTCACATTACTTCTGTGTATAAAAATGAGTCTACAGGCTTTCAGATGCTGAGGCCATTAACTTACCAAATCTCTCTATATTCAGACAAGTTCAATCTGTGTAAAGAGCACACCGACGCATGAAACAGTTACATTGCATTATGCAGCAGTCTAATTTATTTCATGAAATATCTAACAAATAAGCAAATATATTTTGATGCCACAGTCATGAACACTGGAAGCTTACAGTAATTCAGCATGACCTATTGAGCTGAAAACCATTATTTGTGAAGTGCGAGTTGATGAGTTAGCAGTGTGCAATGGGTTGGGTGTCCAGATGGGAATTTTATAAAAGGATGCAAAAATTACTGAAGGAGAAGAAAGATGACAAAAAGAAAAATAAATCAAGTATGTAAACTGAGATGCTCTGTAGGGGAAACCCTAGAATTGTTAGTACTGAAGTAGTCTGTGGTGTCTGGATTTAATTTAGAATTGTCATTCTGCTTCATAAAACTAAACACTTTCTTTTCCTAGTTTATGCAAAAGTATGTTAATAAAACATTTACTTACCCCTCTCTTTTAAAGTAATACCATATTAGGAACTTGTCTAGGAAACATATCAAGAAACTGGATTTGCTTTCCATCCCCTTCAGAAAACGTTGTTGGTGGGAAGGGTGAGATTAAGGAGAGAAAAAAGATGAAAGATCCATATAGATGAAACTACAGGTAGGATTCTCATTCAGAAATTATGATGATGATGATCAGTCTTTGGGTCAACAAGGAGAGGTAGCAGTTTACTGAAAACAATAAAGAGATTTTTCTATAGAGTTGCACTTTTAATTCTGTGTCCTGGGTGTTTTAAATTCCAGTGATGCCTGTGGAAGTTTTGAAAAACAAAACAGGAGCTTTGTGACTGAAGATGATTATAGAATAACCTGTAAAGGAGGTAATTAGAGTTGAGAGTGGCAAGTTGACAGGCACAATTCGGAGACAAACATACTGACAAGCAGCTGAAGCAACTTTAAATCAGGATACAGCACTTATGCACTGGAGACCTATCCCAGATCCATTGAAGTTATTAAATAAAAGGCTGGGAAGATGTGGGGGTTAGGGAGGCACAGAACCCAGTACTCCTGACCTAATAAAAAATAAATTCATGTCCTGAAATATTTTCTTTTGATAAAAATTTTCATACTCACTGTGGAAGTAAGGGTTGCTGGCAACTTATCCATTCACTACAGTGATGATCTTGAGTGCCCTAAAAATGGTAGCGTAAGAACTGACATATAACCACCGGAATGGTTATATGAGGTGCTTTATTGCAGCGCTGGGAAACCAGGGGCACGCGCCCAAATCTGTCTTCGACCCCATCACATCGCGTTCGCAATTTATACACTAAAATTTCGTAACTAATGCATATTCATCAAGGATTGTTTCATTAGTCCGTTACAACATCAGCCTCTTCTGCACTTGCGCAGCCCCCTCTGGTGGTCGTCCTGATGAAGTAAGGAGTCTTCCTCCCCTTATTCTTTTCACCTTTCTGTTCTTTGGACAGGCCCCAGCCATTATGTGGATGTCAGCATTCTCACTTCCTCGCTTGGCTTGTCCTTTAATGTTGCAATGATTTCACAAAGCTACCAATATTGCAGAGATGAAATTTTCTGCTGCTTAAGATACATGGTTTCCATTTCTAGACAAAGCTTTCTTGTAAGCAATACAAAAATTATGAACGTCTGTATTATCAAGACGCACAGTTAGACAAAGCTTCCCTGTTCTAAACTACAAGGTCTTAGGCCAGGCATCCTGTGCCCTTCTCGTTGTTACATTAGTTTCTACTGCTGAGGCTACCACAGCAAAGTTACAACATTCTTTTAATATAGAAGTCTGCTATTGATTCGAAAACTTTTCAAATATAGTCATTTCTATTGCTCTATATAATCATTTTAACGTAAAATTTCACTCTTTTTCTAACAATAGGTCTTGTTCCCTTCTGCGAAAGCTTGATAGAAGAGCAGGCAAATAGAAGAGAAATACTGGCTAGGTATAATCAAATAGCCGATGGCAGCATCTGACATTTCCTACTCACCTGATTCATAGACCTTTTATTTTGAGCATGAAACAAAACAACAAACTAACACAAAAAAAACCAACAAAACCAAAACACCAAACCCCAAACCCAACCCTATCCTCAACTCACTCTAGTGAGATGTAGTAAGCTGGAGCTGCTAGAGCATGAGGCAGCCCTTATGCTGTCCAACTTGCCTTGAACACTTCCAGCCCTGTTCAACTTGTCCTTGAATGCTTTCAGGGATGAGGCATCCACAGCTTCTCTGGACAACATGTTCCAGTGTTTTGTTACCCTCATAGTAAAGAATTCTTTTCCTAATATCTAATATAAATCTACACCCTTTCACCTTAAATCCATTCTCTCTTGTCCTGTCACTACATGCCCTTGTAAAAAGTTGCTCTCCAGGCCCCCAGTTGCTTTCCTGTAGGCCCCCTTTAGCTACAGAAGGCTGCTAGAAAGTCTTTTCTGGGCCTACTCTTTTCCAGGCTGAACAAACCCAATCATCATCCTGTCTTCATAGTAGAGGGGCTTCAGCCCTTTGATCATCTTCATGGCCCTCCTCTGGACTTGCTCAAGCAGGTCCACACCCCTCTTGTGTTGGGGACCCCAGAACTGAATGCAGTATTCCAGATGGCATCTCACAGGAGAGGAGTAAAGGGGGAGAATCGCCTCCTTTATCCTGCTGGCCACACTCTTTTTGATGCAGCTTAGCATACAGCTGGCTTTCTGGCTGCAAGTGCACACTGCCTGGTCCTATTGAGCTTTGGACACAGCCTGGTAGTGTTAGGAAACTTGTTGAGATTGCACTCAATCCCATGGTCTGTGTTGCCAACACTGCAGGTCTCAATACAGACCCCTAAGGAACACCATTTGTTGGACATCAAGCTGTTGACCACAACTCTGAGCATGACCATCTAGCCAGTTCCTTATCCATCGAGTGGTCCATTCATCAGATCCATGCCTCTCCAATTTAGAGACAAGGATATTTGCTAATATGTGGATTTCCTTTAAAATAACATGTTTCAGTGGCTCTGCACTGTATCCTTTATATATAATTATCAGAAATGAATGAACATTAGCTCAATTACAGATTACTGGTATATAAATTCATTCTTTATTCATAGATTTTAAAATCCCTTAGGAACCGCTTAACAATCTAAGTCTAACCAATGACATTTATGGTCATGTCTTGGAATCAGATAAATCATCTGAGCACAATCCTTTTAACCACCAGATGAACCTTTATTTTCAAAGTTCAGAATATGCAGAATAACCCTGATAAATGATCTGTGGATATGAAGGAATATCTTGCTTCCCTGGAATCTTTGCAATGTATTCTGGTTCATTAAAGAAATCCCAGAAACTATAAGTAACACCAAAATGTTATATATCTTCAATGACAGTGACACAATTCTAAGATGGCATAAATAAGCCCCAAAGAGTACAAAGTAATTTAGGAGAAAAATGTTTTGATCAAAAATCTTAAGTTTATACCGAATTCTCTTGCCTCACCAGGAAATGCAGAGACATTGCCTACAGAATTGTTCTATTTAGATTATTTCTTTTTTTTTTAATTGTGTCTCTTACAGTCAAATTGTTTTGAATTTTATTTATTATATTGCTGCAAATAATCAGTATTTGGTCTAGGCTGGCATGCTGGCTTTCTGTAAGAAGTGCTCAAGGAGAAAGTCAATTACAGCATTTGGAAAGTAGTTCCTCAAGAGAACAAATCTAAGCAATCTAATTGCAGTCATCCTTTATCAGGTGGCACTGCATCAGCTGATATTTCTGTGATACAGGTAAGTAGAAGAAGACTTTTGAATGTAGGACTGAACTTTGTATAGCCTAGGAAAATAAAACTTTTTTAGCATAAAAACCTCAAGTGTAGCTGTTCTCAAAGACGTATTTACAGGATTGATCCTTTTCTCTCTCATGGATCTATTTTCCCTGTGCAAAATGAGACACTGCAGGTGTAAAATGCTAATGTTCTGATTTGCACACTGCTTGAATAGTGTAAGCCTGGTTCTCTGGCCCCTTAAACACTGCATTGAAGAGAATTAATAGCTTCCTGACTGACACTATTGGAGGTGTTATCATATTAAAAATCTGAAGATGAAGTTGTTATGGCTCACATATACTGACAATGCATTCATATATTCCTGAAGAGTAGACAGTAATGAAGGAACTCAGTTAACAGTGCCCAATGTCACTTTGTCCACCAGGACTGTGGGCCTTGTTCATCTTCATTTGTTGGGATTTTTTTTCCAGGCTCAGCTGTTGCGCCTGGGTGAATAGGGAAAATAAATATTTATAAAAGCGGACAAAGATGTATAACCTCCCTCTCTTCCCTGACTGGTCACATCACAGGGTCCCAGCCATGCACTGTTCATACTGCCACTTCCCCAACCCAGAGCAGGGGGAGTGGGAATACACACACACAGGGTCAGGATTATGACATGTTTGTGTAGTTTGACCTGCTGGTATGGAGGCAGGACTATGCTTCATGGCATCCTCAGGACTTCTATAAGGTTTCACTAAGAGGCAAAACCACTTAAGTGAGGGCCAGGCTGACAGGCAGAGACGTCCAGAACAGTAGTTTCCTTGTGACTTCCACTAACATGACTAGAAGTGCCTCACTTGCAGGCAAATCCTCATCCTTCTTAAGATGTAGTAAGACTCTTGTGAAATGTTGAGGTGGAGGTTTTGACCACTTTGCTTTGATACTGCTGGAATAAAAGAAAACTTTCTGCTCATTCAAATGGCTTTCAAGGAGAAAAGCCAGTTAAAAGTAGGATTGCATAGTCTGTCTTAAATGATTTGATTTATGGATTGACTTCATAAATGTTCACTGCTACTACTGGTTCCTTTTTTTCTTCCCCCCCCTCCTCCCCCCCTGCTGTTGTGAATCCAAATTTAAATGCATCCATGGTGTACAAATGTGGATATGATTCCCTTTTAAAATACAGAAAGAACAAATGATGCCATAATCCATTGCTTTCTTGATGTCTTACTCAATCACATGGCTAAGTGAATGGATTTTTCTGGCTAGAAAACAACTCATTAATAAGTCTGTTTTTTCTGAAATGCAGGACTTTTAGTTTAGTTTTAATAGTTTCACCATTCTTAGGGTCATACAATTAAGAAAACACATTTTCTTTTAGCAGTAAGAAGTCGTGACAGGGCAATATCATGAAAATGTCCATTGCCACAAGCTCAGCACTATGACAGAGTGCTTGTGCTAATGTGTTCAGAGTCTTAATGAGGTCATACAAAAGACTGTGCTTCCCTCTGTCATTTTGTGCACTGAGGAAGGACATATATATTGGTGTATTTGAGTCCTGCCATAGATGAGAGCAGCAGGGTAGAGAAGGACAAAATTATGGTGGCTTCTTCTCTGAATGACAAGAGAGCTCAGTGGATCCACAGAGAAGTAAATGCAGCCTTTCAAAAGCTACCTGAAAGAATTCTTGTCACGATCACCCTTTCATTAATGTTTTGGAGGCATACAGCCCCACCACTTTTTATAGATGGGCTGTTTCTTTAGACTGTATAGTATTGGGAAATGGTAACTAATATTTCCTGTGTGTACCCGGAAGGGCTACTACACTGCGGGGTAGGACTAGGTATCGGGTGGTGCTTGGTCGGGCTGAAGGGATGAGTTATCGGTTGGCAGGTGGTGAGGTGTTGTATTCTCTTCCCTTGTTATTTCCTTTATCATTATTATTATTGGTGGTAGCAGTAGTGATTTGTGTTATACCTTAGTTACTAAACTGTTCTTATCTCAACCTGTGGGAGTTGCATTCTTTTCGATTCTCCTCTCCGTCCCTCCGGGAGTAGGGGGAGGGCAAGAAGAGGGGGAGTGAGTGAACGACACTACAGTATGGTAGGAAAGCACCTTTCTCTGGAGATTCATTTGCTTTAGTGTATTATATCTAACAGCTGCTGATGTCACCACTGAACTTGTCTGGTCAGTGCTAAGATCATCTGGTTTCATCACAGTTCAGTCTTTGTTGGGCTGACGATCGAAGGGAACAGAGGTTCAGTCAATAGTGACCTTATGACAGTCGTGCTGCTGCTGGCTTTTCCCATCACTTTATTCTCTGCTGATGATCATGACAGCATATGTGCTCTTTTCAAAGTCCAGAGTAGCGGAAATGGGCATTTAACTGCTACAGAAGTGTTACATAGCAGTCAATAGCATATGATTGATTTCACTGGCTGTTTTGTACCTCTCTGGTATTGCCAGAACAGCAGCCTACTTTTTCAAAATGTTTTACTACTTTTTCCAGATTTTGCACTTGTTCAGGGTGAAGTTCCAAAGCACTGGAGGGGCCAACTGGGCCAGGTACTTGCCCACACTATTCCACACACCCTGCCACTCACAAATGTCCAGTCTTGGGGAAGATCTCTTGGTGGTATTCTTAGGTAGTCCTCTAACCTTAAACAAGACCAGAACTATATTCAACAAAATAATGGTTCCTAGCAAAAAGAGCAGGTAGGTTTCAAGAGTACTCAAGGGATATTCAAAATCTTTAAAATTCTCAAAAGCTACTGTAAATAGCCTAGTGGGAAAGGGGAAGGCACAGGAGAATGTCTTGTCCACAGTTTGGTGTTCTGAGGGAGGAAATAAAGAGCTGTAATTGTTAATAATTCCATTACATGCCTCCCAAAGAATGGAGGTGATGAAAATGCTTAGAAGCATACCAGATCAGTTTCATGACCAATAATTCTATTCTATCACAAGCTGTTACCACAAAGTAAAGTGCAACAAACAAGAACCTTAGCCTGGGCCCCAAGCCAGTAAATTCTAAAACAGCAAATACTGGCTACAAGTAAGGTGTGACATAATGAAGCTCAGAGACCAAGCACAACAGCTCCGAGAGAAAAAAATTCAACATTGTGATGAGTGGCTATTTATCTGAAACTATGATTGCTTATCACAAATTCATTTTTACACACTCTGGTTCCTTTATCTCAGCCCTTCAAGCCCCAGATTGAGTGCAGAAAAGGTCATGGTTTAAGCCCAGACGGTAATTCAGAACCACAGAGCCACTCACTCACTCCTCTCGCTTCTTCCCCACTCCCTGCAGGATGGGGTGGAGAATCTAATGAATGTAAATCCCAGGGGTTGAGAAAAGAGCAGTCCAATAACTGAAGTGTAATACAAAACTACTATTACTTATAATAATAATAATGATAAGTGAAATAGCAAGGGGAGAGAATATAAAATTAAAAAGGAGAAAGGAAAAAAAACAGCAACAAACACAAGTGATGCACAGTACAGTTGCTCACCACCTGCCAGCAGATACCCAGCCCAACCTAAGGCAAGTCACAGACTCCGTACCCCAATGCTAATCTGAAAAATTGCAATGATAACTTGCGTAATTTTCTGCAGCCATGCTGAGATTAAGTTATATATGAGATTGCAGGATACATTTCAGATTCTTGTATGGATGGGTGGGTGAACAAAGTAACAGGGTGGATAGCATTTTTAATATGGGGAAAAATCAGTTGTCTCTAGTGAGTGGACAAGGTGAAGATATTACAAATTGTTTCCTTGTCTGGTATATGAATACAAACATGTGCTATACTTGCTGACCTATTTTAACTGCTTCTGACCAAAAATTATTGGAAATAAATATGTAGATATTGGTGAATATGTGAATCCAGTGGCAAGCTGTTGATCATGTTACAGCTGCTAATAACCAATTCATGTCTAAAATTACTTGTTGCAAAGATGCTATTAGAGAAAAATGGGAGCAAGATAAACTTTATCTTCACATGTAATTAAAATGATGAGTTTACAAGAGCAAAATGGTACAGTTATGACAGACAGAATAAGACTGCTATATGACTATTTAACTATATGGTAAAATTCTTTAATTTGGCTGTGCTCAGCGTGCCAATGATTTTATTTTGCATCATGCAGGCAGGTGAAGAAGAGACTTGTTTGCTAATTAGCGTTATGATTTGAGATGCACAGCTGTAATGAAGCATGAAATGGCAGTCACAAGTGATATTCCTGCAACTCTTGTATATCTGCCTGCACTTTGCCAGTATCAGCAGGTAGAAAGTCCCAGAAGAAAAATACTAGATCAAGTAAGAAGGAGTTATTTAACATAGTGCAATTAAAGACAGTGCTAGTCCTAATTACACATGCAAGTGCAGAAACTAGTTAGGTTTTTAGTACCATGGTGACAGCAGTTGTAGTCCATTAGGTTCTGACTGTTAGGCATGCTGCAAGGGAAACGTTAATTCAGAGCATCAAAGAGCATTAGAAAATCCCCACCAGATAATAGCAATGGTGAGAACCTCACCAATCAGATTTGCTGTTGTTTAGTGAATTACATTATAGGAAGTACTGGTGTGAGTCCACCAGAAGCTATGAAGCCACTGATTCATAAACATGTCAAGACGATGTACAGCACAGAGTAGTTTGAGGCACCAAGAATAACATGTCTGAGATGGCTGGCAGTAGCACAGCTATAATTTTCATGACATTCTAGTTCAGATATGAAATTTCAAGGACTTTTTGGAATAAGATTAGGTGCGACAAATTCTGTTTGGGTGTAAAAATACATAGAGAACAAATGTCTTTTTCACCCTGTCCACAAAACACAGCCAAAGAGTACTTTGTCATGCTCTTACTTCCTTGGCTACATCATGTTTGTATCAGGCAAGGCTTGACACATGCTGGCTCTTTTGTACTTTTTAATTCTTGTTGCCATGCTAAGGAAACTGAGACACACTCCACATGACAGCCCAGTTTGATCATGTACTGGTTTTGATGACCAAAGGGGCAAAATCTTTAGGCCTGTCATTACACTGAGTGCTGCTTTTAGAAAGAGTAGAACAAAAGAGCACAAAAGGGAGCATGGAGTGGTTACCTGGAAGTATATCTACATCTCTGTACATTTTCATCACTTCATAGAAGTGTATTTTGAAATCACTCATCAAACATGTATGACTACTTTGATGAAAAACATTCACACAGTATCACATAGTATCACAGTATGCTAGAGATTGGAAGGGACCTCGAAAGATCATCTAGTCCAATCCCCCTGCCGGAGCAGGAACACCTAGATAAGGTTACACAGGAATGTGTCCAGGCGGGTTTTGAATGTCTCCAGGCAAGGAGACTCCACAACCTCCCTGGGCAGCCTGTTCCAGTGTTCCCTCACCCTCACTGAGAAGAAGTTTCTTCTCAAGTTTAAGTGGAACCTCTTGTGTTCCAGTTTGTACCCATTACCCCTTGTCCTATCATTGTTTGCCACTGAGTAGAGCCTGGCTCCATCCTCGTGACACTCCCCCTTTATATATTTATATACACTAATAAGGTCACCCCTCAGTCTCCTCTTCTCCAAACTGTAGAGACCCAGCTCCCTCAGTCTTTCCTCATAAGGGAGATGCTCCACTCCCTTAATCATCTTAGTTGCCCTGCCCTGGACTCTCTCCAGCAGCTCCCTGTCCTTCTTGAACTGAGGGGCCCAGAACTGGACACAATATTCCAGATGCGGTCTCACCAGGGCAGAGTAGAGGGGAAGGAGGACCTCTCTCGACCTACTAACCACCCCCCTTCTAATACACCCCAGGATGCTATTGGCCTTCTTAGCCACAAGGGCACAGTGTTGGCTCATGGTCATCCTGTCGTCCACGAGGACCCCCAGGTCCCTCTCCCCTACGCTGCTCTCTAACAGGTCATTTCTCAACCTATACTGGAACCTGGGGTTGTTCCTGCCCAGATGCAGGACTCTACACTTTCCCTTGTTATATTTCATCAAGTTATTCCCTGCCCAACTCTCCAGCCTGTCCAGGTCTCGCTGGATGGCAGTACAGCCTTCTGGCGAGTCAGCCACTCCTCCCAGCTTAGTGTCATCAGCAAACTTGCTGATAGTACACTCAATTCCCTCATCTAAATCGTTGATGAATATATTAAATAATACCGGTCCCAGTACTGACCCTTGAGGCACTCCGCTAATTACAGGCCTCCAACTAGACTCAGCCCCATAGACTACAACTCTCTGGCTTCTCTCCTTCAGCCAGTTCGCAGTCCACCTCACTACCTGATCATCCAGTCCACACTTCCTCAATTTAGCTGTGAGGATGCTGTGGGAGACTGTGTCAAATGCTTTGCTGAAGTCAAGGTAGACCACATCCACCGCTCTGCCATCATCCATCCACCGTGTTATTTCCTCATCTAAATTATTTAGTATTCTTCTATGCCTAGGCTTCATAAGACATGCAAGACACTGAAATTTATAGGCTGAGTCATGAAGGAAGTCTCACTGTGTAGTGAAATAATTATTTATGACTTTAAAACTTCACATTCATTTATACTAAAACTCTCTCTGCTTTTATGGTGGGTTTTTTCAGATTTTGAAGTGGTTTTACCAAGTCCCATCTCTGTCATGTCAGTTATGTCCTCATGACTTTGATTTGATTAAGTTGTGCCTGATACTATCACTATTAACTTTGTCTGCTCTGAAACCTAACTGCAGCTGAAAGCCATATCAGAATAGTTTATTCCAGTTCATTAAAAGCCATCCTTACTTTTGGTTTGTTTTTTTTTCTTTCTCCATTCCTTCAGTAACAGAAAATTTTACAGTCTTGTTCTAAGATAGTGTTTCATTAGTAACATTATCATATAAGGGATCTGTTAAACTTGCTGTAATCACACATGATACACAACATGTTTGACTTTTCTCTATGTGATCTGCATCTGGAAGTGACAGGAGAAATATTATGGTATTCTTTTTCTGTGGAAAACCAATAGGGTTGCATCAATCTAATCTGAAATCACACCTAACCAAAGTTTTTAATAAAAGAAACAGGTTTTGCAATTCTTCATTAAAATTTTCCAATTAAACCAGGAAATCACTCCAGGGGTTTGGAGTGTGTTCTTCCCTTCACCATCTCTTCCTCTGTTCAGGGTTAATTGCAGTACCTAGCTATATTTTAATAACAGTACATTATAACAGATGGTTTTAATGCCATATCTTTTGTCTTGAAATATATAAAATTAAAAATAATGAACTGCATTTATTTCTTTTTTTCTACCCCAGTTCTTAAAATCTGTGTAAATTCAGTAGTTTTTTATTTATTTCTTTTCAAAGTATACATGGAGCTCTTGGTTCCTGTTCATAGCTACAGAGAATAAATGACGGTTTAGTGGTACTTGAACAGATTGGATCCCTTCAGTTTTGAATTTACATTTTATACTGGAATTAAGCTTCATTGCACAATTTCCATTTCCTTTACAATTAAATGTGGAAATTAAATTGAGACCTCAGATGTTTGAAAATCCAGCTAGAGATCCACTCCAAACTTCATATTTTCAATGTATTTTAAGCTTAGTTTCTATTAAATTTTGAGTATGAAAATTTAGTTGTGGATACAAGCGTACCTTTAGTTTAATTCTCCACTCCACATTTCTAGCCTTCTTACCCTTTCTTCTTTCCCATTCTATCAAGGGAACACTTGAGTATATATCATGGTGATTCATTAATAGTATATGATACTAAATATTGTGGAAAAAGAAAGTGTACCAGCTGTAGAAGCCATAATTTACTAAGGTATGCTAACTACCTAATGAAAAAGTCAGATTTGAAGGCTCCTAGGAAAATATTCTATGGGGAAATGAGCTTGGTTCTTACAGTGAGTAATACAAAAGAGGAGAGGCTGCATAAAAGCAAAGTTAAAACACAGAGTTTCCAATGACACATGGAAGCATGATGATATGACAGGAAGAAAAATAAAGGGGGGGCAAAACATGATTTTTTAGAACTTCTATTTCTAGATGAAGCACTTCATACAATCCAGATGATAAAGGACACCCCAAAGGAAATGTAAGGAAGAAAAATCTTCTGGTAAACTTCACATTTCTTTCTCTGTGTAGGAGAAAACACACGTCAGAATAGTTAGTCTTTACAGTTATATGACAGCTCTTAACTAAGGTTGACAAAAAGAAGAAATTGTTGACCGTTATCATGACTGACAGACAACTATTACTTCTAATTTAGTTTTGTCTCTGTACACATCTTTCTTCCTCTCTGTATATCGATTCATCAGCCAAGATTATTTACTAGCATGAGAACAAGTAATATTAAAATTGCCCTTCAACTGAATTCAGAAAGCACATCTTGTCCGACACTAAAGAGATTTTAAAACATTACATTCCGAGCTCAGAGTGAATTTCCAATAGTTTTAGATCACAAATTCCTGTAGGCTTACAGTAAAAGTGTAATCTCAGTCTTTAGGTGTATGAGGGCTAGATGAACCTATTATTTAGTTCTAAACTCTACTCAAGATTATTAACCAAATGAAGCTTTGCAATTCCACCCTTCATCACTGTTCCTTAGAAAACATGTACCTGAGGTGTATGGTTTCTCTGATCAGGGATGAATCTATAATAGTTTTCTCTTTTAAAGAGCCACATTTAAAACAGGCAAAAAAAAAAAAAGAAATGTGTTCATTCTCAATTTCAGCATCTTCTGTTCAAATAGATTTTTATACATCCTGAATATAGATAAAAGACTAGAAATACAATTGCAACTCTTGCAACATGTAGAAAGAAATTCTATGTGGCCAGCTGTCAACCAATAGCCCCAGGTCCTTTTCTGCCAGGCAGTTTCCCAGCCAATCTTCTTTTAAGCCTGTATCACTGCATGGGGTTACTGTGACCCAAGTGCAGCAGCAGGCACTGAGACTTGTTGAAACTCGTACAGCTGGCCTTGGCTCATCTATCTGGCCTGTCCAGGTCCCTTTGTGGATCTGCCCTACCCTCAAGCAGATCAACACTCCTGTCCAATTTGGTGTTTTCTGAAAACTTGCTAAGGTTTCACTCTATCCTTTCCTCCAGATCACTGACAAATACATTAAACAGAATTTGCCCCAGTCCTCAGCCCTGGGAAATGGAGCTGTGACTAGTCATCAACTGGTTTTAACTCCATTCTCCACAATTCCCTGAACCGTTTTTTTTACCCAGTGAAATGTATGCCCATCCAAGCCATGAGCAGCCAGTTTCTCCAGGAAAATACTGTGGGAAATGGCCTCAAAGACTTTATTAAAGTCTAGATAAACAATATCCACATCCTTTCCCTCATCCACTGAGTGGGTCATCTTGTCATAGAAGGTTAATCAAGCAGGCTCTGCCTTTCAGAAATGCATGCCTGATCACCTGGTCTCTTAGTCTAGGTCATTAAAATGTTAAACAGTTGCCCCAGCAGTAACCCCTGGGGTACTCTGCTGGTGGCTGGCTTCCAGCTGGAATTTGTGCTGCTGATCAGTCCTTTGAGCCTGGAAGCTGAGAATCATTTCAGTCCACCTCACAGTCTATTTATCTATCCTGTACTTTATCAGTGTGTCTGAGGATGATATGAGACAGAGCGTTGAAAGACTTGCTAAAGATAAACTGCTCTTGGCTGCCAGGTTGGTCATCTCATTGTGGAGGGTTATCAGATTGGACAAGAATGAGTTCCCTTTGGTAAATCCAGGGTGATAATTCCTTATCACTTTCTTGCCCTTGCTTTGTTTAGAAATGCTTCCCAAGATTACCTCCTCCATCACCTTCACAGGCCCCAAGCTCACCAGCTGACTAGCATTGAGTTCCCTGAACTGAAAGTACCTGAGGAGCTTTTTGACCCTCTTGAGGATAGAAATGACATTTGCTTTCTTCCAGTCCTCAGGAACCTTCCATCATCACCATGACCTCTCCACGATTGTCTGTTGTGCCCTCACAATGGGATGGGCTCAGCTCATTCAGCAGTTGTAGATGCATCCCGTCTCATCAGGTGCTTTTGTTTGTTCTGTCTGTTCAAATGTCACCCAACATGATCTCCATCTACCTTCCACTAGACTTCCCCACTGGTCTCAGGAGCTTGGGATTGCTCAGTGCAGTCCTACCAGGAAAGACTGAAGCAAAGGCGGCATTGAATAGCTTATACCCATACATGTCTTTTATCTCAAGGAGGCTTTAAACTAGATGTGTTGGGGGAGGGGGGCATCATTCCATCCCAACACAGCCAGTCAGTTGTCAGCACCTATAATAAATGCTTGGAGGGATGTAGAGATATTCCAGATGCTCCAGCCAATGAGCCGGCTTCAGTTGGAGCTCGGCTCAGGTGCCGCTATACAAACGCCCCTAGCATGGGGAACAAACAAGAGGAATTAGAGATGTGTGCACGTCTATGGGGGTATGATATAATAGCATCACAGAAACATGGTGGGACTGCTCCTATGACTGGAGTGTTGGAATGGAAGGTTACAGGCTCTTCAGACAAGACAGGCCTGGCAGGTGGGGAGGGGGAGTTGCCCTTTATGTTAGGGGTAGGCTGGAGAGTCTGGAACTCTGTCTGGGGACAGGTGAGCAGTCAACAGAGAGTTTGTGGGTCAGGGTTAAAGGGAAAACAGCTATGGGAGACATTACTGTGGGGATCTGTTACAGACCGCCTGATCAAGGTGAACCTGCAGATGAAGCACTCCATAGACAGATAGGAAAAGCCTCACGCTCGCAGGCCCTTCTTCTCATGGGTGACTTCAACCACCCTGACATCTGTTGGAAGGACGGTACGGCCTGGCACAAGCAATCCAGGAGGTTCCTCAATTGTGTAGAAGACAACTTCCTTCTGCAAGTAATAGAGGAGACAACAAGGAGAGGTGCCATGCTTGACCTCGTGCTCACCAACAAGGAAGGGCTGGTTGGAAATGTGACTCTCCAGGGCAGCCTTGGATGCAGCAATCATGAGATGCTCGAATTTGAGATCCTCAGGACAGTGAGAAGAGCGTGCAGCAAGCTCACTGCCCTGGACTTCAAAAGAGCAGACTTTGGCCTCTTCAGGAACCTGCTTAGGAAGGTTCCATGGGATACAGCCCTAGAGGGCAGAGGGGCCCAAGACTGTTGGTTGATATTCAAGGATCACCTGCTACAAGCTCAGGAGTGCTGCATCCCAACCAGAAGGAAGTGCAGCAGGAGGGTCAGGAGACCTCCTTGAATGGATAAGGAGCTCCTGAGGAAAATTCAATTGATAAAAGGGGCTTATAATAAGTAGAAGCAAGGACAGGTGGCATGGGAAGAGTACAGGGATGTTGTCTGGGAAGCTAGGGACCAGGTTAGGAAAGCTAAAGCTCAGTTAGAATTAAACTTAGCTAGAGGTACTAAAGATAACAGGAAGGGATTCTACAAGTATATAGCAAATAAAAAACAGACTAGGGAGACCGTAGGCCCCCTCCGGAAGCTCTCAGGAGAACTGGCTACACAGGATTTGGAAAATGCTGAGGTTCTGAATGACTTCTTTGCCTCGGTCTTCACTGGCAAAGGCTCTGACCAAACCACCCAAGTCTTGGAAGGCAGACGCAGGGACTGTGAGAATCAAGACCTTGCGCCCACTGTAGGAGAGGAACTGGTTCGAGACCATCTTAAAAATCTGAATGTGCACAAGTCCCTGGGTCCTGATGAGATCCATCCATGGGTCCTGAAGGAGCTGGCAAATGAAGTTGCGAAGCCGCTGGCCATCATATTTGAGAAATCATGGCAGTCAGGTGAAGTTCCCGATGACTGGAAAAAGGGAAATATAACCCCCATTTTCAAGAAGGGGAAAATGGATGACCCAGGGAATTACAGACCAGTCAGTCTCACCTCTGTGCCTGGCAAAATCTTGCAGCAGATTCTGCTGGATGGCATGCTAAGGCACATGAAAATCAACAAGGTGCTTGGTGACAGCCATCATGGCTTCACTAAGGGGAAATCCTGCCTGACCAATTTGGTAGCCTTCTATGGTGGGTCTACAGAACTGATGGACAGGGGTAGAGCAGTTGATGTCATCTACCTGGACTTGTGTAAAGCGTTTGACACTGTCCCACATGACATCCTTGTCTCTAAATTGGAGTGACATCAATTTGATGGATGGACCACTAGGTGGATAAAGAACTGGCTGGATGGCTGCACACAAAGAGTTGTGGTCAATGGCTCAATGTCCGCCTGGGGACCAGTAACGAGTGGTGTCCCTCAGGGATCAGTGCTGGGACCGGTCTTGTTTAACATCTTTGTCACTGACATGGACAGTGGGATTGAGTGTGCCCTCAGCAAGTTTGCTGATGACACCAAGCTGTGTGGTTCAGTTGATACGTTGGAGGGAAGGAATGCCATCCAGAGGGACCTTGACACGCTTGTGAGGTGGGCTGATGCCAACCTCATGAAGTTTAACCATGCCAAGTGCAAGGTCCTACACCTGGGTCGGAGCAATCCCAGGCACAGCTACAGGTTGGGCAGAGAAGAGATTCAGAGCAGCCCTGCGGAGAAGGACTTGGGGGTGCTGGTTGATGAGAAAATGAACATGAGCTGGCAGTGTGCACTTGCAGCCCAGAAAGCCAACCGTATCCTGGGCTGCATCAAAAGGAGAGTGACCAGCAGGTCAAAGGAAGTGATCCTGCCCCTCTACTCTGCTCTTGTGAGACCTCACCTGGAGTATTGTGTGCAGTTCTGGTGTCCTCAATGTAAAAAGGACATGGAACTGTTGGAACAAGTCCAGAGGAGGGCCACAAGGATGATCAGGGGACTGGAGCACCTCCCGTATGAAGACAGGCTGAGAAAGTTGGGGCTGTTCAGCCTGGAGAAGAGAAGGCTGCGTGGAGACCTCATAGCAGCCTTCCAATATCTGAAGGGGGTTTATAAGGATTCTGGAGAGGGACTCTTCATTAGAGACTGTAGTGATAGGACAAGGGGTAACGGGTTCAAACTTAAACAGGGGAAGTTTAGATTCGATATAAGGAAGAAATTCTTTCTTGTTAGGGTGGTGAGGCACTGGAATGGGTTGCTCAGGGAGGTTGTGAATGCTCCATCCCTGGCAGTGTTGAAGACCAGGTTGGATGAGGCCTTGGGTGATATGATTTAGCGTTAAGGTGTCCCTGTTCACGGCAGTCACTACATGATCTTACGGTCCTTTCCAACCCTAACTATTCTATGATTCTATGATCTCCAGGTCTCTGCCCCGTTTGCTCAGCAGCAGGCCCACTTTAACCTCATCCTGTTTTTACTGCTAATGTACCTGCAGGAGCCTGAAAATGCTGTAAAGGCAGTTGCTTATGCTAGACACTGTATAGCTGCAGCTCACTAATCAAGAGTGCTTTTTCCTGTGAGGTTCTCAAGGTCATTTGTCTTGCAGCCCTCTTGCTGGGCTGACATTGGCCCTGGCAGGCCCTAAAAGTGAGGAAGTTTCAAAAGGAAAAAGTCTGCTCCACTCCAGTTTTGGTCTGGTTTATGGCCTTGGCAGAATTTCCTTTAAAATGCTTATCTGCAGGCATTAGCTATGTTTCCATTAGTGAGCTGGTTCAGAGCAGTGGTGTTACTTAAAACACTAATCCTTTGACTGTCACCATGTATTGAGAGCAGTCTTGGTTTCCAGAGTGATTTTGGTACGCTTGTTCTTTTGGAGGAAAACAAACAAAAGCTGTTTTCAAAAAGGGCTTTAATGTTTAATGGAGAAATTAAGATCCAAACCACAGTGTGGGCTGTGCCGTGACTAAGCCCTCCAGTATGTGCTTCTACCTTTTCCCTTCAGAAAGCATGAGTAGTTGAAATGCTCTCCTAAGAAGATGAAATCCTATCTGAAATAAACTCCCAGTGCCCTATGTAGCAGGATATGTGAGAAGCCTCAGAACCTTCTTCGATCTACCAGTCCCCACATTTACACCGAATTCCTTGCTAAATTCAGCCTAGCTGCTGTGGAAATTGTAAATAAATCAAGGTAATATAAAGAAGCCAGTGAGTTAGCCTGGGGCTTATTAGAGCAGAGATGTGAAATAAAGACTGTGGAATATGAGTTCTGTTTCTTTGCTCTGTGCTGGAGCGAGAAATAATGAGGAACCTAAAAAAATTTAAGGGAGATTTACCAGGTTGTTGGCCTTTGATTGCTGTTTTGCAGAATTTTTCAGAAGTAAATGGTGAAAGCCGCCAGCCTTGTTTCCTTTTTTTTTTTTTTTTGACCAGACTAGAGAAATATTTTATTCAAAGATACATATCTTTATTTGGTTTGTGTAAAATGAGGAAAGTTATAGTCCATATAAAAGATCACACAACTGGGGATACTGGCTGAAAATCAAAACTCTTTATTTATAGGCTTTCTAGTTTGCCCCCTCTCCCCCCCCCCCCCCCAAGATGTACAGTATTACATCTTTGTACGCTATTGTTTGTGTAGTACAGATGGAATTAAGTGATGCTTCAACTTGCAGCCAAAATCCAAAAATGAATAAAATTTTATGCATGTGAATTATTTACAAATCCATACATCAATTTATATTCAGCTGGAGAAGCGGGGAGATTGAGGGGGAATGCCAGTGGAGCTAGAAGTCAAGGAAATCCATCCCCCGTGACACTAGAAATATTTTTCTTCCTCTGTGCTCATTCCCTCTACTATAAACAGGCTATGAAATACTAATCTTTGGAGGATTCATTTTTATTTCCATAATTTGAAAATATAGTATATCATCTTAACATGGAATTCCACACACTTGATATTGTGTATGTATTTTCAATAGCTTAAATGCTAAGGTATGTATGTATGTAACATGTACAGTCAGAGTGATCATTTTTTTATAATGGCAATAATTATATTATTACTATGTATAGTCCAAAGAAATGGTTTGAAGGAGTAGATAGAACTATGGACAATTACAAAGTTGCCTAGGCAGAAAGACCTGGCAATTGGCCACATTCAGGAATGTTTCCTCAAATTTTAGTAGTTAATTCCTCTACTATAAGCAGTCATCCCATCCTCCTCTGCAGCCCATACCGTCATCCTATCCTATCTAAATATAATTCTGTTCAAAACCTTCATACCATATTAACTACACATTCCATTCCAGGCAATAATGGTTGTAACTTCTGTTTCATTTATTCCCTAAGCTATGGACAGCTAGATTCTGCGAAATACTTAGGGGATGCATCACTGTATCTTTGTCCTGTTACTGTACTCTTTACATTGGTCCTGTGCTACTAACTTACTTTGAATAAAGAATACTGAGTTATGTGGACTTTTAGTCTCATTCAATAGGTATAGTTGTTTCTAAGTTTATTGATACTTATTTTTCCTTTGCTCTTTGTTCTTGTTGTTGTTGATCTTATTTTTATTACACAAGGAAGATGAGAGATGTGAAATCTTGCCAATATTTTTGTCAGTATGTCAACTTATTTCATTTCATGAAAATAAAAGCATTCTAGTTATTTGATCCCTATGCAAAAAAAATGTACCCAGTAGCAAAGAACAGAATCCCAGTAACCATTGTTAATCATATCATCCTCCATTTTTTTCCCTTTCTGAATTATAATCAGATGAACATTTTGAACATCACCATGGCTGCCTTACATCACTTCCACCCTACCATTTTTCAAACCTGCCCTCCTCTACTTTGGTTTTACCTTGACTGTGGCACCATCTCAGGAACCATGTGGCCTTTGCAGAATAACTGCATTTTCTGAACTGTTCTACCTCCCTCCCTTAACTGAGGCACACCTGAAAACTCCTTTCTTTAATGACAGTTAAGGAAATCAATTAACTTTATTGTCTATGTGTTAATTTTATTTAAAGTATAAATGGAAGATGGGGTAAAATGTTGTAGGGAAAATTTTAAGGACATTAAAAGTCAGCACAGAAACTGGTGGGGGAAAAAGAGAGAGGTACAAGAAATGGTTTAAACTACAGAAACCTGTGTGAGGAACAGACGTACAATTATTGCATTATACATGATAATATTTTCATCAGTGTGTGCTGCTGATTAAGACTAAAGATGCAGGCAACATCTGTGTGTAACAGGACAGGAAACCTATTCTGTACAGGACAGGCACAGTTATGGTCCTGACATCTTTCCAAAACACCACTAATGACAATGTAGGAGGCAGAAGTGATATAAATTTGTATTTCTCTTTGCAGTCGCTGTAGATAGCTGAACAGTAATACTGAATACAAAACAGAGTATGGGTTTAATCTCTTTTCTTTTGCCTTTCCATGTAACACATGAAGCTTCCTGCCTCTCCCTCTGCCTTCCTATCCTATGGATTGCCCTTTTTCATTCCTCTTCATTTTCTCACGTTCTGGCTTACTTTATTTTCAAGTGCACTTCTGCAGCTGAATAAATATAGAGGAATATGGTTTTGTGTAAAATGAGTTTGGTTTCATATCTTTTTCAGTGTTTCTGTTTTAACAGGTCGCTGTTCCTAAGATCAGAGATGCTAGTCTTCACATCCTTCACTGATTCCAGGTTAAATAATAGCATTCCAACTGTAGCTTAAAATGGATACACCCTGCAGCTCCCCTTTTGCCTTAGTTTTCCTTCCTAAAATATCATTGCAAAATGTTTCTGCACTGTTAAAGAGTTGTTGTGCTCTGTTGTGTGACTGGTTAACTGATCTGTATCTGTATGTGCATATGAGCATGTGTTTGTATTTTTGCATACATGTACAAATACAGAATGTATATAAAAATGAGTTTCTTACTTTGTATTGAGATGCAGAAAGGTTTTAGTTGTTTCTTTTCTGAAACTTTAGCAAAGTTTGAACAAAACACACTTGCAAAGTATAATTTGCACATTTGTAATTTTCACTTAGCACTAAAAATAAGTTTAAAATCTTTCCTCCCCAGGCTAGATCAACATTCCTAGGGAAGACTGAAAGATGAGAGTAATATGCAGAGCAGTAGAGAAATGCCATGGGAGTGGATAAATCTATATAACCCTGGCCCTGTTACAACTATTGCCCTGTAATGTGCTCCAGCAGCTGCTGGCAAAGCTATCAGCTGCTCCTTGAAAGTCACCTATCATAACCCTGATTCCACAGTACCACTTCATGCCGCCAGTCACTGAAGCACCTTATGTGTTGGATATTTAGACTGGATATGACAGGTCCAAGTTACCTATTTCCGTGGCTGTTTGCATGACAGCAAAGCCACATTCTGTAGCCAGGAAACAGACAACCTGGAAAATAGATCTCAAAGTTCAGAGCAGAAAGGACAAAAGTAGGGTAGTTTTTAATAAGTGAACAGAAAAAAGGGGGGAAAACCCCACAAACCTTATCAATAACCAGCTCTACAACCCAGAGACAGAAAACTGCAGAAAGAGATAAACATTAAAATACAGAAGATCACAATTTTCTCTACAATGGAGATACAGGAATCTGTAGGTCAGCTAAATTTCTGAAAAGCCCCATATGAAGTAATTGAACAGCCAGATTCCTTTTTTGACCCATCTTATAAGGCACTATTTATTAATTCAAATTAAACCTCTCAAAGTACAATCCCCTGCTCTGCTGAGAACTCTCTCCTATGCTTTCTTTTCCTAATTATTACCTGTCAATTAGTCCCCCTCCAACTTCTAATGAAATGGGGTTAATTCCTCTCTAAAAATCACCAAGCCACTCATCATCAGTGTGGCAACTCTGCAACATGATTAATTTTGAGATCCACCAGAAAACTGTTTAAAACCACCCAGTGACAAAAAAAGCTAGCTGGTGGGGCTTGCTCTATATACCACACTGGGGCCTTTTTCCCTCCTCTTTCAGTAATTCTGAATGTTCTTACTTAGTAGAAGAAGAACAGAAAGGCATTTCATCCTAACTGAAGCTGGCATTTAAAAAGATTAGGCAATACGTTTCTACAAAATGACTTCAACAAATAAATACCTAGCATCTTTTTAGCATTATTTTTCTTAGGATTTCTTTATTGTTTTGGGTTTTTTGGTTGTTTTTTGTTGTTATTGTTGTCAGTTTTGTTTCATTGGTTGGTTTTGGTTGGTTGTTTTGATTTGATTTTTTTTGGAGGGAGAGGATGGTTGAGGTGGTGGGGTGAGTTGTTTTTTAACTGTCCAACCCCACTTGCATCGCCATCAGTAAAGGAAGGAAGATAGGGTTGCCAAGATACTAACTGAAAGAAATTTGAGACTCCTGAAGGGAGGAAGGAGGTGACCTTGACTTATTGCTCATGTTGAGCGAAGTTTAGTAGAAAAAAAAGTTTGTATGATATAACAGAGTATTTCTCTGTCTCTCAAGGTTTATTTCTTGAAAAGCAATATGTTTAGATAATTTAATTACTTATTGTTTTGATAATCCATATAAATATCTTGAAATTAACAGACAGTGCATTAAAAAAGTATACAAAAAAAGGTGAAAAGGTGGACAATTTGAGTGCCGGTTTTTCAAGTCTTTTCTTTCTGAGATTGAATGTGATGGGATTTCTGAATATGTGAAGGACTTGTAGAGTTTGAGCTTATATTGGACACTGCTGTCAATTTTCTTTTATTAGTGTTATTTTGTGCAATTGGCCAAGGTTTGTGTTTTGTTGGGTTTTGCTGTGGTTTTTTTTTTAAAGGAATTCTCTTCTTCTTCAGTGTTGTTATAAACCTGCTGTGACCTCTGATCAAAGAACATGCTAGGGAAACGTGGTTGAGAAATATCTTGATCATTCTTTGGCAGAAGTATTTATGCCGTAGTAAGCAGAACAAGTATGGAGAGCTATAAGCTTAGAGTTTGTCACAATGCTCAGGATAGCAGGATATATCTTTAAGTCAATATCCATGCAGTGCAGAAATGTAAAATATGTTTCAAAGTACTTGCACTTAATTTATATAGCAACAGAGATACTGCAACAGCTGAATAGCGTTTTTCAGCCAAATCTATTTAAGGCAGTACTTTATGCTTAAAGACTATTAAGTAAGTAGTGTAAACTTGTTTCTAATTGGTAAAAAGTTCTCTTGGAAGATTTAGGATCTGCTCTGCTCTACTGAGTAAACTTTGGTAATCTATTTACCAGATGAAATAGCTTTAAAGGGGTTTAAAATTATCTCTTCTGACAGCAAAATATATTTGTTTTTATTTTGTTCAACATCTTTGTCGCTGAAACAGACAGTGAGATTGAGTGCACCCTCAGCAAGTTTGCTGATGACACCAAGCTGTGTGGTTCGGTTGATACGCTGGAGGGAAGGAATGCCATCCAGAGGGACCTTGACACACTTGTGAGGTGGGCTGATGCCAACCTCATGAAGTTTAACCATGCCAAGTGCAAGGTCCTACACCTGGGTCGGAGCAATCCCAGGCACAGCTACAGGTTGGGCAGAGAAGAGATTCAGAGCAGCCCTGCGGAGAAGAACTTGGGGGTGTTGGTTGATGAGAAAATGAGCATGAGCCGGCTTCAGTGTGCGCTTGCAGCTCAGAAAGCCAACCGTATCCTGGGCTGCATCAAAAGGAGTGTGACCAGCAGGTCGAAGGAGGTGATCCTGCCCCTCTACTCTGCTCTTGTGACACCTCACCTGGAATATTGTGTGCAGTTCTGATGTCCTCCACATAAAAAGGAGGTGGAACTGTTGGAACAAGTCCAGAGGAGGGCCACAAGGATGATCAGGGGGCTGGAGCACCTCCTGTATGAAGACAGGCTGAGAAAGTTGGGGCTGTTCAGCCTGGAGAAGAGAAGGCTGCATGGAGACCTCCTAGCAGCCTTCCAGTATCTGAAGGGGGGCTATAGGGATGCTGGGGATGCACTATTCATTAGGGACAGTAGTGACAGGACAAGGGGTAACAGGTTCAAACTTCAACAGAGAAAGTTTAGATTGGATATAAAGAAGTTCTTTCCTGTGAGGGTGGTGAGGCACTGGAATATGTTGCCCAAGGAAGCTGTGAATGCTCCATCCCTGGTGGTGTTCAAGGCCAGGCTGGACAGAGCCTTGGGTGGCATGGTTTAGTGTGAAGTGTCCCTGCCCATTCAGGGGGTTGGAACTAGATGATCTTAAGGTCCTTTCCAACCCTAACTATTCTATGGTTCTGTGATTGTATGATTTTATTTCTATATACTTCTGAATATATATAAATTAAAATATTTACCAAAAAGACAGAAACTGCAGATTAGTCTTTCTTACTTTGAGGTCTGATTGTTATCAAGTCTGTTTGATGGACATGCTGTACTTCTTGTACAGTGTGATGCCTTTCACAGTTGTGAGGAGGTTCACAAACCCATTTGTTGTATCAGTCTGCCATTAATAATCCTCTCAAAAAGAAGAAATTATTTTCAAATATTGCTCTGGCAATTTTTCTTTTAAAGTTTTGAATGACTTCAACTATTATCTTAGCTAACACTTGCACTGAATATCCATGTATAAGGAACCCTCCAGGTAGAGAAAATGCTCATAGGAACCACAGAGGAAAACTTTGTCAGCAGTATATTTGAACAGATGAAAGGTTCTCAGAGACTTGTTTTTTTAGAGTATAGATTTCCATCATCCAAGTCTAGAGTTTTTTTCCCTATGCATTTTGACTAAGAGCATATTGACACAGATGATGCTTTTAGTGTACTATAGACATTAAGTTGATAACTATAATGTTTGTTCAGTGATAGATGGATGAATGAGATGGTGATTTTGTGTTGGTATGTTGGTTTTATTGCTGTCATTATGTTATTTCTGAATGTTTTTGCTCTCTCCCATTTTAAGGTGGTCATTTCATATGCAATGTTTCATGCTTCAGCTCAAGCAGTTAGATTTCTTTAGTAGTTTTCATCAGTGCTGCATGTTACCTGCAGTTTTAATCCACAGAGATGAAATTGAATAATCTTTTACACTATTACTTGCAAGTGTAACAGCAGTGCAAGCCACGGGGCAATCAGGTGAATGCAATATTCTGCTTTATGTTTAATTATTAAATATTTTGCAATATTCAAGAGGTCATACTGAGTAGTCACAGAGTTTTTTTCTGGTCACTGTCCACATAAACATACACACTGTGGGAGCTTTTGCTTCAGTGGGTACAATTTTTTCTTTCCCTGTCAGAAAGTCAGGCATGGTGGGTATTGCTGGCACAGTGCTAGCAACTTCTGTGCCAACTAGTGTCCAGTAAATTCACATGTGAAATACTTTAAATTACTTATTCTTGATAAGTTATGCTCCGTAAAAAGAAGGGAAAGGAACTTTGTATCTTTAGACAGAAAAGGCCAAACACTGAATGAAAGCTGGAAAGAAACCCAGAAAGTGTTTAGTAGTCATGCCCTTTGCTATTACTGGGCTAAGAAAGTCCATGTTTGGTAAGATTTTGTCTTACCTCTATTCCCTATGGAAAAGAAACACTCCTAGTCTAGCCCTGCTCTCATAAGGGGCCACCTACTACTCAGCAAGTAACAAATGATTCACTCCTCTACACTGGACCCAACTTTCTAAGTACTACATGCTACCTTGAGTGGCTCTGTTTAAACTTTTCCACACAACAGTAGAAGGCAGAGATTATCTTTCAGCAACTCTCTCTGCATAGCGGCAGTGTCCTCTTTCCCATGTACCACCCCACCTCACTATTATTCAGTTCCATCTGCTGTTTCAGCATCTTGTTCAGCATTTCTTTCAGTTATTATTCAGTTCAGTTGAATTCAGTATTTGTTCTTGATTCACAGCTCAAAGAGACAGTTGGGCAGTCTTACAGGATATCCTTAGATAAGTGATTTATTGAGCTACTTTACAATAAAATAGACAGATGTAAATGTATAAAAAGATAGAGAAAAAGATACATATGGCTATTTTTAGATATTCACCAGCTTCCTTTGTGAAATACTATAAATACTTAAAAGAAATAAAAGATAATTTAAATATACAATCATATCATGTCTGATATTCCAGCAAAATATTTCAGCCAGAAATAATCTTCCTAGAACTCTTATTCAAATAGAAACCAACAAATTATACTAAGCATTCTGCCAGGAAAGTTTTTTCCTCTAATATTTTAAGACGATTCCACAGGATGGTAGTCAAGACACTTCTATTAGTGGAACTAACAAATAGTTATGCCTTCAGTATATTTTGGGATGTCTATTCCAGTTACAATGTGAAAGATTTGATGTCCTATCTAACAGCTGCTAAGCATGTATTGTGAAATCAAAACTTTAGCCTTGATGGACGTTGTGTCTCATCCTACAGTCAATGTCTGACCTCTGTTCACCAGGTTTGGTTAGTCATTTAAGATTACTGCTCATGAAGGTGGTGACATCTTTAAAAAAACATGTTGTCAGAGACCTACTTGACTTGAAGCTGGAACTGAGAAGAGAGCAGTTATAAAACAGAAGTTTCATCTTTTCCAAGGAGCACATGAAAGGAATGTTTGACAGCACAAAAAAAGGAAACAAGGCTGGGTTGGCAGAACAAGCTGAGTTATTTTTTCAAGTGGAAGTTGCAGCACTTGTTATTCACTTAGGACACACTATTTCAAATATGCCAGAAAAAGCTGCAAGTTTTCTTCAGTTCTTTGTGTAAAACAGGCCAAACACACACTAAAGTGAATAGAATCTGCACTCTTCACTTAAAACCTTGAACGCTTTTTAGTGCTTTAGTTTAATAAGTTTTATTCATTATTAGTGAATAGCTTCCAATTTATGACTAGCTTCTTTCTGTTGTTTTGTAGAATAATTCTTCATAGTTAAATTGTACAAGGAGAACCTATCTCACTGCTTTTACAGACAGAATAAAATAATTCGAACAGCAGGAGCAGCAATAGTTCAATTAGCAACATTGGCAACTTCTTTAGAGTGGCAACACTGCTAGAGCCAAAATGCTCACTGGCATAGAAATGTCTCTTGTGAGGGGGAAAGTTTAGAGTCCCCAGTACAGTTTTGTAGAATAGCATGACAGACAGCAAAATGGTTACCCAAGCTGAGAAGTTGAAAACGCAGTACAAAGCTCTTCCACACTGTGGGACTGTGCTGAAAGATTTTCCTCAACAACAAAAGCAAGAGTTTGCTGTTTTCAGCACATTCATTAAAGAAAGTCTGTCTTTTTGTTAGCTTTTACTAAACCTGTGTTCATGCACATGTGCTGTTTTTTTTTTTTTATATATTAGCCTAGTTTCTTAGTTTCTTTTATCTCTGTTTTCATTTTCTTCCTTGCTGTATGTATAAACAAGCTGTGTTTCTGGAGCAACTTCTCAATAACACATCTCCATCAGAGATTTTATTTTAAGACCAAATAAATTTTCAAAATGTTTCTCCATGAGGAAGTATGGTTATGAATACTGATCTCATGAAATAGAATTTATGTGCAGTAATCTGCATAAATACTGCCAAACTGTATCTCTTATAATTAATA
Source organism: Pezoporus occidentalis (assembly GCF_034315485.1). Lineage (NCBI taxonomy): Eukaryota > Metazoa > Chordata > Aves > Psittaciformes > Psittacidae > Pezoporus > Pezoporus occidentalis. The sequence goes on along the minus strand of NW_026913092.1, from coordinate 4,731,963 downwards.
TGTTGACATTTTAGGAAGAAGCAAGAATTAACTTTCTAGAAAGCCACAGTCAGTGAAAACAATTTTAAATTCTATTCGCAGCTCCTACTCCAGTTTCCCATTGTGATGTCAATCTGTGTGCCTCTGTTTTATAAGCAGTGATTTAATAAATTAAATAATTTTAAAATTCTTTGTTGATGGAAGGTAAAGTTCATCACTTTTTAAGTAGTCCACACAGTATAGAAATCAAAGAACAGTTTTAAAACATTATATCTCATCTCCTTAAAGAGATGAAATCACATGAAAATTCAATTCCTCCAGGTCATTACTTAAGTCTTAATCCTGTGCTCAGTTCTGAAACAAAGGTCTAAAATGTGGCCTATACCAGCATGATTTTAAATAGGAAAGCCATGTGCAGATATTCTGCAGGCTGTAGCATCTACTTCCAAAGGAAAGGTTGTTGCTTCAGAACAACTAAGGAGTTTTAATTGCTCACAAACTAAGTCCTTAAGAGCATTAAATAAAACTTTTTTTTAATGTTAATTTTTTTTTTCTTTTATTGACTCATATTTCAGCAATAGAATTAATTCTGCCAAATAAGTAACCTAATAAGTCATGATCTCCATTTATTTATTAAAATATTACCTAAGACAGTGAAAGCATATTTGAGAGAGAATAGAGTGGGCTTTTTTATTAAAGCTCTTCTAAATGGGATATGAGATAGGCAAAAAATAAAGGTTTAGAAATAACTTTTAGGGTATAAATTTACAAGTAAAAGTGTATTTGCTTCTGAAAATTACTTTCAGGCAAGATTTGGCTCTACTTCACTGCAAGCTAGAACATAGAATACAGTATAAATTATGGAATTGTTTTATGATTGATTTTCCACAAAAGATAACATTTAACTTACCATATTTAATGTTCAAAGTTGCTGGAAAAAACATCTACATTTGCCGCAGTTACCACAAGAAGAAACTTCCACTGTGTTCATTCCCAGAAGTATTTTCAAAAGTTATTTGTCTCAGATAAGCATACTTGTAATTGTGGGGTACTGTTGATCCTTCTGATGTTGACTACTATACTGATTTCAATATGGAGTTTTAGGCAGCAATAAGGTTAAAAAAAAATCTTGAAGAAAATAAGAATTCCTTTGTTCTGTAGGAGGTTTTGTTCATTCTTTCTAATTGCAGGGCTGAGGCACATGCAGTTTTTGAGATAATCAATACTTTGAAAACTGTCTTGTTTTATCATCTGTGCTGACATTCATGAAAAATTAATGATTTTTACCAGCACCTGACAAATCAATAGTTAAGGTAATGAATTCTTGATATTTGACTGATCATTTTATTACACAGGTAAAATTTGGGGCCTACATGTGTCATAAGAGCTTATTCTTGGAGCACTGAGAGTTGCAGGTAGTAAAATATTCATAGCGCTTTCATGGAAGGGATTCAGATTTCTCTCTTGCCTTAGAACACATTGAGTTGAGATGTTCAGGGTAACTCTTTCTGTCTTAATTCACTATGATAGGGCGCAGCTGTCCCAAACAGATCCTATCTGTAATATAAAAAGGAGTTATTTACGGATACATACTTACCCGGAAACCAACACTCCAACCTTTAAAAGGCTGTGATTAGGGGAAATACAAAACATTTCTGTGACTAAAGCTTGGGTCTTAGAAGCAGGAATTTTGGTTTTGAGTCCTGTTCATAGACTCAGTGCCCTATAATGGGACCTCTGGGTAAGGGTCGTTTTTATTTATTTTATTTACTTTTTTAGGACCAGAGAAAATGATTTAGTGGCAAAACTGCCTTTGTACAAACCTACAAATTTGTATGCGAACTGAAGCAAAGATCTTGGCAGTGATAATAAAAATACATACGTATTAAAAAATGGAGATAGATAGAGGCCTTTCTGTGTCAAGAATTTTTGAAAGGAAAACAAGTGCAAGAAATAGCAAATAAAATGGCAAAGCTGGGGTTTTAATACACCAGTGAGACTTGTGAATTTATTTAAAAGCTCAAATGCAAGCACCGATTCAGTGGTTTCCTAATTCTAAAAGAGATTTTAAGGTAAAGGCAAGAGGGAATTACATTAAAAAGCTCATTCCCTTCAAATATATGAACAGAAGATATTATGGCCAGGTGCATATACAGTGCATATCTTAGTAGTCTGTAGTCACAATGTTTCTAATATCTTCCAAATACATTGCTTAGCTTACACTTTATAATCTTGTTGCCTGGACAAAAAAACCTTATTTTTATTGACAAGAATCACTTTCATTAATCAAGGATATTGCAATTTGTTTTTAATGTATATACCCCTCTTGAGTTTAATTTCTCTCCAAAATTAAAAAAAAGCAATATTCTTAGTCAGTCAGGGCAGCATGGGACTGTGTTTTAGCAGACTTGGGATTTACTCTAAGTACTGCCAGGGACTTATTAAATGCCTTTAGGGAAATCACCTTGCAGTCACCCTCCTTATGTATGAAGTGCTTTCAGAGTTGCTTCTGAGTTCTCTATGATGCAAGTAACATTATATTAACACACACTCTTTTCCAATCAGGGTAACAAAATTAGGTTTTGAAGATAATACTAAACCTGTTTTCTGCCTTAATAGACAATTCTAATACTGGCAGAGCAAAAGAATAAGACTATCCAAAACTAAACAACTGACCATAACATCATTATCCATTAAGAAATGTGTCCCTTCATTACTTTAGCATTCATATATGGGTAAGACAGTATAGATCATCCGATGCTTTATTTATTTTGCAGGGTTTGCATTTTCAAAATACTAAAAAAAATATTAATTACAATTAATTGCAAATTAAGTAATTTCTAATGACCACAAAGATGAAAAATTATATTCTTCAAATAAAACCATCAGAAGCTTTTTTCTTGCATAATTCTTGTATGAAATTACATGGAATATATTTATAAAGAAACAGATGCTGAATATAACTGATAAGGACAGGAAAGACTATATAATAGCAGTAAAATATAAAAATGGTCATAATTTTAGCATGTGGTAGACCTCAATCCAGATTTAGCAATTGTCAGGTCACAGTGAGACTGAAAATGAGAAGATAGGGCTGTGTTTACTTTTTGAATGCTTTTATAGGTGAACATTATTAGTTCTCATTGATAATGCCATTATTTTTCACTGTTATGTAATTCTTCAAGAAATTCCCATTTTCATTAATCATTAGAAATGTGTTTATGTTTCAGTTCCATAAAGCAGTCTGCATATACTTGTTTCTACTCAAGTCAATGTATTAACTGCATCTTTCTCTCACACTGTACTTAGTCATGTATTTTACAGCAGCACCTTAACATTATGATCTTGTAGCACACATATAAAATGAATTTATCAGGCGTATTCATTCATGGACAGTCATAAGCAAAAATTAGAACCCTTAAAATATCTATATTAATTTTAGGGTGTGGGTAAGAGCATGGGTAAAGTGCTAATACTCTGACTAGTGCATGAAAAAAATAAAAGGGAAAATGGACTGTGTGATTTCTTCTGATGCACTGAAGACTGTGTCTAATATGTGTGAATATGCCATCCAAATGTAAATAACTTCTGAATCTTGTTGTATATCAGCATAAATATATAAGGACATCGTAGGTCTGCATACATCAGTGGTGAATCAGGCAGTACTTGTGTTTAGGAAGAAACTGAAAGCAACAAACACTACAATGTTCCCTAATGGTACTTTAATACTTATTTAAGAGTTCTACTAGAAAATAAAACAACTCTTGCCATATTTTATCTTGAATGGAATAGGTGGCAATGAAGCCAAATGGATGCACAAGAAAATATATTATCACTGGATTCTTGCAAAGAGTTGCACTTAATTGTGATTTAAACATGATACACATTATTATTGGCTCCCTTCTTTTGCCACTCTCATCCCATGTATCCAGTGCTTCTTCTCAGTATATTCTGCGGCACTAATAAAGAATGTCTTCCACAATGCACATCTTCATGTTGTACTGCACAAATACTGGGTTTCAAGCAGAGGTTTTAAAAAACAGACGTGAGTCACTATGCTTCAACTTACATAGAAAACTATGGTTGATCTTGGAATTGTAGCTGCTAATGCAACTACTGAAGAATCTTGGTTATATCAAGCCATAGATTTTTGACTGAAATCCATCCAGAAATCCCTGTTCTCTACTTATGGTCATCCAGCAGTATTTATTTAACTCAGTCCTTTGTTCTCCTACCACCTCCTATGTCTGGCAGGATTCCAACAGTTAAAAAAAAATACTACAGATTTATTTAAATCCCATTTTCCACAGTGTGATACAGTAATAGAAGGAGTTTAATGAGTAACTTCAATGTGTGTTCAACAGAGAGCTTTCTCACTGATCTTGCCACAAGAAAAGAATCTTCCCCTCATTATCGATGTCTTTCTGACTCAACCAGGCTTTCACGTAAAAATAACACTAAGCTCACAAACTTGTGATGGAATAGCAGTTATATTAGGCACAGTTTTATTACATCTTACCAGCTATTTTTAGAAACCACAGATCGGTTTTTAACATGAGTGGCAGAATAGCAAAGACAGAAAAAATGTTCATACTTGGAATTTCTCTGAGGATGTATAGATATACCAACACTTAGGAGAAGTGGAAACAAAGACTTAAAAGACAGCTAGTATTAACCAAGGAGTGTGTAAAACATCTGTATTGATTTTCTGAACAAACCTAGTCAATTTGATGTTATTTTAATTTTTTGAGTGCTGATCAGAGATTTTTTGATGTAAAAACCTGCAGAAACTCTGGCATTTAATGCAGATCATGGCAGCTCAAATCACTAGATGTGTTTATCACTGCACACTCCTGAATATGTATTTTAGTAACTCTGGGGCTTTCTTCAGTTTCTGAGGAACGGAAATCTGTGGAAAGACCAGACTAAATTTTTATAAGGCTGGTGAAAAACATCAACTAAAAAAGTTTTATTTTCTTCTTCTGAAAATTTTAAAATCTTGTTTCATCCAAATTGCAATGGTTTTGTAGACAGTGACTTTGCTGTTCCCTGTCAGTCAAAGCAAGAATCAAAAGAAATCAACACTTATGTTAAAACATCCTTTGACAGGATTTATCAACAAACCCTTCTCTTACATTTCATTCCTAAGATCTCTGCAGGATGCCATTGAGCTAACTACCTGAGAAAATTAAAGACAAGAAAGACTGTAGGTGTTTATCTAAATCTAATGAATGGTGGTGGTGGTTCTATGAAGTCAAAGAGAGGTGATTGCTTTGTCTAGCAGGGGTGAAAAAATTGCAAGAGGTTCTAAAGAGAAGTAAATTAAAGGCATAATTAAGTGCAAGTCAAAATCTCAGGGATTACTTAGATGTTAGAAACAGAATCTTCTGGTAAATATTCCAGGGCAGCTGGTGATATTCATTGAACACATAAGCATATTCTAAACCAAAATGCTAAAAACTAAATGTTAATTCATAATCTGTATTTCTTAGTATAATGTTCTTTATATTTTTCATGGTTTACTCAACATAGTCCTGTTTGAAAGCTTGTCTTCTATTTTTTGCTATCTCTTTGTCAAAGAAATATCACATTTTCGTTAGCAGGAATTGTTTTCATTTCTTAAAGCTGACATATCTACAATTTAGTCAATATTTTGTGGTTAATATTAAGTTCCTAAACTCAAGCTTTATTCTTAAATGTAAACAGTCTGATCTGAAGGCTTTCTGATCACTTACAGATTTTAGTAACGGGTTGGATTTGTGGGTTCTTAGCTATTCTCAAAAATTATTATTTTGGTGTTTAGCAATGAATTTGAAGATCTAAATAAAGACAAGGTTCTTAAATTATTTTAAAGAAATAAACTAATGTAAATGTTGTACTAATTGCCATCTTGTTACACTAACAATCAGGAGCTAAAAATATCAGCACACTTATCCTTGGGAAAATTACTTTAATGACATAAAAATAGTAGCTGTTGAAAAGCAAACATTCTAGTAAGTCTATAGGCATTTAAGCATAGTACTGTAAATTAAGATCCAGAGTCAGAGTATCATGCCCAAAGACAAATCCTAGGAAAGAAATTGTCCATTGTTGCTATCTGTTGTTGATGTAAATTTGTATTACATTTGGGATGATATATCGGCTTGTTGATGGAATTTAGACATTTGTGGATGGAGCAAACAAATACTTACCACTGCCTATTCTCCATTTTCTTCATAAGAGCTCAAATATTATATAATATAAAAATAAATTTTAAACCCCAAATCTTCCTAGTTAAATATTGTCACAATAACAGTACTTACTTTAATGGTTAACTTTCATGAACACCCCAAATAGGCCCCTATGCCCAAACCATATCCTTCCTTGTATTTTTCCTATCCCTAATTTTCCTTTTTTCAGTGTAATCCAATATAGTTTTTAGCCATTTCAAACATTTTCTATTCTTTGCATGTTCTCACCCTCAACTATTTAGACAAGGGTTCTCATCAGCTTTTCCTTCCTGATACAAATCCTTATCTTAATTGATAGCATGTTTGCTTATATACCATATCTCCATGGGTTGTGATTACTTTTCTTGGTTGACAGGTATGTCAAAAAAGGAGCTAAGTCTGGAATCTGAAAGAGACAGATGTGTTTAGAGTAGGACATGAAGAAGTAGAAAGGAAGACATATTATGGACAGAAGAGACTTGTGGAGTAGGAAGGTGAAGTATAGACAAATAGAAGCTGAATGGTGTTAAAAGTGATGCTGGCATGTGAAAGTACATGAAGATAGAAGTGGGCAGCCTGAATTGGTTTTCTGTTGATACCAGTTACAGCAGCATGCAAAATAATTAATATGCTGCTGTTTTCTATATGTCTAAATGCAAACTTCATAATGATATTCTTCATATAACGTTCAATTAAATATAACTCAGAACAGTTGGACATTTTCACAGAAAATCCTTTTGCAAAGACAGAAATTTGTATAGTTAGACTAGTAAACAAGCATTAGAAATCAGTGATCAGTCAGGTTTCTTGATGCCCTGAAACTAAACACTACCAAACCCCAGTATACGTTGGTTTAAAATGAAGACCATGTTAAAAAAGACATGCAAAATGAGCAGCTCAATTTTCAAGGACATGTGTGAGCTCAATTTTCATGGAAGGTCCGCTTATAAATACATGGAAATGAAAAGCTTGATTCCTGTAGATCCTATGCTACAAGTTTCTAGCATAGAAAGTATGATTCTTCCTTGGAACTTGCTGTAAATAAGGCTGCTTGGAGTAAAGACTCAGGTTTGTTGGATTTTTTTAAATTTAAAATCATTTAAGACCTTATCTGCTCCTCTAAAAATGTCAACAATCTCCACCTCTTGTCAGTAATTTTAAAACTGCACTGCTCTCTCCCATGGAACAGAGAAAACCTTTACGTAAAAGACCATGTGAGACATGATTTCTTGATCTTTTGGTGTCTCTGGTGATTTCTAGGCGGTCCTGCTTGAACGTGTTGGCTTGGACTAGATGACCTCCAGAGGTCTAACGTCAACCGTTCTTTGATTTGGAGATACGGTAAGAAGAATGTGATCTGTAGTAACAAGAAGAGATATCTGTTCTCTGTTTGGATCAGTGTTTAGGCTCTGTTGTTGCAGACATCCCCAAGAAGTGCACTGATTTCGGTACCCGTCTGTGTAGGTGAAAGAGAGATCTCAGAAATGGTCCTTGGCCTAAACTGAAATGTTACCAATAGTGCGGCAGGAGATAAAAAATGCTAGTTGCAAATTGCTTCCTTCTTCTTAATAGAAAGTACCAGTAATTTTGATATAGTAAGAAATAAAGGGACTCCTTTCCAACCCTAGCTATTGTATGATTCTATGATTCCTCCGGTATTTTTGATGAAATAATTATTTAATACACATGTAAAACAGATGTCCTGTAGAAGTATTTGTTTCTACTAAGTAGCTATTGCTAGGATGTAGTTATGCTTAACAAATAGCTGAAGATTAGCAAAGAGGAAGATGTTTACTGTTTCCTTTGTCTCCTGATGGAAAAATGACAGAATGTAAACATTTAACAAAAATTTTCAGTCCTGCTTACACTTAAGAAGCTCAAGATCTAATTTATTTTCTATACTTCTTCAACTTTTAAGTTGGGAAACTCTCTGCTCATATAACTAGCTTTGGAATTGTATATTGTAAGTTATTTTTAAAACATTACTTTCAGTAACTCAAGAGTAGCTACGAGACCTGTTAGAGTACAGTGAGATTGCAGTTAAAATTCAAAAGTAAAAAAAGAAAAACAATTTTCATAATTTTGCATCAGAACTAGCAGAACTACCTCAAATTCCATTTCAAACTCACCATGTCATATTTCAAGAGAACTCTTAACACCTGCCAAAAGTTTCATGAAACCAGACACTTTTGGCAAATTACACATTCTCTGCCCATTTGTCAAGTTAAATTTTATAGATTTATAGTGTACAGTAGCACCATAAGTCATACCTAACACCATGCTTTCTTTATGCTTAATATTTTTTGTAGCAGGAGTGTTTTAATAAACAAAGAAGCTTACGTTTTAAAATGCCTACCCAGACCAGCCGCCTACAGAGTACATATGATTCATGGCACCATTGTATATAGCACAGCAAATTCTATACTATAGATTCTTCCAGGTGTTACTGACAGTGAATAAAAGCCATCAATTTTTTGTGTATCTTGTAAGCCTGCCCATATAGTCTCTAGGTTTCCCGAATCACCTGCTGCATCCATGTTTGAAAGGGTTGCTGTTTGACTCCAGAAAGAGATCAGGTAGGCAAGATAGGGAAGAGACATAGATTTTTTCCATCTCAAAACCATGTAATAAACAAAAATTTTATGTTTTGCCTTCAACAACTCTCAGATACCGGTAAACGTTAATAAAAGCCTAGACAAACCCTTGATATTCTCCACTTCTCTGATTTATAGGAAACCTTTTTTTACCTTCCATCAAACATCAATACAGATGTCAACATTATCAAGTACAAAATAGTCGTTCAATTCGTTTTCCTGAAAAGTCTTGCCGTGACTGCTGTTCTTTCAATTGCAGAACTAGTCACTATGATAATGTTGCGCTCTGTGACGCATGGCAGAATGTCAGGTAGCTTCAACAGGCACTGCCATTATAGGCAATTAAAGGAATAGTGATATGTTCGTGTAGTTTGAGGTCCTGTGGTAGTGTCAACTCTCCCTCTGACATCAGTAGTAGAACAAACCTAACCTTAGAGAATAAAAGAGACTGTTCTTAGACTCAGTGTTATCATTAATGCCACCTCTATCTGGCAGAACAGCCTGCATCACTGTATAATCACTTTATAAAGATACAGCAACCTTTTTAATCACACCAAGTGTCAATGCTGGCATTTGACTTGATCAGGTAGATCCCCAACAGATTAGAGATTGTTTTGTTCTGTGGCAGGATTTCACTGCACAGACAGCTCTATAAACATCCCCCAGAAGCTATACTGCCTAAACAAATTACTGTGTGCTTTCAGGTGGTGCAGTATGATGTCACAGCACTTAAAACAGGATACCAAGAGTGGGGATTGTGAAGGAGAAAAACAGTAAACAATTTCAGGAAAAATTCAAGACTGCAGTTTTAATAGCAACACATGTTCAGTAAACCTGATGGAGCAGGAAAGATGATCTTTTCAAAAGGATGGATTGAGCCAGCCCATGGGAATCTTATGTTGAGAGAGATAATTATTACCCATTCTGTTACTCTAAGCCAAATCTAAAGTTCTTACACATTTTTTAAGAAATGCCTTCCTCAAAGAAATTCGATGAGATCTTCCCCAGGGAATGAAGAGAGCAGACACTAGCTTTTTTTTTCTTTTAATATGAAACTATATGCTATTTTTGAGATGCAGAAAAGTAATTTCAGCATGTGTACATGTGCTAGATTATACTGACATCCATCCATCATAATCTGTGGATTTTTTACATTTGTGAAATTCTTATCTTCCTCCAAATTTTTCACTGTTTTCCTGGAACTATTTGTCTTTCAAAGTACTTAATAGAACTAAAGTTTCAACAAGGCAAAATGTTGGGTCCTGCACTTGGGCCACAGCAGCCCCATGTAATGCTATAGGCTTGGGGAAGAGCGGCTGGAAAGCTGCTCAGAGGGAAAGGACCTGGGGGTGTTGATTCATGGTTGCTGAACATGAGGCAGCTTGTGCCCAGGCAGCCGAGAAGGGCAATGGCATCCTGGCCTGTATCAGCACTACTGTGGCCAACAGGGCCAGGGCAGTGATCATTCCCCAGTACTCAACGCTGGTGAGGCCACACCTTCACTACTGTGTCCAGTTCTGGGCCCCTCACTACAACAGAGACATTGAGGTGGTGGACCAGGTCCAGAGAAGGGCAGTGAAGCTGGTGAAGGCCCTGGAACACAAGTCTTGCAAGGAACGGCTGAGGGAAATGGGATTGTTTAGTCTGAAGAAGAGAAGGCTAAGGGGGACATTATCGCTCTCTACAACCATCCGAAAGGAGATTGTAGTGAGGTTGGTGTCAGTCTCTTCTCCCAAGTAAAAAGCAATCAAACAGAAGGAAACAGCACAGAATTCAGAAATCTTTGTCAGCTGAAGAAATTACCCAAACTGGTGATGAGATCTACTAAAGTGAAGTCCTGGTTTTCACGAGCAATAGATACGTCAATGCCAAAATATAGCACAATTAGGTAAGAATCAATATCGTAGAAAACACATCTTGAAGATCTAATGGATAACAAGATAAAAATATATTACAAATATTGAACTGTTGGAGAAACCACATCTTATTTAAGTATTATCACAAAGAAGAGATGGACAGAAATTATGCAGCTCTACTTAGTGATGATGGGGCCTCATATGACTACACTTTACAGAAATGTAGATGCAGGCAAATCTGTGGGAGAATAGCAGGACAAGAGTTTTAGAAGGAGCAACATTTAAGAAAAAGAGGAGAAATTTAAACGATTTTACAAATGGGAAGATAAATGAGTAGAATGTGTGGTCTTCCACCATACAAGATGGTATACTAAAAAGGACAGTAACTAAGTTCTTGCTGTCTGTGCTTGCAGGGCAGGGGAATGAAATACTGACTTGATATGTAATAAGGGAGATCTAGGAATGTATTGTAAAGATTCAAACTGTTAGTGGAACCAAATACTGATGCAGATAGTGAAAGTGTTTAATTGGATTTTTTTAAAAATAAGTTTGATACCTGCTGGGTTTTCTTATTCTTTCATTTCAACATTTCTGTGATCATTGAAACCATAGCTTTCTTTTTCTTGTAAACTACATGCTTCAGCTAGTTACTTCTCTTTACCATTTTTTGTTATAATACTTTATGGTTTCTTAAAAATAAAATATGATTAGAAGTTAAAGCTTATAGAATTTTCTTTCCACATACCAAATGCAGCTTATAAAATTCTTTGGGATACTGGGGAAAAATACAAAATATCAGCAAACTATTGTAACAAGAAAAAAAGAAATCAAAAAGGCAAATTTCTGGAAGGTGTAATTTGTTTACACTGTTCCACTTTTCAGAAAAGTGGTTGGTGTTATTCCCCTATCTACTGTTGACCCTGATAATATATATGATATTGGACTGCCTCTTTCCCTCACCTCGTATTAATTTACACAGAAGGGTTTCTATATCTGGGAACTGTACCTTACAATTCGGCATGCGAGATTATAGCTTGATTCCACTTACCAAGAACAAGCACACAGATTACTTAAAAGCACTTTGAAATCTACAAGCTTTTTGTATATTTTATGGCTATTGGGTATACTTATGCGTATAAATGTATCTTGTTTTGAAACAATGTTCTTCCACTGAAAAAAAAAACCTGAAACAGTGACTGGTGTTGTGCCTAGTATATATGTAAGCAAAAACTCACACTGTTTTTCAGTGGAACTATGCTAGCTTTCATCAATGAGCAGTCCAGACTGCCCACTGAATGTATGGCAGATTGCTGAAAAAAGGAGAGTCTGCTAGAGGGGAAGAATGGCCACAACCTTGCCTCATTTAATTTCCTTTATTTTTTTATATTTTTATTTTTTTTCCCCTGTAGGAATTCAAAACCAGCCATTGTTCAAATTGATTTTCCTCTGTTCTAGGATAGGAAACAGGCCCTTCAGTAGCTGTGATCCCTCAGATCAAGTGGCCACCTCCTGATGCTGTGAATAGCAAGTGAAGCCATGGTCTTGTTGATTTATGGGAAGATCCTGCTGCTTACTGGGGGCAAAGGAGATGAGGGGGGAAATAAAATTTGTTTGGGAAAAAAATGCCCATCTGTATGGAAGAACAGAGCTGTGAGAGGAAGGATAAAGCATTGATTGTGTAGGGCACAGGTGAAAGGAATATGACTGGTACTCCACTCTGTCCCATCAACTTTAAGTCCTTCTCTGCAAAAAGCAGAAAGTGGTGTAGCGGAAAATCTGGGCATGGGAAGAGTTTGAAGCTTATAGGGTCATGGCCACAGAAAGGTGAGGTAGTGACAAGGGCAGCCATACCCCTAGTCACAGTGGCTGTCATCAATGCTGTTTTAAAACAGTCAGTTTTGCACAACATATAAAATAGACGATATGTCACAGATCCATTAATTCTTGGAAAAAATATGTATTTGCAATACTGCCAACAGCAGTTCTTCCCAACTGCCAGCTTTGCTTATGTAATATTTAAAACCACAACAGGGTTCATGTACTGTGAATCAGAATCAGTATCAGTATCTATTTGCTAGTCTGGTGGATTCTTCAGAATTTAACAATCTTAATGGGACCAGTAGAGCGGAAGTCCTAGAATGATAAAAAATGCATGTATATATGTGAAAATAGTACCCCATTGAGCCTGTGAATTGAAATGAGGATAAGGAACTTGAGCAAATGAGGTTTCCTCAATGACATCATTAAGCACTCAAACACTTAATTGCACTGACTGGTCAGGGAACTAAGTTTATTCGTTTTTTTAGAACTACAGGACTCTAACGAGTGAAAGGAAGATAAAAGTACCTTGGAAAGTGTCCATGCATGTTCAAAGATTCCTCAGAGTCTGCATGAAATTTTTTCTGTATGAGGGCTTAAGAGAAATCTCTGGTATTGAAGAGTATGCGCTACAAGGTTATTCCCTTCACAGATCAGCTCACTGTTGCAAAACAGTCTGAGATACAAAATAGTTTGATCCATTTTCTGGATGTAAAAAATAAAGTTTCCTCTTCCATTGAACAGACATCTAACGTGAAGGTTGAATCTTATTTCTTGGCCCTGGTCAGAAAGGCCACTGCAAACACTGAATATTTATTAAGGTTTGCCAGCACAGTTTCTGCAGGTCTACAAAAAATATCATTCCATCCAATTGGATGGAAATTGAAGGCTGCTAGAGGAAGATGAGATAAAAAGGATCCATTTTGTGCTCGAGTCTGACATTAGTGATGACATTTGTCAAAATAAGAACAATATGATTAACTGAGTAGAGCCATGATCTCATTCCAGTTCATATTAATATAGACTTTACTTGATTAAGAATTGCACACATGTTGCTTTAGGATATACAGGTAACAAAGTGATAGTACTGTAACATACATCTTCTTGTTCAGACCTCTGTGTTTTGCATTCTGGTATCTGGATTTCAGTAGCTGTGTCCTGGGTTCATTGCAGCATAATTATTCTCTAGAAAAAAAGTTAACTCTCAAATATTTATTGCAAAAATATTTACAGTCTTTTTATGGAAAATAACATTAAATATTTCCTCCCCAAGAAATACTTCAGTTGCTAGGACCACCTGCATGCAATAAACTTTCAGCCCTTCCCCCACATACTCTAGACTTCTAATACTAGTATCTGCTTTTCACACTTTAGAGAGAATATTCTTTTTCAGAGGTAATAATATTGTGCTAATAGGAGTCTGTAGAGCCATCCACCCTCCCTTCACTTTTTAGCTTGGGTTACTCATCCTGACTTCTTATATTCTACAAAAGATCCTAAAGAATTACAGATCCATTTGAAGTAACAGATGCTATGTGTCAGGATTTTGATGTAAATTATAGGTATAATACTGGTGCTATTTTTACTTTACAGCTCCTAGGAGTGATTCTGAAATCATGCTCTAGCCATATCCTTGTTCTCTGTGAGGACAAGGCACAGATTTGCAGCACCTTCCCTTCCACAAATCCTATTTGGTACATAAAGGAAACCAGCTTGCATGCTCTTAAGTGCCATTAAACACTCCAGACAGCTGCTGGTCTGGATTATTATGAAGAACTAGAATGCTTAGCAGTAAGAATACTGCTGTACACATCAAAAAGAAAGCCTACACCTTGATTAGATAAGTAAACAATTAGCTGTTGCTTTCTAAAGTGCTAATCTTGGTTCTTAATGTTTAGCAATCTCTTCACTTGGTTAACTGATTGTAGTATGTGAGGATGCAGAAGAAATATGTAGGAATTGCTGAATGACGAATTGCAACATCAGGTTATGAGAAGATCCTGATGCTGATACCTATTTTGGCAACAATACTTCTGCTTCACTTGCCCAGACTTGTTTGTTTAGAAAAATTTGGTTTTCTACATATAATGTAAAAATGTCTGTCACTGATCACTCTCCTCCCTGGACAAACTTCCTTTTCCTTCCAAATGTGGGACGTAGAGAGATTATCAGAAGAGGTAAGAAGTAAGAGTCCCTGAAAAGACTTTGAACTGACAGAATTCTGTTAGTCCTAAGAGATTCCTTAAATGCTCTCTATTGAGCATCAATTTACTATGTAAACTTATCAGTAGATAGCTGTTTTCCTATGAAATCCTCTGGTATCATAAATAATATCAGTTTTCCTAGAAAATATCCATTCTAAATTTCTAGAATAGCTTCCAAATGTCAAAACTAAAAAATATCCAATTGGAAGATCTGAATTTTGAAATTTTCTTTATATCATGCAAAATAGAAATGTAGATACTTTATGTACATACCCTGTGACCTAAAAATTTAGAATAATTCAGTTTCTACATGTACAGAAGAATATAGCGACAAAAGCTAAATGCAGTTTCAAGCTTCCAATTTATTCTTAATTTGCAGAATGAAGAAACCTGCACACTCTATACAGCATGTACTATTAACTAAAAACACAAACAAATGAAAATAGTGAAGATAAAAATGAAATAGGCAGCAAATAGCCTCAACTTGGCACTGAATTTTTTGCTATTTTCTTGAAAGTTTAATAAAAGTAATTAATGTAATGCAGAAAATTTTATCAACATCAAAAGAGCTCTTTTTCTTCCTGCCCTTTTAGAAGTCATTTTAGTTGTAAAAGAAGCAGCACAAGCTTGAAAATGGATTTACTTCAGTCAAACCTGTTACAGGTTACAGCTGCTTTGCAAATGATTGCTACAGTGAATTTTGCTGTAAAAATGGCAGCTTCACATCATTCCACAGAAGGAAAAGGCATAAGGAACCTTTTTGCTAATTTGTCATTTGGTGTTAAGATATATTGCAGTTATGACAAATGCAATTGTATTTCATTGTTTTCTGCAAAACTCTTTTGATCATGCCTGAAATACATATCAGTACTGCAGATATGAAAAAAAATGTTAAAATGTGACTCATGCAACACTTGCAATACTGAATGTGCTGCATACCAATATCACCTCTGTAACTGATATCTGTGTATTCCTGGTGATAACAATGCTAAAATATGAGGATGGGTTATTTTCATCCTATTCTCCTTACTTAGCTCAGTCAATGTCAGGAGAAGACTTGGTCTGTGTTATTTTCTGCTATGATCCTTGTCATGAAGATGAAGCATCAGGATATTCATTTCCATCAGAAGAGACTGAAAAGGTTAGAAGCAGGAACTGAATGCAGCAGACCATTTTCAAATGTTTAAAGAAAACATTGCTGCTATTCTTATGAATGGAAATAGCAGAAATGTAGGTTACAAAATAGAGATTAGATTTTTTTTTAAGGAAAAGTGTGTGTTAAAAATGTTAATGGCTAAAATAGTATGCCAGTTCCATGCATAGTTTTCACAAGCTCCAAAATTAATTGGGGATACAAATTCCATTATTTTCAATAGCACTTCAGCTCCAAAGGCAAAGAAACACTTTTAAATATTCGACTCATAGTCTTATTGCATGCTATGGAATAATGACTTCTCAATTGTGCAAATTTCCATCCCTAACAATGTGTGTGGGGTTCACATCTGACAGTTCAGATCATCAGAATTCCCAGAATTAATCACACAATGCAAAGGATTTGTGGCACTATGTTAATGGTGCTGCTCTGTGATGTATGTGCCATAGGCATTTTTGGTATCTTGTGTGTACGATGGGGGCACTAATATAGTTCGGGTGCAAGAAATGGTAGCACAGCATGATTTTTTCCCTTTTAAAACCACAAGAATACAGTGTACAAACAGCACTGGTCTCTTGCTGCAAGAAAATTCTGCTATTTGTAGAAAGTCTGCAAAGAGAGGAACATTTCTAAAAGTAACCCAAACAGAATAACACAGAGTTCTGTTTTTAAAACTGAATGTTAAGACCATGAGCCTATCTCACAAAGTTACCACCTGGTAATTTGTGGGAACTTAAACTGTCTTCTTTTTACTCCCTCCCTCTTCATTATTCTTTTTACTGTGCCTCTGTATCATGATGCTGCATACAGAGTTCTACTAAAGTAGCTGTCCTGGGTTCAGCAGTAGCAGTCATTTTTCCCCTTCTTGGTAGCTGGTGCAGTGCAGTGTTTTGACTTTCAGCTCGGGAACAGAGCTGCTAACAAGCGATGTTTTGGTTTGGCCAAGGACTTTGTGAGCCTCATGCTCTGCCAGGGAGGAGGGGGAGCCAGGAGGAAGCAGAGACAGGACACCTGACCCAAACTGACCAAAGAGGTATTCCATACCACAGCACGTCATGCCCAGGAGGTAACTGGGAGTTAGCCGGAAGGGCTGGGAGACTGCGGGGTTGGAGGAGGTATTGGTCAGAGCTTGGTCGGGCTGGGGGGGGCG